>NC_133170.1:31654924-31957954 GCF_040802235.1 Manis javanica | reverse complement strand
GTGGGAGCAGGTGCAGCTTCGGGCCTCTGCATGGGGAGACCTCTCCAGGCCTCCGGTGCTCAGGAGTCCCAGCCTCACAGGGCCTGGAAGGCTCCCGCAGGGGCCTGAGGCCTGATCCATGCCCGGGTGCCTGGGCAAGGGGCACATAGGTTGATGTGCTGGCCCCACATGCTCTCATTTATCGATGGCTTTATGAGCAGACTGACACTTAGCTTGTCCATAAACCTCATTTCCTTCTAATATCTACACCTCCCAGACCAGTGTTAATAGCAACTTACCATTCTTTATTATTATGTTAGCTTTATAGTCACGATTTAATTCTCACCACAACCTCATGAGGGGAGCACCCTCTTCACCAATTTTTAAATGTTGCTAAAAGCAAATCCTAGGCTTTTGCACCTGCACAGCCACCCTGCAGCCCCCTCATCACGGGAGGAGCCAGGGTGAGCCACCCCCTCCTGAGCCCCACAGGCTGCAGGGCTGGCAGCTCAGACCCACCTCCACTCACGCCGCAGGAGCTCCTATACTGTGAAGCACCATTTCACATGTGCCTCCAACCACAGGTGAGGAGAGCAGAGCAATGATTATGAGCTGTTTGGGGTAAAAGCCTTCTAGAAGTCTATGTATTCTAGAGGAATCTCTAAAGCCATGCACATGTCACATCTCACCGTTCAGGAAACTGAGTAACTGGCCTAAGGTCACATGGCAATAGGTTGTGAGCTGGGTCATTAGCCTTCATGAACACAAGGTGAGAGATTGTCTCCCTCAGGCCCAAAGAGTAACTTGAACCCAGATCTCTTCACTCTCCTGGGCCCCCTAGCAGTTTCTCAGGCTGTGTGGACACCTGCCGCTGCTGGCAGAGCCCATGCAGTGAGAACTGCAGTTCATACAGACGTGAGCAGGGCACACTGATGCCACAGGGCATGGGGAGAATGAAGGGATGTGTCACAGTCCACCAGAGCAGCCCAGAGAAGCAGCATGACACACACAGGTCATGGAGTCTGGGAGACCTGCTCCCTCCCGTGTATCCCGCTCACTGGCTGTGTGACCTTGGTCCCGGGCAATGGTCTCTCTGAGCCTCAATGTACTCCCTCCTAAGGATATCGACTGAAAATGGGTCCACAGCGCTCAAATAGAGATAAGCGGCACCTAGAACGTTATTGGGGAGGGGAGGGCTGTTCTCAGCTTTGGTCAAGCAAATGAGACCGTGGGCAGGACGGCACCTGCTGGGGAGACACAGGCCGCACGAGCCCGGACGGGGCAGCAGGTGCCATCTCTCCCTTCCCCGAAACAGGAGTACAAGGACGTGGAGCCCAGGCTGGGGATCAAGGAGGTGAACGGCTTGGTGCTGGTGAGGAAGTTCTCAGAGGACATGGAGACAATGCTACGCAGGAAAGTGGAGGCAATCCAGGTGCTCCAGGTCCCGTGGTCTTTGTGGGTCCACCCCAGTCCCGGGGGAGGAAATCCTCGCGAAGGAGGAAATTATGGGAGGCAGAGCAGAGAGGAGAGGACTAGGATTTGAGCTTGCCCAATAGAGTGTTAAGAGGGCCTCTGCATCAGGACCTGATATTCAGGGCTGTATGCCTCAGCGAGGAGTGAGGGTCAGGGGTCACCTGCTGAGTGAATCGATGGAGGGGCTGCGGTGAGGATGGTGGGCAGACCGGCAGGAGCGGGAGCAGCACAGCTGGCTGCAGAGGGTGCAGAGCAGAGCTCTCTCGCCCCGAGCCACTCCCCAGCCCTCCGGCTCCTCTCCCGCGCTCTGCCCTCCCATGGCGGGGACCCAGCCTCCCCGGTGCCCAAAGGCTGTGAGGGCTGCGCAGCAGAGGTCCTCACCGTGACAGGCCTCGAGCTCAGGCAGTTCTGTTGCTGGGCACCCGCCAGCCCAGCTGGGCCTAGCAGAAACAGAATGTCATGTCCCTGGCCTGAAGTGTCTGCCCTGGACACCTGTGGCGACCTGGCTGGTTAGAGACAGTTCCTGCCTACACTAGTCAGAAGTCCGGCCCTGGGAGACCAGTGTCATCCCCAAAACGACTCCCTCTGGGGTCCAGGAGAACAGGGAAGCGGGGATGGGACCGGGATGGTGACTGTGCGGGAGAGGCTGAGGTCAGCACTGGGACAGTTGGGGAAGCTGGCAACTTGCAACCAGCCCATGTGGCCTGTCTGCCCACCAAAACCCCCCCTCTGGGAGGATCCACTGTCAGAGCCTCTGGGTCCTTTCTGCCCACACGTTCTGATCTGTAGCCTCTTTTCTCCAGACTCAAGGGCAAGGGGTGTTAGCATCAGGAACCAGTGAGCAGGTACCTATGTCTAGAAAGCCCTCCTGGTCCCCAGCAGAAGGACCCTGACCTCACAGGCAGCCCGCACCACCTGCCTCCTTCCATCTGCAGTGCTGTTTAAACTCATCTCTTGGTGGAGCACAGCCAGAGGGATTCAGGGTGCACCACTGCCCACATGCTGGTCCCTGCACACTAGAGCATAGGCAGTCGAGGTCACCCTGCAGGCCCAGCCTCGGGGCTCCTGCGGCTCCTCCCTGTGTCATTCGCACCGCTTCAACGGGAGATCCCAACCAAATGAGCGCCTGCCTGTGGAACTTCTCCAGCACCATCCCTCCTCCCTGCTGGGGGTTCTGCGGGGGGCACAGCCGAGGGCCCTTCTATGCGAGTACCCATGGGGAAAGTTCCTGCAAAGCAGCACTAAAATGATTTTTGTTCTGTGGAATCTCTGTATCACATCCTAGGAACCAGGGACTGAGAGCAGGGTAGGTAAGGACTAGTCTACCCAATTCACAGTCGCATGAATAGAGACCCAGAGAGTCTTGGTGGCTCACCCCGGACAAAGCCAGAATAGGAGCTCAGGTCTTCTTTCTTTCCTCCAGATGTATTGAGTTGTAACTGATAATCAAAAATTGTATATATTTAAGGTGTGCAAACTGAGGACCCAATAGAAATGCACATTGGGAAATATTCACCGAACCAAGCCAATCAGCACGTCCATTGCCCCACAACTTACCCTTTCATGTATGTAAGGATGGTGATAACACCCAAGGTCTACCTCTTTGCAAGTTTCAAGTACACAAGACAATATTGTTGACTGAGTCACATTGATGTATGTCAGTTCCCCACAATTTATTCATCCTGCATACCTGAAATTTTGTGCCCCTTGGCCAACATCTTCCCATTTAGCCATTCCCCCAGCCCCTGGGAACCACCATCCCACTCTCTCTTTCTATGAGTTTGACAAGTACAGATTCCACATACAAATGAGATTATGCAATATTTGTCTTTTTTCATCTTGCTTATTTCACTTAGCATAATGTCTTCCAGATTCATCCATGCTGTTGCAAATGGAAGGATTTCTGTGTTTTTAAAGGCTGAATATTATTCTATCATACACACACACACACATAGTGGTATAGCTCACATTTTCTTTATCCATTCAGCTGTTGACCAGCAGTTGTTTCCATATCTTGATTATTGTGAATAATACTTCAATGAACATGGGCATGCAGATATCTTTTTGAGATCCTGACTTCATTTTTTTGGATATATACCCAGAAGTGGGATTGCTGTGTTAGTTCTATTTTTAATTTTTCAGAGAATCTCCATATTGTCTTCCATATGGTGGCACCAACTTAACATTCCCAACAATAGTGCATGAGGGTTCCTTTTTCTCCACATCCTCACCAACACTTGCAATCTTTTTTTATTAGAGTTCCCATATGCTCCCTGACCCCCCAGGCCATTCTAACAGGTGTGAGGTGATAACTCATTGTAGTTTCAATTTGTATTTCCCTGGTGATTTGTGAAGTTGAGCACCTTTTCATACATCTATTCGTCATTTATGTCTTCTTTGGAGAAATGTCTATTCAGGTACTTTAAACATATTTTGAATCAGATTATTTTTTCCATTTGAGTTATAGGGGTTCCTTGTATATTTTAGATATTAGCCTCTTGTCAGATACATGTTTTGCAAGTATTTTCTCCCATTCTGTAAGTTGCCATTTTACTCTATTGATTAATCACTTGGCTGTGCAGAAGCCTTTTGATTTGATGCAATCCTGTTTCTATTTTTGCTTTTGTTGCCTGTGCTTTTGGTGTCATATCCCCCTCCCAAAAAGGACCAGTGTTAAGAAGCTTTTCCCTATCTTTTCTTCTAGTAATTTTATGGTGTCAGGTCTTACATTTAAGTCTTTAATCCATTTTTTGTTTTTGTATGTGGTGTGAGATAAAAAGGGCCAATTTAATTCTTGTGTATGTGGATATCCAGTTTTCCCAACACCATTTATTGAAGAGCCTTTTTTTCACCAGACACCCTCAAAGATTTGTTGATCATAGATGAATGGATTTATTTTTTGGGCTTTCTAGTCTGTTGTCTATACGTCTGTTTTTATGCCAGTACCAGCTGTTGACTGTAGGTTTATAATATATTTTGAAATCAGCAAATGTGATGCCTCCAGTTTTGTTCTTTTTGCCCAAGATTGCTTTGGCTATTCAAGGTCTTTTGTGGTTCCAAATGAATGTTAGGATTATTTTTTCTATTTCTGTAAAGAATGGCAATGTCCAGGGAATTGTGAAGTAGGGATTACATTGTAAAGTACAAAGATCACTTTGGGTAGTAAGGATATTTCATCAGAATTCATTATTCCCATCTACGAACATGGGATGCCTTTCCACTATCTGCATCTTCTTTAATATCCTTACTTCCCATGATGCTCTGTGATGCTCACCTTCTTATTTTTTTAATTGTGGTAAATACACATAACATAAAAGCTAGCATTCTAATCATTTCAACAACTTTAAAGTATATAATTCAGTGGCATCAGTTTATTTTGCAATGTTGTGCAACTATCATCACTATCTAGTTTCAGAACTTAACATCACCCCCAAACCCTGTGCCCACTAAGGAATCACTGCCATTCACCCTGCCCCTGGCTCCTGGCATCCGTAATTTGCTTTCTGTCTATGGATTTTCCTGTTCTGGATATTCGCATAAATGGAATCATACAAGCTGTGACGTTTTGTTTCTGGAGTTTCTCACTTAGCATAATGTCTTCAAGGTTCCTCCATGTTTTAACATGTATCAGAACTTTGTTCTTTTTACAGCTGAATAATATTCCATTTTATGGATATTGCACATTTTGTTTATCCATTCGTTGTCTGACAGACATTTGAGTTGTTTCCACCTTTCAGGGAGTGAATACATACATATTGAATATGTATATATGTATATGTACATATATATATATACACATACACACATTTTTAGTAGACTACTTATTATAGCACTTTTAGGCTCACAGCAAAATTGCAAAGAAAGTACAGAGAGTTCCCATATGCACCCTGACCCCACAAACACACAGCCTCATGAGCTATTAACAACCCCTACCAACTGTGAAACATTTGTTACAATCAATGAGCATACATGACACTTCATTATCACTCAAAGTCCATAGTTTACTTTAGGGGTCAGTCTTGGTGTTGTACATTCTGTGGGTTTTGAAAAATGTATAAATGCCACGTATCCACCATTATAGTGTCATACAGAATAGTCTCACTGACCTAAAAAATCCTTTGTTTCCTGCCTCTGCCTCCTTCCCCACAAACCCCTGGCCACCACTGATCTTTGTACTGTCTCCACAGTTTTGCCTTTCCCATAACGTCATGCAGTTGGAATCATAGTTTATAGACTTTTCAGGTTGATAGCTTTCACTTAGTAGTATGCATTTTCCTTTGGGTTATTGTGAACAGTGCTGCTATGGAGCTCCTATATATTCTTAGGAGCAGAACTCATTGAAGACCGACTGGCCTCCTTCTGCCCATTCATTCTCCCCTTGTGCTCCTGTTCCTTAGAATCTGGTAGAGGCTGCTGAGGAAGCTGATCTGAACCATGAATTCAATGAATCTCTGGTGGTGAGTCCTTCTACTTCCAGAGCTGCTGCTGGGAGGGTATAAAGGCTAATCCTCAAACCCCCACCAAGGGCCAGGGTCCCCTGAGTACCAGAGTGGAGGGATGGGGAGAGATGGGAGGCCAGTGCTTTTTTTAATGTGCACAGGATTTGTATGAACCTACAATAATTTGATTCTGAAATGCTATTGATTCTTTTAAGAGGGATTTATGGGCCAGGTAGGAAAGATAATTACCAAGACCTGGGGCGTGGGGGGCATCGGTGTCAGGCTAGTCATCCCATAGACATTATTATGCAGCTGCAATGTTCTAGCCTCAGCACAGATAAAGTTGAGAGGCTGGGAGACTGAGTAACTCCAGTATAAGGCAATGTAACAAGCCCTTGCAAGCAGATAAACAATGTTCCAAGAATGTGGAGGGAAGGGGAGAAGAACTCAGAAGCCCCTGCGGACAGGCGGCATTAGGGCAGGGCCTTGGGCCTTGGAGGATGTGAGCGGGCAAAGGCACAAGAAAGGGTTTCTAGGCTGAGGGAAAGGAAGACACTGAAATAAGAAAGCAAGATTAAGGAAATTGTCAGGGGTCAGTCCTTTATGTCCAGGGGATTGTGAAGTAGAAAGTGACTGTGAAAAGGTAGGAATCTGGCACTTATTCAGCCATGGACGGTGCATATTGTAGGGCTTGAGAAGGGGAGGTACACAACCCTACTTGTGCTTTAGGAAGCTCATGCTGTCAGCAGCACTGGTGACATGGGGCAGGGCGAAGGGTGGCCTGAGGGGAATGCTCAAGATCTGAACCAGCTGGCACGGATGGAGGGGGAAGAGGGTCTGGGGATGGCTCCAGTGTGGCAACCCGAGTGGGCCCTCCAACGCTGCATGCAAGAGCCAGAGAGCCAACTTCTGGCTCCTCAGAGGCACACAGGACTCACAGGCCCTGCCTCAGACCCAGGCTGTGGGCAGTTTCCTAAAGAGAGAGGCCTCCTCTCTTAGGAACTCACCGTTCTGGGTTCTTAGGAGCCTTTCCACCCTGGAAGGATTGGTGGTGCCGGTGGGGCTGCCTCTGTCTCTGTATCTCTCCTTGAATCTTTGTCTGCCTGTGTCTGTCTTCACCTCTAGCAGTGTCCACACACCCTAAACAAAGTGGAGAGCTGAAGCAATAATCTGGACAGCTTACATAAAACAAGTAGTCAGCCATCCATTCCGGTGCTCCGGATACACTCGCCCCTGCCTCACGCCCCTCACTGCCTGCCTTCTCCACAGACGTTGCTTACACAGACGCTGTCAGTCTGGCTGGCCCTGTCTCTGAGGCCTGAACCCTCTGATGGCCGCCTTTTCTCTTTCTCTCTCACTCTGTGGGGCTCCTGTGCCCGCTCCCTTTCCCCCACCCATTCCAGTTTGACTATTACAACTCGGTCCTAATCAATGAGAAGGACAAGAATGGCAACTACGTGGAGCTGGGGGCCGCGTTTGTCCTGGAGGCCAACGCGCATTTCAGCGACCTGAGGGTGAACACCACCAGGAGCACGGTGCAGCTGCCCACCAACGTGTACAACAAAGGTACAGTGGGGGCCCACCCGGCGCCCAGCACACTCTCACCACTTGTCCGCAATCAGGGTGCAGCGGTCTGCCTCCATGTTCTCAAAAAGCTCTGCAGAGTGTAAACTGATCCTCCAATTTCCTTTACTGAAAAGGGAAAGAAAAATCATTCTACCCAAGCTTGAGCTGGGAGAAAACAGTGCTCCCAAGTCAAAGGGTGTGTGTGTGTGGTTCTCCAAGGAAGCTGGAGAGGCGAGTTGTGACCTATGTAAGCCGCGTGTCTGTCTGCGTGTGTGTTTATGTCAGTGTGTGTATGTGTATGTGTGTGTTTGGGGGGGTGTGCACATGCACTCAGCAGGTGAGGGATTGGTCCCTGTCACTTCTAACTGATTTCCCTGCCATTCCTTCTATAATCTCACCCTACAGGCCCAGATATTTTAAATGGGGTCTACATGTCTGAAGCCTTGAACCCTGTTTTTGTGGAAAACTTCCAGAGAGACCCAACATTGACCTGGCAATATTTTGGCAGCTCAGCTGGATTCTTCAGGATCTTTCCAGGTAAGGGCACTGGGAGGGATCTCTGTGATGCTTTCGGTTTCTTCTCTGGAAATAAGGCAGTGGAGGCATTGAAGAAGGACCCTGGCACTTAGACCCTCAAGGAATGAGCTTGGCCCTCCTACCAAAAGCACCTTCATCCCACACTTTGACACTCTGCACAATAGATAAGCACATTTTCAATAAAGAGCTATTGAATGAATGAATGAATGAATGAATGAAAGAAACCATCAAACACCACGAGAGCCAGTCAATAAATGCCCACATTGAACTCTTGTCCTAAGAAAAGCACTAGGGAAGATGCAATGGAGGATAAAATAATTCTTGATCTTGAAGTCACATCCTTATTGGAGAAATGGGGCATACTCACTTGAAATGTTCAACAGCATTGTAGGAAATGTCATAGGTTACTAAGTGATTAGTGGCCACCCTAACTGTGAGGAAAGTTCCCTTGTCCAGCAAGAAAATAGAAAACAAAAATGTGTACCACAAAACTTAGAGTTCTAACTTTTCTTACTTCCCATTAAGGCAGTTCACCTCCACATTTCACTCCAATCCATTTTCACATTTTAGCACAGGGTCTGGAAAGTCTTAAAGTTGCCTTGTTTTTCTGTGACAGGAAATCAGAAAGGTCCTGAGGACCGCACTGTGTCCCCAGCCTGCAAAGCCAGTCCCTCTCTAGGAGTGCAGAGGGACTTTAGAGCTCATGCGCTCTGATTGTCAGCATGTGCCTTGTTTCTCAGCCTGAACCCACACCTAGTGCGGTTCGTTTCCTGTTCTCTGGGGCCTTGATAAACAAGTTCACCCCCTAACATGAAGTGGCCTTTCAATTCTTGAAGACAACTCACTGTCCCTCAAGTGTTTTCCAGGGTGGGACTCCTGTGAATATCCCTGTCACATCAGGGCTTCCAGAGATGTCACCTGCGTGCAAAGGTCACAGTCCAGATGGGAGCCCATCAGTCCTAAAGAGGGGCTGTTTCTCACACCCACACCCACACTTGCAGATGCATTTCAGCCCTTGGGCAGAGTTATGGGGTCGCCATAATCCTTCATCATGGTGCACTATCCCCATGGAGCCATGCATGCCCACGTTTATTTATTTATTTGTTTGTTTGTTTATTTATTTTCTACTTTTTAAATATTTTGTTATCATTAATCTACAATTACATGAAGAACATTATGTTTACTAGGCTCTCCCCTACCCCAAGTCCCCCCCACAAACCCCATTACAGTCACTGTCCATCAGCGTAGTAAGATGTTGTAGAATCACTACTTGTCTTCTCTGTGTTGCACAGCCCTCCCCTTTCCCCCACCCCCACATTATACATGCTAATCATAATTACCCCCTTTCTTCTTCCCCACCCTTATCCCTCCCTACCCTCCCATTCTCCCCAGTCTCTTTCCCTTTGGTAACTGTTAGTCCATTCTTGGGTTCTGTGAGTCTGCTGCTGTTTTGTTCCTTCAGTTTTTTCTTTGTTCTTATACTCCACAGATGAGTGAAATCATTTGGTATTTGTCTTTCTCTGCTTAGCTTATTTCACAGAGCATAATACCCTCTAGCTCCGTCCATGTTGTTGCAAATTGTAGGATTTGTTTTCTTCTTATGACTGAATAATATTCCATTGTGTATATGTACCACCTCTTCTTTATCCATTCATCTACTGATGGACACTTAGGTTGCTTCCATTTCTTGGCTATTGTAAATAGTGCTGCAATAAACATAAGGGTGCATCTGTCTTTTTCAAACTGGGCTGCTGCATTCTTAGGGTAAATTCCTAGAAGTGGAATTCCTGGGTCAAATGGTATGTCTATTTTGAGGAACCTCCATACTGCTTTCCACAATCGTTGAACTAATTTACATTCCCACCAGCAGTGTAGGAGGGTTCCCTTTCTCCACAACCTTGGCAACATTTGTTGTTGTTTGTCTTTTGGATGGTAGCCATCCTTACTGGTGTGAGGTGATATCTCATTGTGGTTTTAATTTGCATTTCTCTGATAATTAACGATGTGGAGCATCTTTTCATTTGTCTGTTGGCCATCTGAATTTCTTCTTTGGAGAACTGTGTTCAGCTCCTATGCCCATTTTTTAATTGGATTATTTGCTTTTTGTTTGTTGAGGTGTGTGAGCTCTTCATATTTTTTGGATGTCAAGCCTTTATCGGATCTGTTATTTACAAATATATTCTCCCATACTGTAGGATACCTTTTTATTCTATTGATGGTGTTGTTTGCTGTACAGAAGCTTTTCAGCTTGATGTAGTCCCACTTGTTCATTTTTGCTTTTGTTTTCCTTGCCCAGGGAGATATGTTCGTGAAGAAGTTGCTCATGTTTATGTCCAAGAGATTTTTGCCTATGTTTTTTCCTAAGAGTTTTATGGTTTCATGACTTACATTCAGGTCTTTGATCCATTTCGAATTTACTTTTCTGTGTGGGGTTAGACAGTGATCCAGTTTCATTCTCTTACATGTAGCTGTCCAGTTTTGCCAGTACCATCTGTTGAAGAGGTTGTCATTTGCCAGTACCATCTGTTGAAGAGGTTGTATGTCCATGGCTCCTTTATTGTTTATTAATTGACCATATATGTTTGGGTTAATGTCTGGAGTCTCTAATCTGTTCCACTGGTCTATGGCTCTGTTCTTGTGCCAGTACCAAATTGTCTTGATTACTATGGCCTTGTAGTAGAGCTTGAAGTTGGGGAGTGAGATCCCCCCCACTTTATTCTTCTTTCTCAGGATTGCTTTGGCTATTCATGGTCTTTTGTGTGTCCATATGAATTTTTTAACTATTTGTTCCAGTTCGTTGAAGAATGTTGTTGGTAATTTGATAGGGATTGCATCAAATCTGTATATTGCTTTGGGCAGGATGGCCATTTTGAATATTAATTCTTCCTAGCCAAGAGCATGGGATAAGTTTTCATTTGTTAGGGTCCTCTTTAATTTCTTTTAAGAGTGTCTTATAGTTTTCAGGGTATAGGTCTTTCACTTCCTTGGTTAGGTTTATTCCTAGATATTTTATTCTTTTTGATGCAATTGTGAATGGAATTGTTTTCGTGATTTTTCTTTCTATTGGTTCATTGTTAGTGTATAGGAAAGCTGCAGATTTCTGTGCATTAATTTTATATCCTGCAACTTTGCTATATTCTGATATCAGTTCTAGTAGTTTTGGAGTGAAGTTTGGAGGGTTTTTTATGTACAATATCATGTCATCTGCAAATAGTGATAGTTTAACTTCTTCTTTACCAATCTGGATTCCTTGTATTTCTTTGTTTTGTCTGATTGCCATGGCTAGGACCTCCAGTACTATGTTGAATAACAGTGGGGAGAGTGGGCATCCCTGTCTTGTTCCTGATCTCAGAGGAAAAGCTTTCAGCCTCTCTCTGTTCAGTATGATGTTAGCTGTGGGTTTATCATATATGGCCTTTTATTATGTTGAGGTACTTAACCTCTATACCCGTTTTGCTGAGAGTTTTTATCATGAATGGATGTTGAATTTTGTCGAATGCTTTTTCAGCATCTATGGAGATGATCATGTGGTTTTTGTTTTTCTTTTTGTTGATGTGGTGGATGATGTTGATGGATTTTTGAATGTTGTACCATCCTTGCATCCCTGGGATGAATCCCACTTGGTCGTGGTGTATGATCCTTTTGATATATTTTTGAATTCGGTTTGCTAATATTTTATTGAGTATTTTTGCATCTACGTTCATCAGGGATATTGGTCTGTAGTTTTCTTTTTTGGTGGGGTCTTTGCCTGATTTTGGTATTAGGGTGATGTTGGCTTCATAGAATGAATTTGGAAGTATTCCCTCCTCTTCTATTTTTTGGAAAACTTCAAGGAGAACGGGTATTATATCTTTTCTGTATGTCTGATAAAATTCCGAGGTAAATCCATCTGGCCCAGGGGTATTTTTCTTGGGTAGTTTTTGATTTCCACTTCAATTTCTTTGCTGGTAATTGGTTTGTTTAGATTTTGTGTTTCTTCCTTGGTCTATTTTGGAAGATTGTATTTTTTTAGGAAGTTGTCCATTTCTTCTAGGTTTTCCAGCTTCTTAGCATATAGGTTTTCAAAATATTCTCTAATAATTCTTTGTATTTCTGTGGGGTCCGTCATGATTTTTCCTTTCTCGTTTCTGAATCTGTTGATGTGTGTTGATTCTCTTTTTCTCTTAATAAGTGTGGCCAGAGGCCTATCTATTTTGTTTATTTTCTTGAAGAACCCGCTCTTGGTTTCATTGATTTTTTCTGTTGTTTCATTCTTCTCAATTTTGTATATTTCTTCTTTGATCTTTATTATGTCCCTCCTTCTGCTGACCTTAGGCCTCATTTGTTCTTCTCTTCCCAATTTTGATAATTTTGACTTTAGACTATTCATTTGGGATTGTTCTTCCTTCTTTAAATATGCCTGGATTCCTATATACTTTCCTCTTAAGACTGCTTTCACTGCGTCCCACAGAAGTTGGGGCTTTGTGTTGTTGTTGTCATTTATTTCCATATACTGCTGGATCTCCATTTTAATTTGGTTGTTGATCCATTGACTATTTAGAAGCATGTTGTTAAGCCTCCATGTGTTTGTGAGCCTTTTTGCTTTCTTTGTACAATTTATTTCTAGTTTTATACCTTTGTGATAAGAAATGTTGGTTGGTAGAATTTGAATCTTTTTGAATTTACTGAGGCTCTTTTTGTGGCCTAGTATGTGGTCTATTCTGGAGAATATTCCATGTGCACTTGAGAAGAATGTGTATCCTGTTGCTTTTGGGTGTAGAGTTCTATAGATCTCTGTTAGGTCCATCTGTTCTAGTGTGTTGTTCAGTGCCTCTGTGTCCTTACTTATTTTCTGTCTGGTGGATCTGTCCTTTGGAGTGAATGGTGTGTTGAAGTCTCCTAAAATGAATGCATTCCATTTTATTTTCTCCTTTAGTTCTGTTAGTATTTGTTTCACATATGTTGGTGCTCCTGCATTGGGTGCATTTATGTTTATAATGGTTATATCCTCTTGTTGGACTGAGCCCTTTATAATTATGTAATGTCCTTCTTTATTTCTTATTACTTTCCTTGTTTTGAAGTCTATTTTGTCTGATACTAGTACTACAACACCTGCTTTTTTCTCCCTGTTGTTTGCATGGAATATCTTTTTCCATCCCTTGACCTTTAGTCGGTGCATGTCTTTGAGTTCAGGTGAGTCTCTTGTAAGCAGCATAGAGATGGGTCTTGTTTTTTTATCTATTCAGTGACTCTATGTCTTTTGATTGGTGCATTCAGTCCATTTACATTTAGGGTAATTATTGATAGGTATGTACTTATTGCCATTTCAGGCTTTAGATTCATGGTTACCAAAGGTTCCAGGTAACCTTCCTTACTATCTAAAAGCCTAACTTAACTCACTTAGTATGCTGTTACAAACACAATCTAAAGGTTCTTTTCTGTTTCTCCTCCTTTTTCTTCCTCCTTCATTCTTCGTATATTAGGTATCAAATTCTGTACTTTTTGTCTATCCCTTGATTGACTTCTGGAATAGTCAATTTAATTTTGCATTTGCCTCCCAATCAGCTGCTCCACCCTCCCTACCGTGGTTTCACTACCTCTGGTGACAGCTTTCCAACCCTAGGAACACTTCCATCTATAGCAGTCCCTTCAAAATAGACTGCAGAGATGGTTTGTGGGAGGTAAACTCTCTCAGCTTTTGCTTATCTGGAAATTGTTTAATCCCTCCTTCAAATTTAAATGATAATCTTGCCAGATAAAGTAATCTTGGTTCCAGGCCCTTCTGCTTCATGGCATTAAATACATCATGCCACTCCCTTCTGGCCTGTAAAGTTTCTGCCTAGAAGTGTGATGTTAGCCTGATGGGATACAAAGATCCTTTGTATGTGATCTTATTTCTGCCTCTGGCTGCTTTTCACAGTCTGTCCTTATCCTTGATCTTTCCCATTTTAATTACTATGTGTCTTGGTGTTATCTTCCTTGGGTCCCTTGTGTTGGGAGACCTGTGGATCTCCATGGTCTGAGAGACTATCTCCTTCCCCAGATTGGGGAAGTTTTCAGCAACTGCCTCCTCAAAGGCACTTTCTTTCCCTTTCTCTCTCTCTTCTTCTTCTTCTGGTATCCCTATAATACGAATATTGTTCTGCTTGGATTGGTCACACAGTTCTCTCAATATTCTTTCATTTTTAGAGATCCTTTTTTCTCTCTGTGCCTCAGCTTCTTTGTATTCCTCTTCTCTAGTTTCTATTTCATTTATTGTCTCCTCCACCATATCCAACCTGCTTTTAATACCCTCCATCGTGCTCTTCAATGATTGGATCTCTAACCTGAATTCATTCCTGAGTTCTTGGATGTCTTTCCGTACCTCCATTAGAATGTTGATGATTTTTATTTTGAACTCCCTTTCAGGAAGAGTCACAAAGTCCGTATCATTTAAATCTTTCTCGGGAGTTGTATTAATAATTTTACTCTGAACAAGGTTCCTTTGGCATTTCGTGTTTGTATATGGAGCCCTCTAGTGTCCAGAAGCTCTATTCTGGAGCTGCTCCACCCCTGAAGCAATGTCGGGGGTCACAGGGGAGCAGTACTGGTGCCCCATTAGGTGAGGTCTGCTCTTTTCTCCAGGTGTATGCAGTCTGACGCTGTCCTCTTTCCTGTTGCTCTCTCAAGATTAGTTGCACCAGTTAAATTTTCTAATTGTATCCAGTTTTAGGAGGAAGCCTCTGTCTCTCCTCTCATGCCACCATCTTTAATTCCGTCCTGTTTATTTATTTTTAATTGTATTTATGCCATAATGAATGCCTGTATATACATCACCAACACAAAAACTAGAATATTACCAAACTTTGATCTGCCTATGTGCTCCTCCTCTATGCTGCCCTCTGACCCTCTACTTCCCCACAAAGCCTCCCACCACTGACAAGGTAACTGCTCTCTTGGATTTTGAACTTATCACTCTATTTGGACTATCTGGCTGTTTAGTTATTTAGTTTTATCTCGTACTTATTTACGCACACACACACATCTGCTTAAACAATATGTTGTTTTGTTTTGCTTGTTTGGGGAATTTCTAAAACCAGTTTCTTATATATTTATATTTCTTATATTTTAGAACTTGCTTTTTCATTTAATATTATACTAAGGTTCATCTGGGGTGTCCATATAGCTACACTTCGTTATTTTTGCTCCTGTATTATTATGTTCTTTGGGGTCAATATATCAGTTTATCCATCCTTCCGATCCTGTCTGGGTTGTTTTCAGTTTTTTTTGTTTTTCTTCTTTGCATTTTACTTTAATGAACAATGTTGCTATGATTATTCTTATACATGTCTCCAGAAACATATAACAAAGAGTTTTTCTTGGGCACATACCTAGGAGTAAAATTGCTAGGTCCTAAAGTATGTGACTGTTCAACTATGACAAGAAAATACCAGAATGTTTTCCAAAATGCTTATACCAGTTATATTCTCACCAGCAACATCTAAGAGATCCTATTGACCCAATTTTCTCAAACTCTAGGTTTTGTTAAACTTTAAAATTATTTTACAATAATTTTTTAGAATGAAATGGTATTTCCCTGATCATTGGTGAGGCTGAGCATCTCTTTACATGTAACTTTCTGTATGTATTTCTTTTGTGAAATGTCTGTTATGACTTTTGCCTAATCATCTATGAATTTCTAATGTTACCTCACCTTTGAGTTCCCATGAAAACCTAACTTGATTATAGTAAATTAGTCTTCTGCCTTGTGGAGCTAATTTACTAATGTTTTGTTTTTAGGATTTTTGCATCTATACTTATAAATGAAATGGTCTTGTAATTTCTTTTATTGTGCAGTCCTTGTCTGGTTTTCAATAATATTAGTTTCATAGAATAAATTAGAAAGTATTTGTTCATTTTCTGGTTTCTGGAAGTACTTAAGTAAGATTAGAATGATCTCCTTGAAAGGTCGATAGAATTCATCTATAAAACCAAATAGACATGATGTTTTCTTTATGGACAGATTTTAAATTACTACTCCAATTTATTTAATTTTTCAAGACTAATATGACTTTCTATTCTTCTTAATTTGGGAAAATAGTTTTTCTAAGAATACACCCACTTCATCTGATTTTTCAAATCTGTTTCCATGAAGCTATTATTCTCCTATTATCCTTTTAATCTCTGCTGAGCCTGTAATTATGTCTCCTTGTTGCGATAGCATTATTCGCTCTTTTCTCTGCCAGTCTGCTACTGGCTTCTCTATTTTGTAGGTCTTTCCATCTCACCTTGTCCTTGTTGACTGCTCTCCATGCCTTTGTTTTCTATTTCTCCTATTTCAGCCTTATCTTCTCTTTTCCCTCTCTTTGGATTTATGCTTTCTCCTTTCTTATTAAATTGGACATTTACCTTTAATTTTTAGCCTCTCTTTGTCTCAAAAACAAGCATTTACAGCTATATCTTACCCCTAGAAACACCACTTTTGTAACATCTCACAAAGTTTGGCTGGTAGTGTTTTTTTATTTTTTAATTGTAAAATACATATAAAACTTTCCATCTTAACCATTTTTAAATTGAAGTCAAGTTGACATACCATATTGTATTGGTTTCAGGTGTACAACATAGTGATTCAACATTTATATACATGGTGAATGATCACCTTAGTAGCTCTAGTTCCCATCTGCCACCACACAGTTATGATAATCTTATTGACTATATTCCTGTGCTGTACATTACATCCCCATGACTTATTTTATAATTGGAAGTTAGTACCTCATATACCCTTCCACCTTTTTGCCTATGTCCCCAACCCATTCCCCTCTGTCAATCATCAGTGTGTTCTCGGCATCTACGAGACTGTTCCTGTTTGTTTGTTCATTTGTTTTTTAGACTCCACATATAAATGAAATCACATAGTATTTGTCTTTCTCTGACTTATTCACTTACCATGATACCCTCTATGTCCATTCATGTTGTCACAATGGCAAGATTTCTTTCTTTTTATGGCTGAGTAATATTCCATCCTATATATATATCACATCTTCTTTATCCATTCATCTATCAATGGACATGTAGGTTGCTTCCATATCCTGACTATTGAAAATAATTCTGTAATAAACATAGAAGAGCATATATCTCTTTGATTAGTGAGTTTGGTTGCTTAAGGTAAATTTCCAGAAAAGGAACTACTGGGTCATATGGTATTTTTATCTTTATTTTTTTGAGAAATCAACACACTGTCTTCCTTAGTGGCTGCATCAATTTACATTCCCACCAACAGTGTACTAGTGTTTTCTTTTCTCCACATCCTTGCCAAAATGTTTGTTATTTTTTGTCTTTTTTATACATACCATTCTGATTGGTGTGAGGTGATATCTCATTGTGATTTTGATTTACATTTCCCTAGTTGAGCATCTTTTCATGCACCTGTTGGCCATTGGTATGGCTTCTTGAGAAAAAATGTCTGTTCAGGTCCTCTACCCAGTTTTTAATTGGATTGTTTGTTTTTTTGGTGTTGAATTTTATGAATTCCCTATGTATTTTGGATATCAACCCATTATCAGATACATTGTTCACAGTGTATCAGTAGCCTACCTTTTTGTTTTGTTGCTGATTTTCTTCACTGTGCAAAGTTTGGTGATGTCCTTTTAGTTAATTTTTGCTTTTTTTGCCCTTGCCTGAGGAGACAGATCCAAGAAAATATCACTAAGACTGATGTCTAAGAGCTTGCTGCCTATTATCTCTTCTAGGATTTTTATGGTTTCCAAACTTATATTTAAATCTTTAATCCATTTAGAGTATGTTTATGTGTGTGGTGTTAGACGGTGGTTCAGTTTCATTCTTTGAATGTAGTTGTCCAGTTTTCCCAACACCACTTACTGAAGAGACCCCACTGTTTTCCCCACTGTATATCTTGCCTCCTTTGTCATAGATTAATTGACCACATAAGTGTGGGTTGATTTCTTGGCTCTCTCTTCTCTTCCATTATCTGTATCTGTTTTTGTGCCAATTCCATACCGTTTTGATTACTATAGCCTTGTAGTATAATTTGAAATCAAGGAGAATGATACCTCCAGCTTGTTCTTTTTCTAAAGATTGCTTTTACTATTTGGGGTCTTTTGTGGTTCCATAAAAATTTTAGGATTATTTCTTCTAGTTCTGTGAACAATGTAGTTGGCACTTTAATATGGATTGCATTGAATCTGTAGATATCTTTGGGTACTATAGACATTTTAACAAATACCAGTTCTTTCAATCCATAAGCACAGTGTATCTTTCCATTTATTTGTGTCATCTTCAATTTCTCTCATCAATGTGTTATAGTTTTCAGAGTACACACCTTTCACCTCCTTGGTTAAATTTATTCTGAGGTATTTTATTCTTTTGATGCAATTTTAAATAGGATTGTTTTCTTAATTTCTCTTTCTGGTAGTTCATTCAACTTTACTGACTCATTTATTAGTAAGTGAATTCAGTAGTTCTAATGGATTTTTTGTGGAGTCTTTAGGATTTTCTATAGACAGTATTATGACATCTTCAACTTGTGACAGTGTGCTTTCCAAACTGGATGCTTTTTATTGCTTTTTTCCTGTCTGGTTGTGTGGCTAGGACTTCCAGTACAATGTCAAATAAAAGTGACAACGGTGGGCATCCCTGTCTTTTTCCCCATCTTAAAGAAAAAGCTTTCAGGTTTTCACCATTGAGTATGATGTTAGCTATGAGTTTATCTGATATAGCCTTTATTGTGTTGATGTATGTTTCCTCTATACCCATTTTGTGGAGAATTTTTATTCATAAATGGATACTGAATTTTATCAAATGTGTTTTCTGAGATGAGCGTATGATTTTTATCCTTCTTTTCACTAATGTGGTGTATAACGTTGGTTGATTTGCAGATATGGAACCATCCTTGCGTCCCTGGAATAAATCCCACTTGATCATGATATATGATCCTTTTAAAGTATTGTTGAAAACAGTTTGCTAATATTTTGTTGAGGATCTTTGCACCTATGCTCATCACAGATATTGGCCTATAATTTTCTTTTTTTTTGTAGTGTTTTTGTATAATTTTTGTATCAGGGTAATGTTGGCCTCATAGAATAAGTTTGGAAACATTCCTTCCTCTTCAATTTTTTGGATAGTTTGAGGAGATGTATTTACTCTTCTTTAAATGTTTGGTAGAATTCTCCTGTGAAACTATCTGGTATTGGGTTTTGCTTATTGGGCGATTTTTTTTTTCATTGCTGATTCAGTTTGATTACCAGTAGTGATATTGGTCTGTTCAGATTTCTATTTCTTCTTGACTCAATCTTGGAAGATTGCATATTTCTAGAAATTTATCCATTTTTCTAGTTGATCATTTGTTGGCATATAATTGTTTGTAGTAGTCTCTTATGATCTTATGTACTTCTATGGTATCACTTGTAACTTCTTTGTCATTTCTGATTTTATTAATTTGGGCCCTCTCTTTTTTTCTTGATGAGTCTGGCTAAAAGTTTATCAGTTTTTCTTTTCAAAGAACCAGCTTTTAATTCCATTGATCTATTCCATTCTATCATTTTCTTAGTCTCTATTTCATTTATTTCCAATATGATCTTTATTATTTTCTTCCTTCTACTAACTTAGGTCTTTATTTGTTCTTGTTTTCCTAATTGCTTCACATGTAAGGTTAGATTGTTTGCTTCAGATTTTTGTTTCCCAAGGTATGCCTAGATCACTATAAACTTCCTTTTTAGAGCTGCTATTTCTGTGTCCCATAGATCTTGTGCCATGTGTTTCCATGTTCACTAGTCTCCAGGTATTGTTTGATTTGCTTTTTTTTTTGTTATCATTAATCTACAATTACATGAAGAACATTATGTTTACTAGGTTCCCCCCTTCACTAAGTCCCCCCCCACACATACTCCTTCATAGTCACTGTCCATCTGTGTAGTAACATGCTGTAAAATCACTACTTGTCTTCTCTGTGTTGCACAGCCCTCCCCATGCCCCCACACACTATACATGCTAATCATAATGCCCCCTTTCTTTTTCCCTGCCCTTATCCCTCCCTTCCCACCCATCCTCCCCAGTCCCTTTCCCTTCGGTAACTATTAGTCCATTCTTGGGTTCTGTGATTCTGCTGCTGTTTTGTTCCTTCAGTTTTCCTTTGTTCTTATACTCCACATATGAGTGAAATCATTTGGTACTTGTGTTTCTCCACCTGGCTTATTTCACTGAGCATAATACCCTCTAGCTCCATCCATGTTGTTGCAAATGGTAGGATCTGTTTTTTTCTTATGACTGAGTAATATTCCATTGTGTATATGTACCACATCTTCTTTATCTATTCATCTACTGATGGATATTTAGGTTGCTTCCATATCTTGACTATTGTAAATAGTGCAGCAATAAACATAGGGGTGCATCTGTCTTTTTCAAACTGGAGTGCTGCATTCTTACGGTAAATTCCTAGAAGTGGAATTCCTGGGTCATTGATGTGCTTTTTGATTGCTTTGTTGACCCATTGGTTGTTTAGTATTATGTTGTTTAGCCTCCATGTGTTTGTGTTTTTTCCAATTTTTTCTTGTAATTGATTCTAGTTTCATAGTGGTATGGTCAGAAAAGATGCTTGATAGGATTTCTATCTTCTTAAATTTATTGAGATTTGAATTTTGGCTTTGTATGTGATCTATCCTGGAGAATGTCCCATTTGCATTAGAAAAGAATGTGAATTCTGCTGTTTTTGGGTGCAGTGATCTGTATATATCTATTAAGTCTATCTGCTCTAATATATCATTTACAGCCAATGCTTTCTTATTGATTTTTTAATCTGGATGCCTGGATGATTGATTGACATAAGTTAAGTGTTGAAGTCCCCTAATATTGCTATATTGCTGCCAATTTCTCCCTTTAGGCCTGTTAATATTTGTTTTATGGATTTAGATATCCCTATATAGGGTGCATAGATATTTACAAGTGTTATATCCTATTCTTGGAATGAACCCTTTATTTTTATATAATACCTTTGTCTTTTCCTACAATCTTTGTTTTAAAGTCTATTTTTTCTGATGTAACTATTGTTACCCCAGCTTTCCTTTTGTTTGCATTTGCATGAAATGTCTTTTTCTGTTTCTTTGCTTTTAACTTGTATGTGTCATTAGGTCTGAAGTGAGTCTTTGAGGCAGGATATACATGGGTCTTGCTTTTAATCTATTCAACTACCTTATGTCTTTCAACTGGAGCATTGAGTCCAGTTACCCTTAGAGTAATTACTACTAGACATACAGATGGACAACAGGCACATGAAAAGACTCTACATCATCAGGAAGATGCAAATTAAAGCCACAGTGAGATGTCATCTCACACCAGTCAGAATGGCCACTATCCAAAAGACAAGAAATACCAATTGCTGGAGAAAATGTAGAGAAGAGGAAATTCTCCTACACTGTTGGTGGGAATGTAAATTGGTTCAGCCACTATGGAAATCAGTATGGCAGTTCCTCAAAAATCTAAAAATAGAGATACTATATGACCCAATAATTCCACTTATAGGAATTTATCTAAAGAAAACAAAATCTCTGATTTGAAGATATATGCATCCTATGTTTATTGCCACATCATTTATAATAGCCAAGATATAGAAGCAACCAAAGCATCCATCAATAGATGAATGGATAAAGATGTGTTACATATACACAACACAATATTATTCAGCTATAAAAAATAAGGAAATCCTGCCATTTTTGACAACATGGGTGGACCTAGAGGGTATTGTGTTAAGTGAAATAAGCCAGGCAGAGAAAGGCAAATACCATGTGAATTTCTCTTATATGTGGAATCTGAAAACAAAATAAACAAAACAGCAATAGACACTGAGAAGTGACTGGTGG
This sequence comes from Manis javanica, assembly GCF_040802235.1. Taxonomy (NCBI): domain Eukaryota; kingdom Metazoa; phylum Chordata; class Mammalia; order Pholidota; family Manidae; genus Manis; species Manis javanica. The sequence continues at coordinate 31,936,131 of NC_133170.1, read as the reverse complement.
TTACCATGGGGGAGGGGTTATGATGGGTGGATAAAATAGGTGAAAGCGATAAAGAGGCACAAAATCTCAATCATAATATAAATTATAGGGATGAAAGTACAGCATAGAGAATATAATCAATAGTTCTATAATATCTTTCTATGTTGAAAGATAGTAATTATACTAGTTGGGGTGAGCATTTAATAATGTATATGCCTGTCAAATCACTACGCTGTATACTTGAAACAAATATAATATTGTATATCAGCTATATGCAATTTTAAAAAATCAAATAAATAAATAAAGATTTCCTGCTGCTGACTGCTCAGAGCATGTTTTTACCTTCTCCAATCACTATCTTTCACTTTTATTTGTTGACTCCTAACATTCCTCCTCAAACTTTCTTTCCTTGGGCTTCCATGATGCTCTCTTCTTTTTCCCCCAAACTTTCCACTGCTCCTCCAGTTTCTTACATGACCTCCTTTTCCTTCCTTCCTTCTCACTGCTGGCTGTTGTCCTTCCCTTTGTCCCAACTCTACCCATTTTCATTGACTGCTGTGATCTCATCTATGTCTAAAGCTTCTATAAGAATCAGTCCCGAATCTCTCTCTCATTTAGCCACTCTGTTGAACAGTGTAGTCAAGCTGTTTGTCCATTTGGGTGGCAAAAGAAAACCAACATGTCCAAATGTAGATAATCATTCATGGAAGCCCATGCACGCTCTCCTCTCTTTCTTTTTCTAACAGCAATATCCTTTCCCTGGCCACCAGTCTAGGAATCACTCCTGACAACATATCTGTCTTCTTTTAAATCTCATGTGTGATCTTGCCATGTAATTACCAAATCCTTTTGTTTTAAATGTTTTAATATTTCTTGAACATAGTTCATTCTTACCATTTCTCAGTCTCTATCTTACTCCTGGTTATAGTCATTTCTCACATTTGTTGATTCCACAACCTAAATAGTCCTTTGTTTCCACCTTTGTAATCCCAGTCTCCACACTGCTACAGAAACATTCCAATATGCAAATATGACAGTTCCTCAGTAACTTAAGTGTAAAACATCAACTCTCTATTCCCATTCTCCACCCCTCATCTACTTTCTTGGATGTGGAGCTATTTGCTTTTTGCCTCCTTGCTCCTCTACCTTCAATGTTTCTTCCTAATTGCCTCCCTTTTAATTTTACTTTTTGAAACATTTTGAGGTTTAGATCAGATAATATAGGAAAAACCCACAGGACGGTTTCTAGAATATAGTAACCATTCAATAAACAGGAATTCCCTCTTCTCCCTTCTTCTCCTCCTCTCCCTAGAACTTCACATATAGTTCTCCTGATCATTGAGGGTTACTGGTTCAACCAGTTAATTTTGATCTAGTGGCCAATGGCCATCCATCAGTTGGGGACAACTTCAGTACATTTCTACTCCTTTGGATTTTATGAACAACATCCTAGAAATAGGATATCAGTGAAACATTCTACCAACTACTTATGGATTAAAAAAAATAAAGTAATTGTTGATAGGTATGTTGATAAGTATGCACTTATTGCCATTTTCTTGATTGTTTTCTGGTTCTTTATGTAGTTGCCTCTGTTCCTTTCTTCTTTTACTCTCTTCCCCTGTGACTTGGCGACTTTTCTTAGTGTTATGTTTGTATTCCTTGCTCTTTGTTTTTTGTGGCTACCATGAGGTTCATAGGTAGCACTGTATGTGTATAGTAGTCTAGTTTAAGTTGATGGTTGCTTAAATTCAAGCACATTCTTAAAAAAGCACTATATTTTTACCACCACCACCACCATTTTATGACTTTATGTCATATTTTACATCTTAATATTTTGTGTGTCCCTTGGCTAATTATTGTAAGTCTAGAAGATTTTACTACTTTTGTCTTTTAACCTTCATACTAGCTATGTAGGTGGTTGATCCACTACCTTTACCATATGTTTATGTTACCAGTGCAATTTTTTCTTTCATAATTTCTTATTTCTAGTTAAGACCTTTTCCTTTCCATTTAAAGAAGTCTCTTTTACATTGTTTTGTAAGGCTGGCTTGGTGGTGATGAACCCCATTAGCTTTTGTTTTTCTGGGAAAATTCTTATCTTTCCTTTAATTCTGAATGATAACCTTGCCCTTGCTGGGTAAGTAGTCTTGGTTGTAAGTTTTTTCCTTTCACCACTTTGACTACAACATGCCACTCCCTTCTAGCCTGTAAAGTTTCTGCTGAAAAATCAGGTGGTAGTCTTCTGGAGCTTCCCCTGTATGTAACTAGTTGTTTTCTTTTTCTCTCTTTATCTTTAACTGTTGACTCTCGAATTATATAATGTGTCTTGGCATGGGTCTCTTCGGATTAATCTTTTTTGGGATTCTGTGCTTCCTGGACTTGGATGTCTGTTTCCTTTGCCAGGTCAAGAAAATTTTCAGCCATTATTTCTCCGAAGATATTTTCTGTCCCTTTCTCTCTCTCTTATTCTGGTTCCTCTATAATACAAATGTCAGTACATCTGATGTTGTCCCAGAGGCCTTTTAAAGTATCTTCATTTTTAAAATCCTTTTTGCTTTTTGCTGTTCCATTTGAATGGTTTTTACTATCCTGTCTTCCAGATGACTGATGCATTCTTCTGCATTATCTAATCTGCTGTTGCTTCCCTCTAGTGTATTTTTCATTTAATTTGGGCGGGTGGGTCCACAGAGGATTGCTGGGGAAGGGTGAGCAGTGCTAGCACAATAAATGAAGACTGTCGGAAATGGCTACCACCACCACTGGGTCAACTAGGTAGAAGGAAAGTGAAAAAAATGGTGCTCATCAGCTATTCCGTCCCCAGGTGGTATTCCAACAGATCCCTGCCCCTCTGGCATATGACCTGAAATTAGTCAACAGATCTCCTTCATGTGTAACCCAAGTTCCTTTCAAACCACTCCCTCTGCTCTGGGACTTGGAGTGAGTGAGACTGTATGTTTGCCCTTTATGAGCAGAATCTTTGTTTTCAACTGACCTCTGGCTTTCCCAGACATAAATTCCACTGTATTTCAAAGACAGATATTATGTGGGCTCATCTTCCTGGTGCAGGCCTCCCAGGCTGGGGAGCCCAGTGTGGGGCTCAGACTCCTTGTCCCTTAGGGAGGGCCTCTACAGATGGGATATTGCTCCCACTTGTGGTTCACTGTGCTGGGTTGTGGGTCCTGACCAGACTTCATTGCTGCTCCTCCTACTTGTCTTGGTGTGGCTTTTTCTTTATATCATTAATTGTATAAGATCTGTTCTGCTAGTCTTCAGTTTATTCTCAGAGTCATTCTATATGTAGTTGTAGATTTGGGTGTGTCTGCGGGAGGTGAGCCCAGGACCTCGCACCTTGCCATCTTGATAGCCCTCCTCTCCGTCTACAGCTTGATGTGAGGTGGAGCCTCACAAATGCATCCAAGATGCCGTATTTGGGAGTCCTACCTGTGACATTAATCCCAATTCTGGGTCTGGACAGTGTGGGTGATGATTGTTCCTCCATAGACTGGCCTTCCTCCTTGCCTGCTGCCGCAGTGTACAGGGCATGATCCAGTGGTCCCTGCCTAAAGGGTCCTATCCATCCCAGATGTCATGCCAGGCTCTGGTGCAGCGTCACTGAGCTCAAGAAAGAACTAGCCTTTATTTCCCCAGGCATCAAATGGACACCTGATGAGAATGGAGTCATTGCCTTTGACTGCCGAAATCGTGGCTGGTAAGTGCTTTCAGGGAGAAGGCCTGTGGTGCTGGCATCCTTCTTAGAGCCTTTGGGTTTTGCCTAGTTCTCCTGCAGCCCCTGCCACCTGCCACCATCCAAGGACCTTGGGTGTGTAGCACCTTAATGCAATACAAGAGAAGTGAGAGTGCCAGCTGTATTCCTCCCTTCTCTCTACAACCACCCCTACTCCAGGACTGATCACACTTGTCTTTCCCACTCCCCACCTCATCCAAGCACACTGAGCTGTCTCCACACCAACCCTCTCCCGGGCTCTCCTCTTCCTCCATTCCCTTCCTTGGGCAGATGTGTAAAAGTCTGAGGATAGAATCCAACTCTCTCCCTTCCCAATGCCATCACTGCCCTTTGGCACCCTGACTGGTCCAAAGCAAAGAGAAGGAGGGTTACGACCAGGACTTGACCTTTCTCCCACCTGACAGGCCCATCAGATGGCACATTCCCAACTGTTATGCTGAGTGCTCATGTGCCATGATAAAACCTAGCACTGATGGGGCATTGACCTAAATTTTGGATACACTTGAGCCAGAACCTGAATGGAAATAACTGGGGACTCAGTTGGGTGGTTGCTCTGCTTTGACTGTCCCATTGTTAGCATGTTCTTCTCTTTCTACTAAAGGTACATACAAGCCGCTACTTCTCCCAAGGACATAGTGATTTTGGTGGACATGAGTGGCAGCATGAAGGGGCTGCGGATGGCTATTGCCAAGCACACCATCTCCACCATCTTGGACACCCTGGGAGAGAATGACTTTGTTAATATCATCGCGGTAAATATGTCTTCCTGTTCCATAATAGCTCTCCTTGTTCTAGAAAAAAACTCCAGCCCACACTAGAATGGCGTAAGCTTATAATTGCTTAACACTTTATATTGTGAAATCACTCTCCCCTCTGAAGCTGGCGCTCCTAACCAAGGGTTGAATGAAGGACAGGCTTCAAGAAGTCCCTAGAAATTATTTTGAAATTGTGTGCAAAATGTGCTTGTCCATTTTCCTAAGTTGGTAGATTTCATCAATTTCTCAGACAAGTCTGGGATCTAATTAAGGCTAAGATGCGCTGGTCCTGAGCAAATACCTAACTTACCTGTCTGCACGCTCTTCCCTGGTGCCTGTCTCTGGGATAGGCTTTCCGTTCTGCTTGGGCTCCTGCTTTATAATCCCAGTTCTATCACTCCCCTCACCCACCCAAATCCAAGCACACCGGGAGAGAGGGGAAAGCAGGTTCTGGGGCCCGGAAGGGGGCTGGCAGACCTGGTCCTGCTTCACAGCAGCTCCTGCTGAGGAAGCTCTGCTTGCCCCCTGGGAAAGTAATTGAAGTGGAGGGACAGAGCAGAAAGAAATGGCAGATATACAAGTTAGAAAGTTGCTTCACAATGCAGTGAGCGAGTAGGCCGGTCCAGCCTCCAAGGGCAGAGCTGACGGCCACCTTGGGGGCATCATTTTGAAAACTACTTGATCCCAGGCTTACCTCCACCATCATGTCCCATGGCTGAAAATGCTTGTTGTTAGTAGAATTTCCTTATCTAGTTAAGACATATCAAGGTAACATGGCCATCCTGGGGTAAGAGAATTCCCCCTCATCTCTGAGCTGCTCCCCTGAGGCTGCATCCCTTACCCCCTGCATCGACCCTGGACCTGCCCTCCCCATCTCTCCCTCCTCCCCAGGTGGTCACGACCTGCAGCAGTGACTGGTGGCTACCAGCACAGGTCCCACCAGTCCACAAGAGCAGGGGCGTGCTCCCCACCCCCTGGAGTCTGCTCTGCCTCCCCGCAATCATCCTCCTTTCCCAGCTGTTTGCAGAGCAGCTGTTCAAGGAAGCACTGACTCCCAGACAGCCCAGCACTCTCCCTGGAACACACAGTGGCCTTACCATGGTCCAGCACAGTCTCCCCTTTGCTCACTGTCTCACTTAAGCAGAAGTAGATTAAGGAAACCCTGAAGATTTAACTTCTAACTATGGGGAAGCAGGGTGGTTAAAAAAAAGGGAGCAGTAATAATTCATTTTTCTTTCCATTCCCAACCCCTGTTGACAGGTGAAGAATCCTCTCCGTAAATGCAGGGCAAAGAGGAAAAGAGCACAGTTTCTAATCCTGGACCCAGGCATCAGGGAGGGGTCTGCCCATGGAATGTTGTGGGAAGGCACTCTGTCTGCTCTTGGGAACAGAGACCAAAGGGATCTCTCATTGGCAGCAGGTCCTCTGTGCTCTGGAGATGGTGCCACTCAGCCAGTCCCCTGAGAAAAATGACCCTAGACTGGAATTTGAGAGAGGATGGTTAGAGCTAAGGCCCCACTGTTCTCTATACTCCCTCTCCACTTAGAAAAATGGCCAAAAGCATAGGGTGCCCCAAATTAACATGACACAGGGGCCTAGGTGGTCCCAACCCCTGCCACCCTGGGAGTTGCCTAAGCTTCTTCCCTGGGCCCTGAGTTTCAGACTGACCCTGTCTCTTCTTCTCTCTCCTCTGCCCTCTGCAACCTCAGTACAATGACTACATCCATTATATTGAGCCTTGTTTTAAAGGAATCCTTGTCCAGGCCAATCGAGATAATCGCGAGGTGAGTGTCCACTGTCAGGTGAGTGCCTGATATCCCCGAAGCCCTGCTCTGACCCCGGGGGAGTTGTCCGTGCAGACTGCCCAGCAGCCCCTCTTACTCATTCCCACCATAGCTGGAAAGAGGGCAAACGGGTGTGCAGTTACCTGGCCAATACACCTGGGAAATCACCTTCCTAATATTGCTACCCACCTATCAGAGCAAATAGTGAGCAAAGAGAGGCCACCCAAGGAGACCTTGCCTACGCAGGCCTGGTTTTCACTCTGTGGATCACCCAGGACTCAGTTTCCCCTTTGCCTCCCCATGTTCTCTCCACTATGTCGGCTTTCATGAGTAGCTCCGCAGAACGGGGAAACAAAAACCCTCTGGGTTGAGTCCTTTCAAAAGCCAGGGAGGGGAGGCAGTGACCACCTTTTTTAAAAAGGGAGAGTTAACAGGTGACAGGGGTTCGGGTTGACTTCCTCCCGAGTCCCGGCCGAGGGTGGGTCTCCTGTGGGTGCTCTCTGTTGGCTGGACCTGGGAACGTAGGCACTGGCATGGACCAGCCTCCCAACTCCGGCTGGGCACCCACCTGGCATTTCCCTCCAGTCATGGGGATGGATTTGCACACTTTGGGGGCATTTGAGAAACATCTGTTGTAGGGGTCCACCCATTAAATTAGCTGGATCCTAAAGAGATGGATCCTTCAAGCATGCACTTTGGGCAAACAGCTCCAAACAACCTCTGAAATTAAGACCAAAGATGAAGGGTCCCGGGCCCACTGCATCCACTCATCTGCCTTTAATTTCCCAACCCTGAAGCATTTCAAGCAGTTGGTAGATGAGCTGATGGTCAAAGGCACGGGGGTCGTGAGCCGAGCCCTGACTGAAGCCTTCGGGGTCCTGAAGCAGGTATGCCCCTGACCCGGATGAAGCTGGGGAGAGGGAAGGGGTGAGGAGGTGGAGCAGGTGAATGAGTACAGCCCATGGCCTGTGACCCTGGCACCTGTCTCCCACTGTGCAGTTCCAGGAGGCCAAGCAAGGGAGCCTGTGCAACCAGGCCATCATGCTCATCTCTGACGGGGCCGTGGACGACTACGAGCCAGTGTTTGAGAAGTACAACTGGCCAGACCGCAAGGTTACTTTCCTGGGGGACGTTGACGGCAGAGGGGACAGGGCCCATAAAGCATCCTCCTGCCAGGCCTGCCGAGTTCAAACGTCCTGCTCCATTAGCCCCACTAGTAAATTCAGACAGCACGTCCCAGGCCAGAGTTCCAGAGTCCTGGTGACCCTGGGCATGGAGGGGTCGTGGGAGACAGCTGAGAGTGACACTCCAGAATCTGGAGTTGAGTCGTGAAGACTGCCGGGCAGTGAGCAACACCCCACCCCGGCCCATGGCATCACAGCGCTGGCGAGGCCTGCCTCCCCAGGCGTCAGAGTCCTTTCTGGTCAAGAGGCGAGAGTGGGAAACCCAAAGTCAGCTCCCAGCCAGGTGCTGTCCCCTGAGTCGCTCTGTGTCTTGTGGATCAGGTCCGAGTGTTCACTTACCTTATTGGGAGAGAAGTGACATTTGCGGACCGCATGAGGTGGATCGCATGCAGCAACAAAGGTAGGTGGCGCGTGGGCAGAGTCGCCGCGGTGCTGAGGGATGACTCTGTGGGGGCCTCGCAGAGGACAGGCTCTGTCGACAGGACAGTGTCTGCCCCTCCTTCTCACTTGGGAAAATCAAGTCAAAAAATAAAAATAAAAAGATTGCCTTGAGCGAACGCATGGATGTTCCTGCAGGAACGCTGAGTCATAAAGTCACCTGCAGTAGAACTCAGAGGTCACCTATCCCGTGTTTGCAGAAGAGCAAATTATCTCTTCAAATAAAGTCGGACACAAACCACATACAGACACAGTGAGGCAGGGCTGGGCCTGGAAGTTTAAATGTAAGTCCTCTTCCAAGTCTAACTTCTGTTCCTTGTGCTGCATATTAAGCCCATTTACTCCGTTCTGCTCTCAGACAGAGCATAGGGTCATCATTTTGTTTAGAATAATGTTTTATATGCAAACATCCCTTATCTGTCTCTGGCCAGAACCTAAGACCTGAGTCTTAGGGTGTCAGCTTGGACCCTCTTGATTCAATCCAAATTTTTTTTATTATTAAGGTATCATTGATATACACTCTTATGAAAGTTTCACAAGGAAAACAATGTGGTTACTACATTCACCCTTATTATCAAGTCCCCCACCACACCCCATTGCAGTCACTGTCCATCAGTGTAGTAAGATGCCACAGAGTCACTGCTTATCTTGTCTGTGCTACTGTCTTACCTGTGACCCCACCCCAACACCGTGTGTGCTAATCATAATACCTTTCAATCCCCTCTCCCTCCCTCCCCACCGGCCCTCCCTAATGCCTCCCCTTTGGTAACCATTTAGTCCCTTCTTGGAATCTGTGAGTCTGCTGCTGTTTTGTTCCTTCAGTTTTGCTTCGTTGTTATACTCCACAAATGAGGGAAATCATTTGGTCCTTGTCTTTCTCTGCTTGACTTATTTCACTGAACATAATACCCTCTAGCTCCATCCATGTTGATTCAACCCAAATTTATTAAGCATCTGCTGTGTACCTGGCAGATTCCACATCGCGATCAGGATGGACTGAATCTTGCTCTTGCAGAGGAGACAAACATGCAAACAGTGATGATATAGGTTGAGCTGCGTGCAGTGGGCAGAGGGGCGCAGACTGTACAGGGCACCAGGGGTGATGGGAGCGGCACTTTCCCCTTTTGAGGGTGGCCAAGAAGGTTTTCTGAAGACTTCCTTAAAGGTGTCTAAGCTGAAACAAAGACCTGGTAGGAGTCACCCAGACATACAGAGCAGGGAAGGGTGTTCCAGAAGAGGGAATAGATGTTCAAAGCGTCTGAGTCAAGAGGCACACTGGGAGCTAAAAGTGGTTCCATTTTCTGGAGGTGGAATGACTGTTCTGTGGAAGATGATGGGCAAGGAGATCAGAGAGGCAGACATGTGCTGAGCTATTCATAGCCTTTTGCTCTTTTAAATACCACCAAGGGCACAGTGAAGAGGCAGTAGCCCCCTCCCCATAACTGAGGAAGGACGGCGGTCACAGGAAGGAGGGGGCAGGGCGTGGTAGGGGCCGAGCCACTGTCTTAGACTGGGCTCCCTGGAAACAGACCCTGAGACAGCTGCCTGCAGGAGGGGGCCCCCTGGGAAGATGCCCAGGAAATGAGGAGGCAGCAGAGCCAGAGGGCAGGCCGCCCACAGGGCCCTGCAGGTGAGGCTCCGCTGCTGCGGCGGCCGCTCTGGAACTGGGAAGGCCCCTCGGAGTCTCCAAGCTGAGACAGGGGCCGGCCTTTGTGCGCCGTCAGGACCGCTGGCCTTGGCTGCCCCCAGGAGAGGACATGACCTAGGGGGAAGCAGTTCCTGGGGGTGCCAGCAGTGAGCCGTCGCCCCTAGGGGTGTGCATGCCGAGCAGCAGGTTCCAAGTGGAGCCCCGCCTTCCACAGCCATGTGGCCCCTCCCCTCCGCAGGCTACTACACGCAGATCTCCACGCTGGCAGATGCCCAGGAGAACGTGATGGAGTACCTGCACGTGCTCAGCCGCCCCATGGTCATCAACCGTGACCGAGATGTCACCTGGACGGAAGCCTACATGGACAGCAAGGTGGGTCCTGGCCCTGCTCCAGAGTAGGGATCCTGGGAGCAGGGGGCGGCTTCCTGGGTCAGGAGACATGGGCAGGGCACCTTGTATGGGGATGCTGCAAAGGGGTTGACACTGCCTGCCCGTTGGCAGGCCCCCTGCCCAGGTGCTGCCCCGAGAGGCCCAGACCTGTGAGCAGAGCTTCCAGGGCTGTCCCCGCGGACAGAGCCCCTCTGCCCCAGGCGTTGCCCCTCCTCGCTCCACCCTGCCCGCCTCCCTCGTCATCCTTCTCCCCGACCTGCTTCCAGAAGAAAGGAGCCCAAGTAATTCAAGACACCGTCACTTCGCGAGGTGTCCCCCCTCCTGGGGCCTACATTTCAAAGTGATGGGCCACAGGCAGCAGGGACCTGTGCCAATGGACAGGCAGGGAAGGCATGTCAGCTGAGGCCCAGGGAAGAGGCCCTCCTGGGTCACATTCCGTAGGCAGCTGCGTGCTCCAGGGAGGACAGGTCAGCGTGCGATTAGCAGGGCCCTGAGAATAGCAGCTTAAGTAGGAGAGGAATGGTTCTCCCCCACACAAAGAAGTCTAGTGGTGGCCAGCCCAGCGCTGATGACCTGGGACCAGACCCCTTCCTGCTGTCCCCTTGGCCTTCCCTGGGGGCCTCCTGACTCAAGTGGCCAGTGGGACTCTAGTCAACTGAAACCACTCACTCTCAGAAATCTTAGTTTCAAACTCTAAATTGGAAACTCAGTTGAGGAAGGGAGAAGAAATCTGATGGTTAGTAACCTAACACACAGAATGATGGGCATAGACAACAATATGCACTCCATGTAATGTGATAAATACCACTACCATGGCAATCCTATTACAGTGTGTATGCAATATGTAGCAAAGCAACATGTACATGTACATGTTGTATGTTAAATATATTCAATTTTTAAAAAATTCTTCATTCTGAGAGGTCCATGGCTTGGCAACCACCTCTAGCTGATCCTGAGGAACGTCAGGCTTATCAGGCACACCCGCCCACACCACCTGTTAGGGCCTGTCTTTGTGATAAAGTGGGGTGTGCATGTGGAGCCCAAAGGAGCCGGCCCAGTGAGATGAGGCAGGGCGGAAGGTGCGCCATCCCAGAGGCAGGGAATGGCGTGGCTCTGGTGCTCTAAGTTGGGGATGGGTTGTGGGTCGACACATGCGTGTGTCAGCAGTGGCCCTGGGAGCCAGCTGCAGCCACACCCCCACCCCGCACTGGGCTTCCTCATGCACGAGCTTGTGTGCACAGGTGGCTCCGCATCAGTGTCCTTCTCCCTCCTGGCTGGTCTGCTTCGTGCCAGCCTTGGGTCCCTGGTAGAAATTTCTGGAAAAGCTCTTTGTTCCTGGGCATCTGCAGGATGGGATGTTCCCCGGGAGCCCGCTCATCCTTGGTGCCGGTGAGGGTGCAGGGGAGCCGGGTGCTGGGCTCTGGGGATCTGAGACTTGCCCCGGCTCAGGGCTCTGCTTGCCATGTGGCATTGACCTGGCACCCTCCCAGACCACCTCCCCTCCTCAGTTCTGCCCCTTCTGGAGAGGAGAAATCTCCTCTGGGACTTCTTCCTCATGCCGGAAGGTGGCCCTGGTGTGGTGGCTGGCATCGGTGGCTGTGGGTTGTCACACTGTGGGCTCAGCCCCTGGCCTTGGCTCCCTCCTCCCTGACAGCCCTTCACCTCGAGTGCACAGAACCCAGCGCTCCTCACCACGGTGGCCATGCCCGTCTTCAGCAAAAAGAACGAAACAGTGAGTTGCCATGAGAAGCTGTAGCAGGGGTTAGAACATGGGGCCTGTTTATCATCTTCAGACCCACGTTTTCTGACTTGGCTGGATGCCGGAGCCACCCTGGGAGGGCTTTAAATGTGGGTTCCAGACCCTGTGCCCAGATAGCTACATCAGAATCCCTTGGTCGGGAGGGACTGGGGTGGGAGGTGGGGTGCGCTCCATACTTCCCAAAGCCCCCCGGGGATTCTGCTCAGCCAGCTTGGGGTGTCTACTGCTGCACACTTGGGACCACCGCCTCAGGGATGTAGGGCTGGGGGCTCTCCTGCCTGCCGTCCAGCAAAACCACACCAGCCTCGCAGCTCGGGCAGCCTCTGACTTGTTTGTAAAGGCCCTGGTGAGGGGACTTCTGGAGCATTCCCTCCTCCCTCGGGTCAGGGAGTGTTCCCCATATGTTTGAGAACACCCACAGATTATGGGCCCTTGGATTCTGATACTACAGCTCTGCTAGGAAAATTAATATTTCATTCAACTTTGTATTTTACTTAAATATTACAACTTAAATATTAATAATGGGAAGACATTAATGTTCTCAGAAGCTGAGATTACTCCTGGGGCCTCTTCTGATAGGTTTTAGGCTTTTACTCCGGAGAGCTCAGCCTAAAACCCAAATGCACAAGAACCACACGAGGCCTAATGGCATGCAGGTCCAGGTGCTGGGAAGGCTGAGGGCCCAGTCCAGCCAGGCTGACCCTGGTGTTTCTCCTTGCAGCGATCCCACGGCATTCTTCTGGGTGTGGTGGGCTCTGATGTGACCCTGAGAGAGCTGATGAAGCTTGCGCCAAGGTACAAGGTGAGCCAGGTCAGGTCCCTCCACGGAACCACAGGTTCTCCAGGGGCTCCTGTGCAGGTAGCGCAGCCAAGCCCAGGCTGGGAAGGGGCCCTGCCGTGCTGCCCTGTGGAAGTACAGGCACGGAGCACAGGGACAGCGCCTTGGGCTCCCGTCACCACTTGTTGCCACCAGCTCTGACCTGCCCTGTGGCCCTCAGCAAGGTCTGTCCCTTCCCGGGGCCTCAGGTGTCCAGTCTGCCCCTCCCTGCCATGTGGTCCTGTTGGGGATGAACGACAGTACGTCGTCAAAGCATTTAGAGCATGTGGCGGGAAAGAGGCCAGCTGATGCTGTGCATTATTATGGTTGCTCTAAACAGTAGAATTTGGAGAGGAATTCAAAATTAATGGCTAGAAGCACAGTGCTGGCTCAGTCACACTCCTGTTTGAAGGACTTCCTGCTGTGAGCTGCCACCTGACTGTCCTGGGACCCCAAACCCCATTCCCAGCGCCAGTTCTCTGACACAAGCCGCGGATCTCATGGCCCTCCCTCCCCATCTCTGCTAGCTCGGAGTGCATGGATATGCCTTTCTGAACAGTAACAATGGCTACGTCCTCTCACATCCTGACCTCCGACCCCTGGTAGGTACAGATCTTATTTGCCTTCTGGGACCTTAACTATATGGGATTTAGGGGTAGTTCATAAAAGCAGTTACAACAATAAACACACATTGGGCTCCATTCAAGAACTCAATGGGTAATAAGAGAAAAAAAATTTAAGTCACGGTCTCTGTTTTCAGATTTTTAGCAATCTGGCAGGAGACAAGGCAAACACATGCACTGATTGATGAACAGTCTGGAGAGCATGCCAGGAGGGGCAGCTTCCCTGCAGACCAAGCCACTGAGCTTCCTGCCACTGCCTCAGGGCTCCGTCTCCCTCCTGGAGTCCCATAGCAACACCAGCAGAGCTCCAGGGGCCCGCCCAAGGGCTGCCATGCTGATAACAGTAAAAGTGGCAGGGGCAGGCCTCACACAGTGGGGCAGCAGAGCAGCGCTCCGCTGAGCTTTCCTGACTCTTCCTGAGTGTTCCTGCCTCTTCCCATCCTGACACGGGGGTTGGGGGCACATCACATGCACTCAGCAGAACAGCTGACAGCCAAGAGAGAAAGTTACATCATTTTACCTAAAAGTTCTGCTTCCGGGGCTAAGGGCTCCCAACTGCCTCTGGTCTTGGCACTTGGCCACTGTCTATGACACTGTCCTCTTGGTATGATCACTGGGGACAGTGAGGAGAAGGGAGTTAAAGTTCCAGGGGAGTCTTAGCTCTTTCCCATCTACCAGTATTATCCTTAATTGAGGGTAACAGCTGAAGGCAGTAGATAGCAGAGAACTTTTCTGAGAACTTACTGGGGACTCACCTATCCCATGTGCCATGATGAGAGATCCGTCTAAGCCCCATGCCATTTCATCTGGGCAAGATAAATGCCGAGCGTCCATAAGGCAACTGACTGGGCTCTTCAAGGCAAACTCTAGGTGTTCATAGTAGAGGCAGATCAGGACACCAGGGGACCACTCTTGTCTTCCCAATTCAGATTCTACTGGGCAACCACCTGCACCCTGGGGGGACACTCACCTACACCAGCGGGTTCTGGGAGGTCAGCCCTGGCACCAACAAAATGACCCACTAGGGAAGTAATAAATGTGTTCATCCTGCAGCTGACTTGTAAAATTAAGGGGCTCTGGTCAGAAACCCATGTGTCATGTCCATATAATGTAAATCAATAGAAGCTTCAACCAATCGAGTCATATTGCAGACTTACTGTGCACCTAACCTTAGAATGCCGTATATAGAAGTTCACAGTCCAATTAAGAAAATGGACAAATGAAACACTTAGAGACCAACGCAATGCAGAATAAAAACTATGGTAAAACCAGCAGAGTGGAATTCCTAAGAAAAGCAGGTCAAATTATGGCAGATGTTAATGAGAACAATAATTGAGCCAAAAAAATAACAGAGGGTATGTATGCCTTATAGTAAACAGAATGAGGGTTAAAAGCAATACTTTGGGTCTGAAATCTTTCTGTGTCCATGCCCAGAGGATGAGCAATTAACAAAGTGGGACTATGGTTTTAATACGAGGAGCTAATGGTGATCTTTCAGGTATCATCAAGAATTAGGAAATGGCAATGAATGAGGAATTTATCTTACTCAAAAGAAATGGAGCCAAGGTATAAGAGGCTGGGCAATGCTGTTTGTCATGAGTACAGACAGCAAAAGGCCAAGAATGGGAACATCCTCCGAGCATGGGTGAGGAAAGAGAAGAATGAAACGGGGATACTGAGTGGCAGTCACACCACAGATCTCCTGGACAGGCAAGAAATAAGGATGACAGGGCTCAAGATGGCGGCGTGAGCAGGATGGCGGAAATCTCCTCCCAAAACCATACATATTTTTGAAAATACAACAAATACAACTATTCCTAAAAGAGAGACCAGAAGATACATTACAACAGCTAGACTACATCTACATCTGCAAGAACTCAGCATCTCACAAAGGGGGTGAGATACAAGCCGTGACCTGGTGGGACCTGAGCACCCCCTCACCCCAGCTCTCAGGTGGGAGGAAAGGAGTCAGAGCAGGGAGGGAGTGGAAGCACAGGACTGCTAAATAACCAGCCCTAGTAATCTGCCCTGGGAGCACAGACAGACATTGCATGGTGAACTAGATATTAGAGAAATGGAAAAATAAAATCTGAGAAGGAGACTGCAAGTGGATCCACGCAACTGACTCCCCTGGGACAAAAGAAAAGCAGGCACTTTTTTAAAGTCTTAAAGGGACAAGGGCTCAACAGCTGGACAAAATTGTCCTGGCACACTCAGCCCAGCAGGCTGGGAATCTTGAGGAACTTTGGGTCCCCTAACACCCTGGGGGTTAAAGCAGCCCCAAAAGCCCCTCACCGCAATAAGCAGCCTGCTATTTGTTTCCCCTGGCTGGTGCTGCAAGCAGACCAGCTGACCCACCACAGCTGCAGAGCAGCCACGGAACAGCCCTGCCCACAGCAACCACACAGAGTCTCCTCCCAGTGTGCACCTAACTGGGACAGGTGGAGGAACCAGAGCAAGGTCTGGAAGGCATGAAGGATGCAATTCTCACAGGAGAACACACCCAGCATGGCTGAGATCCCCCGCAGTGTGCTAGGCTATCCTAAGGGCCGTCCTGCCCATGGCAGCTGAGGAGATTATCCCAGAGAATGCTCCCAGTGGGTGGGTAAATGGCACAATCAGGGGAGAAGGGCAAGGTGACCAAGAAGCAGGAGGTGACTTTGTTGTCCCACCTGACACATGCACCACATGCCTGCAACCACTTTTATCACCATGAAAAGGCAGAAGAATCTGGTCCAGTCAGAAATTACTCAGACAACCCCAGAGAGAGGGTTTGATGAGATAGATATAACCAATCTTCCTGAAAAAGAATTCAAAATAAAAGTCATAACCATGCTGATGGACCTGCAGAGAAATATGCAAGAGCTAAGGGATGAAGTCCAGAGGGAGATAACAGAAATGAAACAGTCAATAGAAAGTCTTAAGAGCAGACTGGACGAGGTGCAAGAGACGTTAATGGAATAGAAATCAGAGAACAGGAATATAGAGAAGCTGAGGCAGAGAGAGATAAAAAGATCTCTAGGAATGAAAGAATATTAAGAGAACTGTGTGACCAACCCAAATGGAACAATATTTGCATTATAGGGTATCAGAAGAAGATGAGACAGAGAAAGGGATAGAAAGTGTCTTTGAAAAAATAATTGCTGAAAACTTCCCCAAACTGGGGAAGGAAATAGTCTCTCAGACCATGAAAGCCCACAGACCTCCCAACACAAGGGACCCAAGGAGGACAACACCAAGACACATAATAATTAAAATGGCAAAGATCAAAGACAAGGACAGAGTATTAAAGGCAGCCAGAGAGAGAAAAAAGATCACCTACAAAGGAAAACCCATCAGTCTATCATCAGTCTTCTCAACAGAAACCTTACAGGCCAGAAGAGAATGGCATGATATATTTAATGTAATGAAACAGAAGGGCCTTGAACCAAGAATATTGTATCCAGCATGATTATCATTTAAATTTGAAGGAGGGATTAAACAATTTCAAGACAAGCAAAAGTTGAGGGAATTTGCCTCTCATAAACCATCTCTACAGAATATTTTAAAGGGATTGCTCTAGATGGAAGCACTCCTAAGGCTAAATAGATGTCACCAGACAAAATTAAATCACAGCAAAGAAAGCAAACCAATCAAATACTAACTAACTAAAAACAAAAAATAAAATCAACTATCCACAAAAGCAGTCAAAGGAAACACAGAAGAATACAGAATAAAACACCTAACATATAAAGAATGGAGGAGAAAGAATAAGAAGGGAGAGAAATAAAGAATCATCAGACTGTGTTAATAATAGCTTATTAAGAGAGTTAAGTTAGGCAGTTAGATAGTAAAGAAGCTACTCTTGAACATTTGGTAACCATGAATTCAAAGCCTGCAATGGCAATAAGTACATATCGATAATCACCCTAATTGTAAATGGACTGAATGCACCAGTCAAAAGACACAGAGGAATACAATGAACAAAAGAGCAAGACCCATCTATATGCTGCTTACAAGAGACTCACCTCAAACCCAAAGATATACACAGACTAAAAGTGAAGGGATGGAAAAAGATATTTCATGAAAAAAAATAAGGAGAAAAAAGCAGGTGTTGCAGTACTTGTATCAGACAAAGTAGACTTCAAAACAAAGAAAGTAACAAGAGATAAAGAAGGACATTTCATAATGATAAAGGGGTCAGTCCAACAAGAGGATATAACCTTTATAAATATCTCTGCACCCAACACAGGGGAACCTACATATGTGAAACAAATACTAACAGAACTAAAGGAGGAAATAGAATGCAATGCATTCATGTTAGGAGACTTCAACACACCACTCACTCCAAAGGACAGATCAACCAGACAGAAATAAGTAAGGACACAGAGGCACTGAACAACACACTAGAACAGATGGACCTAATAGACATCTACAGAACTCTACACCCAAAAGCAACAGGATACACATTCTTCTCAAGTGCACATGGAACATTCTCCAGAATAGACCACATACTAGGCCACAAAAAGAACCTCAGCAAATTCCAAAAGATTGAAATTCTACTAACTAACTTCTCAGTTCACAAAGGTATAAAACTAGAAATAAATTGTACAAAGAAAACAAAAAGGCTCACAAACACATGGATGCTTAACAACATGCTCCTAAAAAAAATCAATGGATCAATGACCAAATTAAAACAGAGATGAAGCAATATATGGAGACAAATGACAACAGCACAAAGCCCCAACTTCTTTGGAACACAGCGAAGGCAGTTCTAAGAGGAAAGTATATGGCAATCCAGGCAAATTTAAAGAAGGAAGAACAATCCCAAATGAATAGTCTAACATCACAATTATTGAAACTGGAAAAACAAGAACAAATGGGGCCCAAAGACAGCAGAAGGAGGGACATGATAAATATCAGAGAAGAAATAAATAAAGTTGAGAAGAATCAAACAATAGAAAAAAATCAATGAAACAAAGAACTGGTTCTTTGAAAAAATAAACAAAACAGATAAGCCCTAGCCAGACTTATTAAGAGAAAAAGAGAATCTACACACATCAACAGAATCAGAAATGAGAAAGGAAAAATCACAATGGATCCCACAGAAATATAAAAAATTATTGGAGAATACAATGAAAATCTATATGCTAACAAGCTGGAAAACCTAGAAAAAATGGACAACTTCCTAGAAAAATACAACCTTCCAAGACTGACCAAGGAAGAAACAGAAAATCTAAACAGACCAATTACCTGCAAAGAAACTGAATCGGTAATCAAAAAACTACCCAAGAACAAAACCCCTTGAGCAGATGGATTCACTGTTGAATTTTATCAGACATGTAGAGAAGACATAATACCCATACTCCTTAAAGTTTTCCAAAATATAGAAGAGGAGGGAACACTTTCAAACTCATTCTATGAAGCCACCATCACTCTAATATGAAAACCAGGCAAAGACCCCACCAAAAAAGAAAACTACAGACCAATATCCCTGATGAACACAGATGCAAAAATACTCAACAAAGTATTAGCAAACCGAATTCAAAAATATATCAAAAGGATCATACACCATGACCAAGTGGGATTCATCCCAGGGAAGCAAGGATGGTACAACATTTGAAACTCCATCACATCATCCACCACATAAACAAAAAGGACAAAAACCACATGATCATCCCCATAAATACTGAATAAGCATTTGACAAAATTCAACATCCATTCATGATAAAAACCCTCAACAAAATGGGTACAGAGGGCAAGTACCTCAACATAATAAAGGCCATATATGACAAACCCAAAGCCAACATCATACTTAACAGCAAAAAGCTGAAAGCTTTTCCCCTAAAATCGGGAACAGGACAGAGATGCCCACTCTTCCCACCGTTATTCAACATAGTACTGGAGGTCCTAGCCACGGCAATCAGACAAAACAAGAAATACAAGGCATCCAGATTGGTAAAGAAGAAGTCAAAGTGTCCCTGTTTGCAGATAACATGATATTGTACATAAAAAACCCTAAAGACTCCACTCCAAAACTACTAGAATTAATATCTGAATTCAGCAAAGTTGCAGGATACAAAATTAATACACAGAAATCTGTAGCTTTACTATACATTAATGATGAACTAACAGAAACAGAAATCAGGAAAACAATTCCATTCACAATTGCATCAAAAAGAATAAAATACCTAGGAATAAACCTAACCAAGGAAGTGAAAGACCTATACCATGAAAAACACAAGACACTCTTAAGAGAAATTAAAGAGGACACTAACAAATGGAAACTCATTCCATGCTCTTGGCTAGGAAAAATTAATATTGTCAAAAGGGCCATCCTGCCTAAAGCAATCTACAGATTCAATGCAATCCCTATCAAAAAACCAATAGCATTCTTCAACAAACTGGAACAAATAGCTCTAAAATTCATGTGGAAACACCCAAGACACCGAATAACCAAAGCAATCCTGAGAAGGAAGAATAAAGCAGGGGGCATCTTGCTTCCCAACCTCAAGCACTACTACAAAGCCATAGTAATCAAGACAATTTGGTACTGGCACAAGAACAGAGCCACAGACCAGTGGAACAGCATAGAGAGTCCAGACATTAACCTAAACATATATGGTCAGTTAATATATGATTAAGGAGCCATGGACATACAACAGGGAAATGACACCCTCTTCAACAGCTGGTGCTGGCAAAACTCGACAGCTACATGAAAGAGAATGAAACTGGATCATTGTCTAACCCCATATACAAAAGTAAATTCGAAATGGATCAAAGACCTGAATGTAAGTCATGAAACCATAAAACTCTTAGAGAAAAACATAGGCAAAAATCTCTTGGACATAAACATGAGCAACTTATTCATGAACATGTCTCCCCAGGCAAGGGAAACAAAAGCAAAAATGAACAAGTGGGACTATATTAAGCTGAAAAGCTTCTGTACAGCTAAGGACACCACCAATAGAACAAAAGGTACCCTACAGTATGGGAGAATATATTCATAAATGACAGATCCAATAAAGGGTTGACATCCAAAATATATAAAGAGCTCATGCACCTCAACAAACAAAAAGCAAATAATCCAATCAAAAAATGGGCAGAGGAGCTGAACAGACAGTTCTCCAAAGAAGAAATTCAGATGGCCAACAGACACATGAAAAGATGCTCCACATCACTAGTCGTCAGACAAATGCAAATAAAAACCACAATGAGCTATCACCTCACACCAGTAAGGATCGCCATCATCGAAAAGACAAACAACAACAAATGTTGGCGAGATTGTGGAGAAAGGGGAACTCTCCTACACTGCTGGTGGGAATGTAAATTAGTTCAACCATTGTGGAAAGCATATGGAGGTTCCTCAAAAAGCTCAGAAGAGAAATACCATTTGACCCAGGAATTCCACTTCTAGGAATTTACTCTAAGAATGCAGCAGCCCAGTTTGAAAAAGACAGATGCACCCCTATGTTTATCGCAGCACTATTTGCAATAGCCAAGAAATGGAAGCAACCTAAGTGTCCATCAGTAGATGAATGTATAAAGAAGAGGTGATACATATATACAATGGAATATTATTCAGCCATAAGAAGAAAACATATCCTCCCATTTGCAACAGCATGGATGGAGCTAGAGGGTATTTTGCTCAGTGAAATAAGCCAGGTGGAGAAAGGCAAGTACCAAATGATTTACCTCATTTGTGGAGTATAACAACAAAGGAAAAACTGAAGGAACCAAACAGCAGCAGAATCACAGAACCCAAGAATGGACTAACAGTTACCAAAGGGAAAGGGACTGGGGAGGATGGGTGGGAAAGGAGGGACAAGGGGGAAAAAGGGGCATTACGATTAGCAGACATAATGTATAGGGCAGGTGGGGGGGTACAGGGAGGGCTGTACAACACAGAGAAGACAGGTAGTGATTTGATAGCATCTTACTATGCTGATGAACAGTGACTGTAATGGGGTATGTGGTGGGGAATTTATGATGGGAAGAGTGTAGTAACCATATGTTTTTCATGTAATGGTAGATTAGTGATACTAAAATTTAAAAAAAAAAGAAAGAAAGAAGGATGACATTTGCCTGATAAAAGAAAAACCTGGCAGAAACAATATACACAATGACAGGGAACTTCAAGCATTCAAGCATCTGCAGGCAGCCTCCTCCTGCTACAAGTAGAGCCTCTGATTAATTCTTAACTTACCCCAGTGATAAATTGTCCTCTTCTGTTTTTTGACCTATTACTAAACTAAACCTGGGCAGTTTAGTGCTGCAGACCTCATAGCAGAGAGCTTGGCAATATTTGTCTTGCTATGAGAGAGAGAGAGAGAGGTCAGGGCCAGAAAATAACAATAACACTCAGAGGGCTCATTATCAGCTGTGTCAAGCCTGAGGGTGGTCTTTGTTAGGCACTGCAGAATCTGTGTGTCCTTGGCTCTGTAGCATTCACAAATTCTATCAACTAGATAAAAACACAGAAGGCAGGTGCCACAAAGTGTGGTCTGTATGGCTAATACATTAAGTGAGAAAATTAGTATTAGGAAAGTATTCTTCTAAAACAATGGCTGAAATTAACAAGATGAAATATGTTAGAGATGCCTGGAAAGTTCTGCAGAACATTCGGTGCTGGAGTGTGAGTGTAAAGGTGTGACTGAACAGCACATCCCATGAGGAAGGCTGGGGATTTAACTGACTAACCCCTAGGTGTGGGCGGTCAGGGTGGTGCAGCTGTCCTGAAATCCAGCAGGATCAGAGGCAGTGGTCAGAGCTGTATAGAGCTGTATATTTCGGTGCACACGGGTCACACCCCACACCCTACTGGTCAGACCCCATCTAAAATCCTGATTTTTATCCCGGGTGTTCTGGTTTGGAAGTGATACTGACAAAGAAGAGCATATTCAGAGGGAGTTGAGGCATCTTAGGAGTGACAGGCACCTAGGAAAATCTGAAAGTTGTCAGGAGAAGATGTTCTGTGCAGTTTCAGGGACAGAACTAAGACCAGGAGGAACAGGTACAGGAGAGAGCTTTCAGCTCTGAGGAAGAGCTTTCTAACAATTAGAGCCGCCCCAAACCTGAAAAGCTGACTCGCCAAATAGGGAGCTCCTCATCACGGGAAGGGTGCACCCCAAGACCGTGGGACTGTCCGTCCCCGGTGCTGGCCAGGGAAGCTCTGCACTGGGCAGAAGGCTGGCCCGGACAGCCTCGAGGAATCACTGACACTGTAATGACGATACCCGAAGGCATTACAGAAGAGGCCACGCTTGAGCAGGGCCCATGTTAACCTCGTGTTTTTCTTCCCGACCTGCCCACTGCAGTACAGAGAGGGGAAGAAAGTGAGACCCAGGCCCAACTACAACAGCGTGGACCTCTCTGAGGTGGAGTGGGAAGACCACGCTGAAACCGTGAGTGGGGAAAGGAGGGAAAGAGGAGCTCCTGCAGCTTTCCGGCCAGTGACAGGCCCAGCCGCGGGGCCCTGGGCTCTGGGGTCACCACACTGCCCTGAGAGGGGCCTCTGCGAGCCTGAACCAGAAGCAGACCTTCAGTGGGTGGTTCTTCCAATGATGGAAAACACCACAGGATCTTCCTGAACCACAAGGATTCCTGATGCTGAACGCGCTCATATCTCTGAGCTACAGCTTTTGTTGAGTCCTAGGAATGTGTTAGTCTGGCTTTGGGTTCAGTAGCTCATCCTAGAGAAACCTACATCTTGGAAATAGGGCACTATGTTCCCTCAGGCGGCAGTCCACCTTGGAGCACCACCTTAGTGGGTGTCCAGAACGACCCACTCCACGTAAGCTAGAATTCTGCCTGTGCCCCCTCCCGGCATTCTGCTCGGGCCCGTATTCCCTGCCGGTGTTCTGCTCAGAGGAAAGGGAAGAACCAAAAGTGTGTCCAGGCTTCACCGCCAACCCGGTCAGGAAAGCCCAATGCCCATCCCCTCCAGGGTAAACCAAGAAACTCACACCATTATCTTTCCTCTTGAAGCTGAGGACAGCCATGATCAATGGGGAAACGGGCTCTGTCTCCATGGATGTGAAGGTCCCACTGGACGCAGGGGTAAGGTGCTTCTGGGTCTGGGGCCTAGAAGGCAGCTTTGCAGCTAATGGAGGTTCGGGGTGGTGACAAGGGACTTGGACTTAGTTGAATTTGAACTTGGCATTGAGTGTCTGCTGTGGCCTAGAGGGCTTGTGTGAGAGCACACCCGCGTGTGCATCAGCCCCAGAGCAGCATCTGCCCGAGGAACTGGCTGCACACCATCCTTGTGGAGATGACACTCTTTGGAGGGACTGAGCAAGGCAGTCGGTTAGCCCAAGCCATACACAACTCTTCTTTCCTCCTATGCTGCCTGCATTTGGCCCTTCTGTTATGATGGAAAGGGGAAAAGGAACAGTTAATTTTGAAAATTGTTAGCAACTCTTGTGAAACATATTGTAGGGGAAGAGGTTGAAAATAATCACTGTTCCCTAGAGCTGATTTTCATCCACTGTAACCGCAGATATTCCAGAATCGCCACCTCACTAACGCCATTACTATCTCCACAGATCAGCATGCCATTTATAAAAGAGCATTTCATCTTCTCATGTGAGAGGCTCCACTGCATTTGCACTAAATTTGCATTGTCCCTTGACATATTTACAAATGTCACCTCCTCCCTTGCAGCCACCCCCACCTCCTCCTCCTGTTGCCCATCTGCCTTGGCTGAGAACAGAGGCATCTGTCTGCAACAATTAGACTCAAGTTCTTCCACAAACACAGACTCCATGGAGGCCAAACAAGAAAGCATGGGAAGGAGAAGCAGCTCATTGCTTCCCTTGTAGATGCACTGGCGTTTGGCACTGGGACCAGTTTCCGATTTCTGTGTCATCTGCCTGCTTTTCATAAACTCTGGGCTGAAAAGGGCGCCTTTACAGACTGGACAGCACCAGCGATGTCAGGCCACCAGCCGCAGCACCTCCTTTTCCTGATCCAAAAATGTAGAAGCTCCTTCCCTGGGCCCCCACCTTTTTCCCTAGGAGACCTCACTCAGTGCCAAGGGTGCCCTCACCTCGCCAGTGTGCCAGAGCGCTTACAGTGGGACTTGACTTCATGCTTTGAATGTCACATGCACGCACATGGCCGCCTCCACCTCCCTTGGACCAGCTCGGACATGGTGTGCTTGTCCCCTCCCAGTGTCCTCACGCTGCCTTCCCACCACTCAAAGCCACCAAGGGAGGGTCCCAGCCATACCCAGGCCAGCCTAGCTTCTCCCGAGTCCTCTGCCCATTCCTTTGACATTTGTCCATTGTTGCTAAGAGATCATCCTGTTTAAATTTGCCATTTAACAAGGCTTCCTGGCCCATGGGCGCTTGAACACAGGGAAGGGAGATGGTGACCATGGCTGTGAGGGCCAGCTCCTAGCACACAGGTGTTCAAGCCTATTATTCTTCTATTACTTAATCATCATCATCACAAAGGCAGCTAACGTTTATTAGAAGCTGGACTAGGAACTTTATGAGTACCACTCACTTAACACTCCCACCCTATCTCCGTTTCATAGATGAGGAAATTCAGAGGCTGAAAACTTGCCCAGGGTCACCTTGATGGTTAATTGCCAAGCTGATGTGCATCTGACCCCAGACCACACACTCTTGACCACCACTGGTGTATGAGGCCTTTCTGTAGGACGCCCTGAACTCTCAACTCGCCCTCCAGCCTTAAAGGCCTCCCCAGTCTCTTTAGAATAGCAATCAATTCCCTCTTAAGGATTCATGTTTCCCCTCCCTCTGATAGCTCAGCCCCTTGACCCTTTCATCTGATTCTGAGCCTGGGAGCACCAGTGCCCATACTGTGTGCATAGGACATTTTGCAGGTAGAAGGGCCCCTCCAGTGGCCCCCAGCCTCTCACTGCTCTGATCTATCATAGTGCCACTCCTGATTTTACCATGTCTGGTTCCCTGCCAGCTGCTCCGTCTCCTTCCATGCCTTCTCTCTCGGGAGTCACAGACAGAGCGCCCCTTGCCTTCATGCTACCTGTCTAGTCCTACCCTCGCCACTCAAGGTGTACCTCACACCCTTGCTTCAGGAGACACACTCCTCGGGTGCAGGCCATGGGAAGCTTTCTCAAAGCATTGTGGGAATATCTGATATCAAAAAGCCATCCTCCTGGCAGGTGATAACCTGTTTTGTTGTTTTCTTCAGGGGATTCTGCATGTATCCTTATTTCCCGTGGATCAGTTCAGACCCTTCTCCATCTCCCCTAAACTCCAGACAAGAGACAATGGTGGTATTATCAGGGACAGTAGCAGCGACCTCAGCAGAACTTAGAGCAGGGCTCACAGACTCAGAAACCTATGGCCCAGACAGGCCATGCTCAGAAGTGTGAGTCAGAAGAGACAAGCCCTAAGACTTGGGGAACAATGGCAGACCAGTGAGGGCATGCACCATCTACAGGGGACAGCCAGGAACCCGTATTTGTAAATGTGTGTGACTAGTTCCAAAAATGTTAAGAACACAATCCACAATCTGGGCTGATATTTAGGATATCAACCTTGGAAGGAGTCCAGCTTTGGCCTGCAGGCCTCCTTTTTTGCCACCTTGGTAGGATGCTACTTGCCACAACATGTGGACCCAGTAATAGATGTCATAATTTCTGATCCATCAGTAGCATCCTGGTCTGATATCCTGGGACATGTTTAAAAGAACAAACCCAAAAATCAAAGTATCCTGGAGCATCCTATCCAGGACCCTTTTTATTATTTGCACGTTATTTAATAGTTTAAAATAAATAATTAGCAATGGGGGAGGGATAGAGTCAGACACAGTGTTCTTTGCCAGCTTTCAGTTACTACAGTGTACACATGTGCACACATGGTGCATGTTCACATACACAAACCAGCCGCTAGCACAGGCAGGCAGGGCAGTCTCGCCCCATATCTCTCTGGCACAGGACTCCGGGGGATGGAACGGAGGTGCCTTGTGGCTGGCACTTTCTCTCTTACACACACACACACTCACTCACACAATTTTCTTTTTCTGACAAAGGCAGGCCACCTATTAAAGGAGGAGATTGTTCTGACACCTCTTCACTCTCATCTTACAAACCTCTCCAGCTCTCCCTTTCTGTTAAAAGGGAGAGGACACACCTCTTCCTTTTCTCTTCCTTTGCTTCAGCCTTAAAAGATGATCTCAAAGTTCTGATTCTGGTCATGAGGGAGTAGCTGGCATTAGACTAACTCTCCAGCAGATGACAGTGATAAATCAGAACAAAATATAAAAAACAAACATTTAAATCACATGACAGTGATCAAAAGCAGGTGGAAGTGAGGACTGAAGAGTAGCTTCAACCCTTGCATCAAGAGAATTTCTCTGAGTAAGACATATATTTATATGACTTTTTTTTTAAGGGCATTCCCTAGTTCATTTAGAATGGAACAGCTAGAATTCAAGCAGAGAGCTGTAGTTGCCATCTTAGAGTGTCAGAGAACAGAATTTGGACTTCCAGAGTATCTGAAAATGAGGGGAGATCCCTAGAAATGAGGGATCCACAGGCTATAACATATATATATATGGGTTATTATTTTGCAGGTAGAAAGACCCCTACAGTGGCCCCCAGCCTCGTACTGCTCTACTCTGATTTATCATGGTGCCACCCCTCATATTACTTAAATACACACACACACACAAACCCCCCTCAAATTCCTGGCTGACCTCTAAACCACATAGAAGAGACACATGGTGGGAAATAACAATGGAAAGCTGAAGATCAGAACAAAGATTTCAGCTGCTGCCTGGGCAGCAGAGACCATTTGGAGTCTAAGTCACACAAGGTAGAGAGGCATGGTAGACACCTCAGGATTTCCTTTGAAAGAACAGAAGAGCTATAGTTTAAAGACTTCGTACCAAGGCCGAGGGATTCACCCTAGAACTAAAGACAAAGTTGAAACAGACCCGCCCTAAGGAAAATGTAAATCCAAGCCTCCTTAGGCTTAAGGTGATCAGTCAATCATTTATTTGATGATTAACATAAAAATCAACACTCTTGAGAGGAAGCCAAATTATCTACAGCCTATCTCTCCCAATAGCAGTATATAATGACAATTATCAGACAAATGTAGCACAAAGAGAAAAAGCAGTCTTAGAAACTGACCCAGAGATTACCCAGCTGTTGGAATTAGAAGAATTTAAAACATTGGTGTGATTGATATGATAAATATTCTCACAAAATTAAAGGAAAAGATGGTCATAATGAGCAAATAGATGGAGAATCTCAGCAGAGAAATGGTTAGGGTTTGATCAAAAAAGCAGAACCATCTACAAGGGATGTGAACATAGGGTTTTATTCTAGGGTAAGACATCATGAAACTGTGGGAGTTAGTGAAAAAGTCTATGGAATTCTGGTGTGTCCACATCTACTGATGAGCTTGAAGTCACCATAGGTCAGCAGGGCCAGCATTTGGGAAGGAAAGCTGGAGGAAATGAAGAGGAAAGCCAGATCCAGTGGGAGCAGGGGAAGCTTCGAACCTGGCTGTGCCCCATGCCAAGAAGGTAAACCAACAGATCAGAGCAAGCTGCAAGTGCCCAATACCCGTACTTACCTTTCACAGAAAATGGCTACAGTCTCATTTCTTCCTTACCAGATGAGCTTAGCAGTAGATTAGAAGGAAAAAAGGGATAAGGAATGTGAACACAGATTAATAGAAGGTATCCAGTCTGAAGAACAGAAAGAAAATTTTGAAAAAAGTTACCCCTTAGTTACCTGTGTTCTAACGTATGTCCTTGGAGTACCAGAAGGAAGAAGAAGGAATGGAGCAAAAACAAAATATTTGAAAAAAAGAATGCCCAAATAGCCTCAACTTGGTGAAAAACGTCAACCAATAGATACAAGAATCTCAGCAAACCCCAAGCAAAGTAAAAAGAAAAAGAAAACCACACACAGGCACAACATACATGGAACACCTGCTGAAAATCAAAGATAAGGGAAAATCCTACAAGAAGCTAGAGGAAAACAATAATAGAATGATGGCTGGTTTCTCATCAGAAACAAATAAAATAATATTTTTTAAATGCTAGAAGAAAAAAAAGCCTGTCAACCCAGATTTATATGGAGAAAATACCCTTCCAAAAAGTTGAAAAAAAGGCATTTGATGATAAAATGGAACATAGATCATCACCATCAAACCTGCACCACAAGACACGCTGAAGCTCTTCAGCTGAAGAAAAATTGAACAGATGGAAACTCAGCTCTGCATGAGGAAATGAGCAGCATTGGGAATGGCAAGTAGGTGGGTTAATGCAAGACTTTGTTTATTCTTTTAACATCTCAAAAAGACAACTGACAATTTAAGGCAGAAACTGTGGCATTATATTGTAGGGTTTATGATGTGTGCATGTGTAAGATATATGGCAACAATTAGCACATGGTGGAGTTATCCCAAAAACTTAAGGCTAGTTTGACATTCAAAAAGTTGATCAATCAAGGTGCTTCATTACATTAACAGGAGAAAGAAGAAACACCATATGGTCATCTCAATAGATGCTGAAAGAGCATTTGACAAAACCTAACTGGGAACACAAGGAAACTTCCTCAGTCTGATAAAAGGTATCTGTGAAAATGCTAACTTTTAATGGTGAAATACTGAACACTTTTCTCTCCAAAACTGTGAACAAGGGAAGAATGCTATCACCACTTCTGCTCAGCAGTGCACTGGATCTTGCAAGGATCTATCCCTTGCAAGGATCTATAAGGAAAGGAAACAAAATGGAAACTAAAAGGCACAAAAGTTAGAAAAAAAAAAGAAAAACTGTCTCCATTCACAAACAAGATAATTGTTTACATAGAAAATCCAAAGAATCTGCACAATAACTATTAGAATAGTTAATTTAGCAAGTTCACAGAATACAAGGTCAATATTATAAAAAAAATAAATATATTTTCATATATAGCATGAACAATTGGAAATAAAATTATTTTTAAGTTCCAATTTCAGTAGCATCAAACAACATTAAGTACTTAGGAATAAATTTAGCAAAGACGTGTACGACCTCTGCCCTGAAAACTACACAACATTGCAGAAAGAATGTCAAAGAAAAAATTAAATAAATAGGAAGATATAACCATGTTTATGGGTTGTAAGGGCAATATTGCTAAGCTGTACATTCTGCCCAAACTGATCTTTAGATCCAACACAATCCCAATCAAAATTTGAACAGAGTTAGCAGTTGAATGGGAGAAAGTGAGTCTAAAATTTATATGAAAATACAAAGGACCTAAAATGACCAAAACTACCTTTAAAAAAACAAATTTGGGTGATTCACACCACCTGATTGCAGAACTAACAATAAAGGTACAGTCACCAAGCTGGGTAGCACAGAAGAACAGACAAAGGAACAGAGAATCCAGAAGTAAACTTCTGTATCTTCAACTGGTTTTCAACAAAGACACTTCTGCATGTCAATGGAAAAAGGAAAGTCTTTTTAGCAGCTAGTGCTGGAACAACTGAATAGCATGAAAAAAATAAACACTGGGCCATATTTCCCACTATACACAAAAATAAATTTGAGATGTAAAAGCTAAAGCTATAAGGCTTCTACAAGAAAACATTGGAGAAAATTTTCACAGTCTAAAGTTATGCAAAGATTTCTTGGAACACAGAAAGCACTCAACATAAAATAAAATTTGGTAAATTAGACTTCATCAAAAGCAGTAGGTTCTGTTCATCAAAAGGCACCATTAAGAAAATAAAAAGGCAAGGCACACACTGCATCCGGAATACATAAAGACCTCCTACAAACTACTAATGAAAAGACTAACAACCCAATTTTTTAAATGGGCAAAATGCTTGAGCAGATATTTCACAAATAAAGATACACACAAATGAAAATATAAGCATGTGAAAAGATGTTCAATATCTCTAGTCAACGGGGAAATTCAAAGTAAAACTACAATGAGATTCCATTTCACACCCTCTGAATGGCTAGAACTTAAAAGACTGTTAACATCAAATGCTGGCAATATGTAGGGAATTTGGAACTCATGCTTTGGTAATGAACATATAATAAAACAACTTTGGACAATTGCTTGGCAATTTTTTATAAAGGCAAACTTACATTGAGAATATAACCCAGCAGGTCCATTCTTAAGTATTTATCAAGAGAAATGAAAACATATATCCATAATAGGACTTGTTCAAGACTGTTTATAGCAGCTTTACTCATTATAACCCCAAACTGGAAGCACCCCAGATGCCCATCAACAGGCGAATGTAAAAGTAAACCAGTGTTTGCCTCAGGGATAAAAGCACGTACTGTCACATTCAGCAACATAATGGGTTTTAAAGACATTATGTTGTGCAAAACGAGTACCTACTATAAGAACAGGCAAAACTAATCGCAATGATAGAACTCAAAAGAATTTGCCCATGAAAGGGCAGGGTGGGGACTGACTGGAAGGAGGCAAAGAGATTTTAGAGGATGTAAACATTTCATGGCTTCACTGGGAAGGAACTACATGGCTGCAGACATTTATCAAAAACTAATGGAATGACACACTTAAGATCTGTGCATTTTGCCATTTCTTCAATAAAAAAAACAGAAGGAAAAATTTAAAAGACTGTCTCCAGTTCCAACACTGAAGCCAGCCTCCCCTCAACACGCAGGGCTCCCAAGCCCACCACCAGCCTTGCTGGCCGCCACCCGCCCGAGGCTGTTGGGAGGCAGGGAGGTGGAGAGCGGGCCTGACGGAAGCCACGGAGCCGGAGGGCAGCCCACGGGATGAGGCAGCGGCTAGGGAACTCTTCCCTCCGGTCTGGCTAAAGCCAGTTTCCTGTAGATACGATCCTTCAGGCCAGCCCTCCCCCGGTGTCCCGTTTGACACCTCACTTCAGTTTCCAAACGGAAAGAGGAAGCCGGGAAGGGGCAAGGGTAGTCCGAGCGGCCACCCCGCAGATTGCAGCGCCCACGCGCTCTGCGCCACGGCCCGTCTGCGCCCGCGGCCCCTCGACACCCCCCCACCTCCCAGCCGCGTGTGCGGGAGGTGCTGGTGTCCCTCCTAGTCTGCAAGTGAGGAGGCAGCGCTTAGAGTAGCAAAAAGGGCTTTCCCGGAAAGGGCGTGGCCAGCCGCTGACGGAGGCCCCCCCCCCGAGCCCCCGCCACCCAATGCACCCTGTGACGCCCCAACTCAAGGCCCTAAAACCCGAAGCCTGGCAGCTTTCAAGGAACCCGAAGTTGGACAAGGCCGTGGGAGGGGCTATTGGGGGGGGTGCCCCCATCCTCCCTTGGGGGACGGGCGTAGGGACCTACTCAAATGAGCTCCGGCTGCAGCCTCCCCTCTGGTCCTGCAGGACCCTTACACGCTGTCGTCACCGTGTACACCCGCACTGTCCAGTACAGCAGCCACTAGCTCCTCTGGCTACCTCAGTAGCTCCTCAGTTCCTCCAGGGCACCTTTCAAGTGCTCGGTAGCCACACGTGGCCAGTGGCCACTTGATGGAATAGTCCTGACCTCGGTTCCTCCGTCAGTCAGCGCCCAAGGGCTGCAGTTTGCTGGGCCTGGCGATAATTCTGCCTGGGCATGTCAGCAAGCTGACGCGTGCCCGTGACAGCCAGGGAAGGCGCAGACGTGAGGGAGGCCGCACAGAGGTGGTGAAACCCGGGGCATCAGGGGAGAGGTCGGTGGTGTGGCCAGGTGCTCTTCTCCCCAGCAAACACCCTTTTCTTTCCTCTCTTTCAGAAGAGAGTTCTGTCCCTGACCCATGACTACTTCTTCACAGACATCAGTGACACGCCTTTCAGGTGAGGGACCCACGTTTAATTTCCAGGGGGCAGAGGTGGGTGGGACATGAATACCAACGACTCAGGGCAGAGCTTTCAGGTCTGAGGGATGGATTTAGTCATATTTAGTTGACAGTTTTGTGGTAACAGAAAAGACCCAGGTCTACATCCAGGAAACTTGAAGTCTACACCAGCTTTGCTTAGTGGGCAGGGTCTGGAGCCAAACTGCCTGGGTTTGAATCCCAACTGCACCACTTACAGGCTGTGTGACCTTAGTCAAGTCACTTAATGTCTCTGTGCCTTAGCTTCCTCATCTGCAAAATGGAGGTTGACAATAGTTACTTCTTGAAAATATCATGCTTATTAAATGACATAATCTATTTAAGGATCTTAAAGCAATGCAATTATAAGCAATTGGAAGATGAAAGATCAGATTTGAAGATCTTTTAGGGCCCCTCCAAACTGCATAAATATTCTAGTCTCAGTGTTACACAGACAAGGACATGAATAGCCTTTGTCTCTAAATTACCTCATTTCTTAATAAAGTGTGTTTCCCAGCCCTGACTCCTCATTAGAGTGCCTGAGGAATCTCGTAAATTGCCGAGGCCTGCACCCCCTCCTCACCAATTGACTCCACAATTTCTGAGATGGGGCCCAGGCATTAGTATCTTTAAAGCTCCTTTGTTGATTCTGATATTCAGCCAAGGTTCAAAAGCAAAGCTTTCCAGAGAGAGAAGCAAGCAAGGTGGGGTTCACCAGGTGGGAGAGGATCCCCCATTTGTGAAGCCCTGGAAGACATAGAGAGCTTTGTACATTTCAGGGGTCCCCGAGAGGCCCCCCTCAGCTGTATCCTGACAAGTGTCTGTGGAAGGGCCCCCAGCCTGTAGAATTTCCAGGGTCCTTCTTGAGAAGAAAGGGTGTTGAAAGACCAGAAATGCTGCCTCAGACTGAGGGGACAACCCTCACGCCAGAGGCTTGGCACAGTGCAGAGCTGATGCAGGAGAGGGAGGTGGATGGGACATCGGCCGGCACGTGCTGTTGGTGAGTCCAAGTGTGCTCTGCTCTCCCCACAGCCTGGGCGTGGTGCTATCCCAGGGCCACGGAGAATACATCCTCCTGGGAAACACGTCCGTGGAAGAAGGTGGGTCGGTGCCACTGATGGACAGTTTTGAGGAAAAACGGGTTCTCTTGGGACACTGGGCAGGGCCCCCCAGGGTAGCTGGTGTGACAGCCTCCCAGGTCCCAGTGGAGAGCAGATCAGAGCTGGGCTGCTTAGTGAGGAGGGTGCGTGGCCTGGGAGCCCAGGACATGCAGGGCCCGCCATCAGTCGTCAAAGCCAAGGAAGACGGAGCTGTACCAGCCGGGAGGCTCTGCCTGACGCGGGGCGGGAGCACGCCATGTGCGCCTCTGAACAAAGCTAAACGCACCTGTCAGAGGACAGGACAGAAGGCATGACAGCGGGGCCGTGAAGAGACAGAGCAAAGTGGCAGTGCTCGCCCGGCTGCCGTGACAACGCGCCTCAGGCTGGGGGCTCAGCAGACGATGTTCTCCTGCAGCCTCAGGGCGGTACCCCTCCCGCCCCTCCTCTCGGCCCAGCGGCCCCCCCGGAGTCCCCTGCTGGGGACAGCTGTCCCATTTCCTCCTCCCGTCCAGTGGGTCTTCCCGTGGGTCTGTTTCCCTTTCTCAGAGGGACACCAGGCGTATGGGCTTAGGGCCCACCCTAATGACCTCATCTCAATTCGATTGCATCTGCCAAGACCCTGTTTCCAAATAAGGTCATGTTCAGAGGCGTTAAGACTTACAATAGGGAGCGCATGGGAAGCCGACCTGAAGATGGTGGGAACGGCGGGGCGGATGGGGGGAAGGCCCTTCCCCAGCCCAGCCTGCTGGGCTGCGCAGCTCCCTGAGCACCTGCGGAACCGAGTGCCGTCCCGCCGCCAGGGGGTCTCGGGAGGTCCCGGAGCCAGACCCTGGTCTCCCGCCCACCCCTCCACGCTGCCCCTTGAGCACATCTCCTCCGCACATCTTTGTCGCCCCTCTCCGGGATAAACCACCGCAGCAGCTCTAACGGGCCTCCCTCCCTCCTCCTCTCCCCAACCTCCCACCGGAGGGATCTTTACAGAAGTGCCATGCTAGGTTGTGTCTCTGCCCGGGGGCCTCCAGCGGCCTTCTCTGAGCGCTAGGCCTCGGGGTCTCCCCATGCTCCTCTCCTGCATAGCTGTCATGTTCCCAGCGGCTATCGCAGGCAGGGTGCCCCCCTCCTCCTCCCGGCTGGGTTAACAGCCCACCCGGGTGTCCCCACATGCTCCCCTCGCCCATCCACAGCATGCGTTCGTGACGTTGGAGAGCTCCTTCCCTGCCTCCTGCTGCCCCCCAGGCATGGTGGCATACGTGGACTCCGTGTGTGACTCCTCCGTGGTGGCCTCTTCCTTCCCACTCTCCTCCTCTGTCAAATACTCTGATTTACATTCCCACAGGGGAAAGAAGATGCTTTCCCTTCCCCACTTCTGTGGGTGAGGCCAAGCAGTGATCCAGGGGTTGGACCACGGACCCGACTGGGTTTACTGTGGGGGACGGAGAGCTCCCCACCCCTGTTAGCTGCCTACCTCATGTCTGTGTCAATCCAGCACCCCTTCCAGTGACCCAGCAGATGCCCCCTAGGCATTTCCATCATCCTTTCTGTCAATGTAACAAACCTTACTTGAGCACCTTTTGTTTTTGAGCACTGAGTAGGTGCTCACTGGGCATTTGTTCATTCACTCATTCAATCAACACACACATGGTCATGCAGGCGCCATGCTGGGCAGAAGGCTGCAGAGGTTGTGCAAAACAGACATGGCCCATCTCTGGGCTACCTTTTGATTGGCCAGGTATCTCCACTGGGTACCATGAAGCCAGCGAAGCCCAAGTCCCTGGCTCCAGGTATGCACTGCCGTGAGGGAGATGCTAAAAGGAAGGATCAGAATCAGGACATGAGGCACAGGAAGGAAGAAATGTCCAGGGAGCAGGGGCAGCGTGGACAGAGGGTGACCACTGGCTGTTCTGCTCTGAGAGCAGGGACAGACCTAGCCTTCCCAAGCAGGCTCCCTCCAGGGAGGGCCTAACACTTAGGTGCGGCTCCCACATGGTGGGCCTGAGCTGGGTGTGGCTCTGGTTTCAGGCCTGCACGACCTGCTTCACCCGGACCTGCGCCTGGCCAGTGACTGGTACGCAGGAAGCTGCCGGGCGTGGGGAGCAGGGAATGGGAGGGGAAAGGTGGGCTTCTCCAAGGTAACGTTGCCTCTGCCTGGCTCCAGGAGCTACTGTGTCACGGACACCGACACCGACCACCGGAAGCTCAGCCAGCTGGAGGCCATGGTGCGCTTCCTGAGTGGGGAGGACGCAGACCTGGAATGTGAGTGCCCACCCGCCGCCCAGGCCCCGGCGCCCCGGCACCCCACCTGGGACTCGCTGACGCTGAGGGGTTCAGGGAGGTTTCCAAAGAAAGGCAGAGCTAGCCTCCCCATGGGAATGGGCCCTGGAACTGAGGCCACACCGTGTGTCCCCTCATGGGGACCTCAGGCTCTCTAAGACACTCGCTCAGCGTAAGGGCAGCTGTACCAGCAGGTCCATCCCTGCCCCCTCACAGCAGTGCCCCGGCTGGTGGCTGAAGCCCTCCTCTCTCCCCTCCCTGGGAGAGGCCAGTCGCTTCCAGCCTGTGGCCTGGTCCTCTGGCTACCCTCAATTCCCCTCCAGGACACAACTGGTGAGCCCCGGGGGCCATGCCACCAGCACGGCCCTTCTTCCTCTTGAGAACAAGCAGGTCATCCTGCACATAAATGTCACCTGCCAGAGAAGACTCCATCCCCTGTGCTGGCCCTACAGGGTGCTCACCTGTTCACCCCTTCAAGCCATCAACAGTTTGCACAGAGCTCGTGTCTGAGCCGGGCCGGGGTGGGCACTGGAGCCACAGGGGTGACCCAAGCGGACGCGGCCTCCACTCGCCCAGAGGCCGTCATCTAAGGGAGGAAGGAGCGAGCCTCTGTGTGGAGATGTAGGTCATTACAAAGTGTGGGACATGCCGGGGATTGGGTGCTCACGGGAGGAATGGGGCCTGGTCAGGGAAGGCCAGCTCGGTCAGCAGTGCTGATTAGACTGAAGATAAAAAAGAGCCACGCAGGTGGCTTCATGGGCACAGGACGTCCTTGGGGCTAATTAACCGTCATAGGGCTGCACAGGGGTGATGGCTGCCCATCACTATGCCTGTACAAGGTGCCGCTGGACTGGACACTTTAGATTGGTTGAGCGTATGTTATATGAAATTCACCTGAATAAAAATAAATAAAAGTTTAAAGAGACGGGGGAAAAGAGCCACCCGTGCAGAATGGGGAAAGAGTATCCAGACCAGAGGAACAGCAAGTGTGGTGGCTCAGAGGCAAGTCCAAATTCTCAGAACTGGCAGAAGGCCAGTGGATTGTGAGGGTGGTGGCCATGGACACAGAGATGACAGCAGAGACGAGAGGCAGTCTGGGCTCGGAGCCAAGGCCAGCGTCACTTGAGGGGCCCTCCTGGTCTCACAGAGCATTAGAACTGGGGAAGCCCTGGAAATTACTCAGTTCTGCTCACATATTGTTTGCGGTTGAAGCAATGAGGCTGAAAGAGGTGAAGTGACTTTGTTAGGCGCACACAGTTGGTTTCCCATGGTCCAGACATGTGTTTGTGAGCACATCTTGTTCACTGACGTTCAGAGTCATGGGAAAGGACAGAGGAGCTGTTTTCTTCATGGGGAAGCAAGTGGCTTGGCCCCCTTTTGTTTTGCTCCCAGGTGACAAGGAGCTGGTGCAGGAGGTGTTGTTTGATGCTGTGGTGACGGCCCCCCTGGAAGCCTACTGGACAGCGCTGGCGCTCAACCTCTCTGAGTATGTAGGGGTGGGCTGGGACTCCAGGAAGGGGAAGCTCCCAGCCTGAGGCTTCCCTTGGCTGAATCCAGACAGCAGCTCAGGGGACCATCCACATCCTTGGCCCTAGGTGAACAAAGGGTGGGAAGGCTTGGGGCCCTGAGAGTGACCCTTGCACAGCACCAGCGAGGCAGGGACTTGGCAGAATGCCCACACACGGGCACATGCTGCTGCCCTCTCCCCCTGAGAGCCACCACATGCACAGGCCCAAATCCAAAGGGCCCCTGGCAAAGACCCAGATACCCCACCCACCCTGCAGTAGCCCATCTAAGAGCCCCTGTCTCAGAGCTGGGCTCCAGCTGTGAGAGTCCACTAGCCCATGACCCCAGAGATAGCAGTTCAAGCAGCCGGGGCCCTGTTTCCAGCAGGTAAGGCCAAGACACCAGGAGGACAAACTTGACCTTGGTGCTTCCCAGAGCCTTAGATTTCCTCACTCCCTTTGCTGATCTTTCCCTGGGGCTACCGTTTAGTGAGTGCGCAGGTAGAAAGAACAGACAAATAGCTTGTACTCATGTATGTATGTGCACATGAGCACCAGGAGGGTGAGACATTAATGTGGTTAAGAAGACAGTAGGCCACACCATGTGGCTAAACAGGAGGCCAACCTCCAAAGACACAGGATAGATTGATTTATTCTATCCCTATGGCAACACCAACAGAATCTCATAGGAATAATCACCTACTTAAAAGAGCAAGATGGCGGTGTGAGTAGAGCAGCAGAAATGTCCTCCCAAAACCATATATATTTTTGAAAATACAACAAATACAACTCTTCCTAAAAGAGAGACCAGAAGACACAGGACAACAGCCAGACTACATCCACACCAGCGAGAACCCAGCGCCTCACGAAGGGGGTAAGATACAAGCTCCAGCCTGGCGGGACCCGAGTGCCCCTCACCCCAGCTCCCGGTGGGAGGAGAGGAGTCGGAGCAGGGAGGGAGAGGGAGCCCAGGACTGCTGAATACCCAGCCCCAGCCATCTGCACCGGAGCACAGAAACAGTGCGTGCGTGGGGTGCTGGATACTAGGGAAACAGGACAGTAAGACCTGTGAGCGGGTCCCCGCAGCTGGTGCCCTGGGAACAAAGAAGAGCGAGTGCTTTTAGAAAGTCTTAAAGGGACAGGGACCCCACAGCTGGACGGAAGCGTCCCAGGACACTTAGTCCAGCAGCTGGGACTCCTGGGGAACTCTGGGCACCATAACCCCCTGGGCAGCAGCGCAGCTCGGAGGCCCATCATGGAGATAAACAGCCTCCTGCCTGTTTCCCTTCCAACGCGTCTCCGCCATATTGGAGCATCAGACTGAGGCTGGCCACGCCCACAGCAACGGGAGCTTAACTCCACAGCATTGGGCAAGAATCAGAAGCCCCGTCTGCACGCAGCTGCCCAGCACAAGCCACTAGAGATCACTGTTCTCCCAGGAGAGGAAGGCCACAAACCAGCAAGAAGGGACATTCTCCCAGCTGTCACAGGCGCTAGCTCCGCAAACTATCTCTATTGCCATGAAAAGGCAGAAGAATTTGATACCAAAATCACAGAGTCAACCCCTGAAAAAGAATTCAAAATGAAGGTCATAACCATGCTGACGAAGCTGCAGAGAAATATACAACAGCTAAGGGATGACGTCTGGAGGGAGATTACAGAAACAAAACAATCTCTGGAAGGATTTATAACCAGAATGGATAAGATGCAAGAGGCCATTGATGGAATAGAAACCAGAGAACAGGAATGCAGAGAAGCTGACACAGAGAGAGATAAAAATATCTCCAAGAATGGAACAATATTAAGAGAACTGTGTGAACAATCCAAAGGAATAATATCCATATTATAGGGGTACCAGAAGAAGAAGAGAGAGAAAAAGGGATAGAAAGTGTCTTTGAAGAAATAATTGCTGAAAACTTCCCCAAACTGGGGGAGGAAATAATCGATCAGACCACGGAAGTACACAGAACTCCCAATAGAAGGGACAAAAGTAGGACAACATCAAGACACATAATAATTAAAATGGCAAAGATCAAGGACAAGGACAGAGCTTTAAAGGCAGCTAGAGAGAGGAAAAAGGTCACCTACAAAGGAAAACCCATCAGGCTATCATCAGAAACTTTACAGGCCAGAAGAGAATGGCATGATATATTTAATGCAATGAAACAGAAGGGCCTTGAACCAAGAATACTGTATCCAGCATAATTATCATTTAAATATGAAGGAGGGATTAAACAATTCCCAGACAAGCAAAAGTTGAGGGAATTTGCCTCCCACAAACCACCTCTACAGGGTATTTTAGAGGGACTCTTCTAGATGGGAGCACTCCTAAGACTAAATAGATGTCACCAGAGAAAATAAAATCACACCAAAGAAAGCAGACCAACCAAATACTAACTAAAGGCAAAAAAAATAAAATCAACTACTCACAAAAGCAGTTAAAGGAAACACAAAAGAGCACAGAATAAAACAACCAACATATAAAGAATGGAGGAGGACAAATAAGAAGGGAGAGAAATAAAGAATCACTGGACAGTGTTTATAACAGCTCAATAAGTGAGTTAAGTTAGTCAGTAAGATAATAAAGAAGCTAACCTTGAACCTTTGGTAACCACAAATCTAAAGCCTGCAATGGCAATAAGTACATATCTTTCAATAGTCACCCTAAATGTAAATGGACTGAATGAACCAATCAAAAGACACAGAGTAATAGAATGGATAAAAAAGCAAGACTATTTATATGCTGCTTACAAGAGACTCACCTCAAAACCAAAGATATACACAGACTAAAAGTCAAGGAATGGAAAAAGATATTTCATGCAAACAACAGGGAGAAAAAAGCAGGTGTTGCAGTACTAGTATCAGACAAAATAGACTTCAAAACAAAGAAAGTAACAAGAGACAAAGAAGGACATTACATAATGATAAAGTGCTCAGTCTAACAAGAGGATATAGACATTATAAATATATTTGCACCCAACACAGGAGCACCAGCATATGTGAAACAAATACTAACAGAACTAAAGGAGGAAATAGAATGCAATGCAGTCATTTTAGGAGACTTCAACATACCATTCACTCCAAAGGATAGATCCAAGGGACAGAAAATAAGTAAGGACATGGAGGCACTGAACAACACACTAGAACAGATGGACCTAACAGACATCTATAGAATTCTACATCCAAAAGAACAGGATACACATTCTTCTCAAGTGCACATGGAACATTCTCCAGAATAGACCACATATACTAGGCTACAAAAAGAGCCTCAGTAAATTCCAAAAGATTGAAATTCTACTAACCAACTTTTCAGACCACAAAGGTATAAAACTAGAAATAAATTGTACAAAGACAACAAAAAGGCTTACAAACACATGGAGTCTTAACAACATGCTCCTAAATAATCAATGGATCAATGAACAAATTAAAATAGAGATCAAGGAATATATGGAAACAAATGACAGCAACAACACAAAGCCCCAACTTCTGTGGGACGCAGTAAAAACAGTCTTAAGAGGAAAGTATATACCAGTTCAGGCATATTTAAAGCAGGAAGAACAATCCCAAATGTATAGTCTAACATCACAATTATTGAAACTGGAAAAAGAAGAACAAATGAGGCCTAAAGTCAGCAGAAGGAGGGACATAATAAAGATCAGAGAAGAAATAAACAAAATTGAGAAAACAATGGAAAAAATCAATGAAACCAAGAGCTGGTTCTTTGAGAAAATAAACAAAATAGATAATCCGCTAGCCAAACTTATTAAGAGGAAAAGAGAATCAACACACATCAACAGAATCAGAAACAAGAATGAAAAAATCACGACAGACTCCACAGAAATACAAAGAATTATAAAGACTACTATGAAAACCTATATTCTAACAAACTGGATAAGCTAGAAGAAAATGGGCAACTTTCTAGAAAA
Source organism: Manis javanica (assembly GCF_040802235.1). Lineage (NCBI taxonomy): Eukaryota > Metazoa > Chordata > Mammalia > Pholidota > Manidae > Manis > Manis javanica. The sequence continues at coordinate 31,895,438 of NC_133170.1, read as the reverse complement.
ATACAAACTTCCAAGACTGACCAAGGAAGAAACAGAAAATCTAAACAGACCAATGACCAGCAATGAAATTGAATCGGTAATCAAAAAACTACCCAAGAACAGAATCCCTGGACCAGAAGGATTCACCGCTGAATTTTATCAGACATTTAGAGAAGACATAATACCATTCTCCTTAAAGTTTTCCAAAAAATAGAAGAGGAGGGAATACTCCCAAACTCATTCTATGAAGCCAGCATCACTCTAATACCAAAACCAGGCAAAGACACCACAAAAAAAGAAAATTACAGACCAATATCCCTGATGAACGTAGATGCAAAAATACTCAATAAAATATTAGCAAATCAAATTCAAAAATATATCAAAAGGATCATACACCACGACCAAGTGGGATTCATCCCAGGGATGCGGGGATGGTACAACATTCGAAAATCCATCAACATCATCCACCACATCAACAAAAAGGACAAAAACCACATGATCATCTCCATAGATGCTGAAAAAGCATTCGACAAAATTCAACATCCATTCATGATAAAAACTTTCAGCAAAATGGGTATAGAGGGTCAGTACTTCAACATAATAAAGGTCATATATGATAAACCCACAGCCAACATCATACTGAAAGCGAGAAGCTGAAAGCTTTTCCTCTGAGATCGGGAACAAGACAGGGATGCCCACTCTCCCCACTGTTATTTAACGTGGTACTGGAGGTCCTAGCCATGGCAATTAGACAAAACAAAGGAATCCATATTGGTAAAGAAAAAGTTGAACAGTCACTATTTGCAGATGACATGATATTGTACATAAAAAACCCTAAAGACTCCACTCCCAAAATACTAGAACTGATATCGAATTCAGCAAAGTTGCAGGATACAAAATTAACACACAGAAATCTGTGGCTTTCCTATACACTAACAATGAACCAATAGAAAGAGAAATCAGGAAAACAATTCCATTCACAATTGCATCAAAAAGAATAAAATACCTAGGAATAAACCTAACCAAAGAAGTGAAAGACCTATACCCTGAAAACTATAAGACACTCTTAAGAGAAATTAAAGAGGACACTAACAAATGGAAACTCCTGGCTAGGAAGAATAATATCATCAAAATGGCCATCCTGCCCAAAGCAATATACAGATTTGATGCAATCCCTATCAAATTACCAACAGCATTCTTCAATGAACTAGAACAAATAGCTCAAAAATTCATATGAAAACACCAAAGACTCCAAATAGCCAAAGCAATCCTGAGAAAGAAGAATAAAGTGGGTGGGGGATCTCGCTCCCCAACTTCAAGCTCTACTACAAAGCCCCAATAATCAAGATTAATTTGGTACTGGCACAAGAATAGACTCACAGACCAGTTGAACAGATTAGAGACTCCAGACATTAACCCAAACATATATGGTCAATAAATATATGATAAAGGAGCCATGGACATACAATGGGGAAATGACAGTCTCTTCAACAGATGGTGCTGGCCAAACTGGACAGCTACATGTAAGAGAATGAAACTGGATCACTGTCTAACCCCAAACACAAAAGTAAATTCGAAATGGATCACAGACCTGAATGTAAGTCATGAAACCATAAAACTCTTAGAGAAAAACATAGGCAAAAATCTCTTGGACATAAACATTAGCGACTTCTTCATGAACATATCTCCCCAGGCAAGGAAAACAAAAGCAAAAATGAGCAAGTGGGACTACATCAAGATGAAAAGCTTCTGTACAGCAAAGGACACCACCAATAGAACAAAAAGGTACCCTACAGATTGGAAGAATATATTCATAAATGACAGATCCGATAAAGGCTTGACATCCAAAATATATAAAGAGCTCATGCACCTCAACAAACAAAAAGCAAATAATGCAATCAAAAAATGGGCAGAGGAGCTGAACAGACAGTTCTCCAAAGAAGAAATTCAGATGACCAACAGACACATGAAAAGGTGCTCCACATGACTAGTTATCAGAGAAATGCAAATTAAAACCACAATGAGCTATCACCTCACACCAGTAAGGATGGCCACCATCCAAAAGACAGACAACAACAAATGTTGGCGAGGTTGCAGAGAAAGGGGAACCCTCCTACACTGCTGGTGGGAATGTAAATTATTTCAACCATTGTGGAAAGCAGTATGGAGGTTCCTGAAAATGCTCAAAATAAAAATACCATTTGACCCAGGAATTCCACTTCTAGGAATTTACCCTAAGAATGCAGCAGCCCAGTTTGAAAAAGACAGATGCACCCCTTTGTTTATCACAGCACTATTTACAATAGCAAAGAAATGGAAGCAACCTAAATGTCCATCAGTAGATGAATGGATAAAGAAGATGTGGTACATATACACAGTGGAATATTACTCAGCCATAAGAAGAAAACAAATCCTACAATTTGCAACAACATGGACAGAGCTAGAGGGTATTATGCTCAGTGAAATAAGCCAGGCGGAGAAATACAAATAACAAATGATTTCACTCATCTGTGGAGTATAAAAACAAAGAAAAACTGAAGGAACAAAAAGCGGCAGACTCACAGAACCCAAGAATGGACTAACAGTTACCAAAGGGAAAGGGACTGGGGAGGATGGGTGGGAAGGGAGGGATAAGGGTGGAGAAGAAGAAAGGGGGCATTACGATTAGCATGTATAATGTGCGGGGTGGGGGCAAGGGGAGGGCTGTGCAACACAGAGAAGACAAGTAGTGATTCTACAGCATCTCACTATGCTGATGGGCAGTGACTGTAATGGGGTTTGTCAGGGGGACTTGGTGAAGGGGAGAGCCTAGTAAACATAATGTTCTTCATGCAATTGTAGATTAATGATAACAAAAAAATAGAGCAAGATGCAGAATGCTGTGCACAGTACACCAGCATTTCCGTGAGAAGCAGGAAAGCTCAGTATCTGTGTTACAGATTCAGCGTCTGTGGAAGGCTGTGTAGGAAGCAGTTCCCATCGGTTGCTCCTGGTTAGAAAAATGGGAAACATGGATAGAAGGGACTTTTCACTACAGGCCTTTTTGGTACAGTTTTGAACAATATGAATCTGTTAACTATACCAAATTAAGTATAACCAAAGAAAGAACAAGAATAAAGGGGGCCAGGCCATGTCCTAAGTACTCAGTGTATTATGACCCACCAATCCACACTGACCCTATGTTCCACCCTTCACAGGCAAGGAGACTGAGGCCCAGAGAGAGCGGCACCTGCCCGAGGCCACAGGCTTCACAAATGGCAGAGCTGGTGAAAACCAGGTGGCTGGTTCCAGTCTACACCCACAGACTTCTAGGGAGGGGGGGTGAATCCCTAGGTTCAGATGGAAGGGGCTTAAAATTCATCTTTTCAGGTTCAGAGATTGGCCAGAGATGTGTTCAGTGCTGAGAAATACAGAGAATCCAATGCCAGGGCCATGGTGTGCATGAGAAAAGGCGAGCCATGGAACTGTCATGCTGTAATGACAGGGCTCAGAGGAGTCGTTCAGTCATGTGCATAAATGCCAGAAAGATATCTGCGCAAATTTTAACATCACTGCATGTTTTTAAAAGCCATTCAGTAAAATTTAAATTGACCTGAGCCTGAAAATCAACCTCTGAGTGGGGCTGGAGGCTCTCACCAAGGACAGGAAAGAAGGTGCCACCCACGGTCCCCACAGCTCCTTCGCAAGGTCAGAGGGCGCCAGTCAGTGCAGGCAGATGAGAGAGCCAGGTAGAAGCAGTGAGAAAGAAGTTAATTATGTCTGTTTAAGAAGATGATCTGATTACATACTTGAAACCCCAAAAGAATTAATTGGAAAATTACTATAAACAAAAAGGGATTTAGTAAAAAAGAAGGTTTTAATATGAGCATTCAAAACTATTTAATGACCTTCATCTATACAAACAGATAAAGAATATTACGTGAGAAGTCCCATTTAGGAGACCAAAAAATAAAATACCTAGACAAAAGCTATAAGCATCCCAAAGTTACATAAGGAAAATTATAAAACACTCCTTAAAGAAACAGAAGTAGTCTTGAACAAATGGAAAGACAGTGTTTTTAGATAGGAAGACTCAACATCACAATAATATTAATCCTCTCTAAGTTAATTTATAAATTAAATTCAACCCCAATAAAAATGCCATCACTATTTTTCTGGATCCAGATAAATTGATTGTAAAGTTCATTTGGAAGAACAGGCAAGAATAATCAGGACATCTCTGAAAAAGAAAAGCAATGTGGAAGGTTGACCCTATCAACATATGGAAACATATTATAAAATCTCTACACTTTATAAAATGTTTTATTGACACAGGCATAGATAGGCAGACCAAGGAAACAGAAGAGAGAAATCCAGAAATTCATCTAAATGCATGTGGAAATTTCATATATGAGAAATCAGTGAGGGAAAGATGGATTTTTTAAATAACTGGTTTGAAAGCCATATGGAGAATGATAAAAATGTATTCTTTCCTCACACCATACACCTGGATGAAGTCCAAATGACTCAGAGATTTAAATGTAAAAAATGAAACCATATAAGTACTAAAAGAAAACATGAGCCAACAGCTCTAAGTCTAGGAGTGGGGAACCTTTCCCAATGATGACTCAAAATGCAGAAACAGTAAGGGAATGACTGATAAATTTAACAACATAAAAATGTTTACTTGGCAAAAATAAAAACGTGAGCAAGGTGAAAAGAGAAATGAGAAACCAGAAAAACACTTGCAACATATAAAACAAGTAAAAGGTCTCTAGATATCATGTATTCATGATAAAGAACTTCAAAACTAGCGAAGAGCAACGACTTTAAGGGAAAAGGACCGAACAATAAGGACACCTCACAGATAATATGTGTGGTCAGTTCTTAAATATAAGAAAAAGGCTCAATCTAGGTTATAATAAAAGGAATGCAGGTTAAAGCAGCACCAAGATACATTTGTCCCTTGCCAGATTGCTGGCGCTCTGAGTCTGCGGATGCACGTGGTCGGGCAGGCGGTGGGGAACCAGGTGCTGCTCAGTACTGTCACTGGGAGCGCAAAATGTTTCAAAGCCTATAGAGAGGAATTTGATAAGGTCTAACAAAATTACGTGTACATTTACACTTTGACCCAGCAACCCCACTTCTAGGAATATATCCCAAAGATTAACCTGTGAAAACAAGAAAAGATAAACACACGAGCTGCTCATTGCAGCATCATTTATCATCGTAAAAGATCGGAAATACCTTGAATGTCCATCAGTAGGAGTCTGGTCAAATAAACCATGTAGATCCACATAATGGAATACTATGTACTATAAAAAATAAGAAATATCTGTATATACTACTCTGGAATGATCTCAAAAGTAGAGAAAAGTGTGTATAACACCCACACTGTGTATATAAAAAAAGGAAATGTAAATATGTTTTCATAGTTACTTATAAATATATACACATATATGTACACAGGTACATATATATACATATTTTTAATGGGACAATAAATAAGGAAATAAAAGGTTACTTACAGGAAGAGTGAAAAAACAAGGGGATGAAGGCAGACTCTTCTGAATATGCTTTATTCTGCGTAGTTGGCTTTGAAACTGTATAAATGCTTTGTATCATAAAACAAAATTAAATTTAAAAAATAAGCTCTACAAAATTGAAAGCAAATAAGGCAAATAAGCCTAGGTGTATATCAAGTTGATGAAATAACCATCCATAGGTGAATTCTTTCAAGGGATTTGAAAGCACAGAACTGTAAATACTAAATAAATAAAATCTTAAACTGTGTTCAGTACCCACATTGCTGGAAACAATATTGGCCTTGTTGTTCTCAAGTTATATAGCTCCATAAAGCAAATAGTGTAAGATAAATTCTAGCCAAAATAAGCAGGCGAAGAGAGGCAACAAAGGGCCAGGTAGTTTATTTGAGCACAATTCCCAGGCGAGGTTTCTCAGTCCACAGAAATGGAGGCTGGGAAAGTCACGCCCAGCAGGGCAGGCAGCAAGTTTTTAAAGAAGGTAGGGGGAGGCAGAGCTTAGATTTACAGCGGCGTGAGGATTGGCTAACCTAAGGCACATTTTTCAGTTTGGGAGGGGGCCGCAGCTGGGGACTTGGGCACGTCATCAGTGTCTGATGTGCTCACTCCTCTCCCCAGTGCCTTCAACCTTACAAATAGTATTATTTTAAAAGTCAGTAGGAACCAACATTTTCAGCAAAAGAGAAGAGATGCAAATTTTTTAAATCAAAGGAGTTTAGATATGCTAAATATGAATTGAGAATATCAATGAATTGTGATGTATGTTCTCTGAAAGAAACAAAAAGGGTATCCCCAGACCCATACTATGGACTTGCCATGTCCACATTAAGAAGTCTCCATTAATTTGAGTCATTGATCCCTGGAGAAATGTCTGATTCTAGAACAGAGGCAGGAAATGTACAAAATGAGCGTGGAGCACCTTGCCATTCCAGAATACATGAGGTCACTAAAGACCACTGAGATTGTGCCAGTGGGGCCGCAGAGCCAACCTGAAAAGGCTCTCACTGGCCAAGACGGGGCAATTAGGGCAGCAAAAGTCGTAACAACTGCAGTGGATTAAACACATTAAGTATGTTCATAATGATACTGAAAAAAAACTTATTGATCATCTTTGGGAGATTTTAAGAAACCAACTCATTATTCTAAAAACTGATAAACAGAGACTTGAACATTTCTCCTTCCTCTCCTGTACTTTAAATCGTACCTTGTGATAACCATATACTGATGAGAAGTCTTTCTTTATTTAAGTATTTCAGGTAAAAATAAAATAAAGAAGAAATTGAAGACTATTTCTATTTTGCAACCTCTAATCAATCAGGTAGTGTATGCCTCTTGATGACAAATGACCCACCTAGATAAACTCAAAACCTGAGCCTGATCAGGCCCCTGGGTCTAACTGCTAGTTTGTAAGAACTGTAGGGGACAGGTGGGCCTGATAAATAGCTCACAGCATTGCAGTCAGCCAAGTCTAGAATGTGAGAAACTCTACAGGACAAATGACCTAGTTCAATGAATAAGTTCCAAGGAAAAGGGGAGAGAGAAGAGAGAAAGGTTAAAAGACGCTAAAGAAGATGGGCATGGGGAGGATGAAAAAGCCCCACAGATGGCCATAGGGCGGTGTGCAGCTCTGTGACCCCACTAACAGCCAGCCACGTGGACGCTTGAAAGGAATGGGTGGCTTGGTCCATGAGTCACAGTTCAGTAAACGTAAAGACCTGTGTGTAGAGAGACAGATGATGGTAGAGATAGACAGGTGGCAGATACAGGAGAAAAGACATATCAACCATGGACTTTAGTCAAATTCTGACACAAACTAAAAATTTTATGAAGCTATTGGATTATTGATGATATCAAGGAATTGTGAGGTCTTTTTAGATGTGATAATGGCATTGAGCCTTTTTTTTCATTCCTGATATTTTAATGATAGAAATCAAAATATTTACCAATGAAATTATACCTGGGATTTGCTTCAAAATGAGTTAGTTGAGGGGCTGAGGAGGCTGCAGAGGAAACAGATCCTCCTGGGTTGGTAGTTGCTGAGGCTGAGGCATGGGTGTAGAAGTCTCATCAGACTAGCCCTGCTCTTTGAATAGAGAATTACATCATGAAGCTTTTTAGAGATACACAAGGGCATAGGCCTGACCCCAGAGATTTCTGGTCTCTGTGACAATGGCAGGGAGGCAGGCCTCATTCCAGACCCTTTCTTCAGTGATTCTCTAGACTATAGACCAAGTGTTTTAATGCAGCTCAGGAGACTGTTTTCATGCAGCCTCCATCAAGAATTCCACTGGGGAAATCTCGAATCACACAACTGAGCCTTGATGAAAAAAACTCTTCCCCTGGGCAATGCTTTGGGTATTGCCTACTATATACACTCACTAAAAACACTAGTCCAGGCCCCAAGAGAAACTGGATAATAGCCTGTTATAAACTGGGTTAAGGATAATAATATTAATAAAGTTAGAAGTGATTAAATAAAAGCCATATATCACTAACCCACAGGGAACAGCTTATTCAATGGTGAAAACAGTGAAAAGCTGAAAGCTTGTCCTCTAAGACGAGGAACAAGACAAGGATGCCCACTCTCACCACTTTTATTCAACACAGTACTGGAGGTCCTAGCCAAAGTACTTAGGCAAGGAAAGGAAATAAAAGGCATCCAAGCTGGAAAGGAAAGAGCAAAACACTCTTTTTTGCCGATGACATGATATATACAGAAAACCCTAAAGACTACACACACACAAAACCTGTTAGAACTAGTAAGTCAATAAATTTGCAGGATAAAATATCAGTTTATAAAAATCATTTGTGTTTCTGTACACTGATAAACTATCAGAAAGAGAAATTAAGGAAATAATCTCATTTATAACTACATCAAAAGAATAAAATGCCTAGGAATAAATTAACTGAGCAGTTGAAAGACCTGTACTCTGAAAACTATAAGACACTGATGAAAGAAACTGAAGAAGACACAAATGAATGGAAAGATATTCCATGCCCATGGATTAGAAGAACTAGTATTGTTAAAATGCTCATACTACCCAAAGCAATCTATAGATTGAATGCAATCTTTATGAAAATTCCAATGGCATTTTTCACAGAAATAGAATAAACTAAAATTTGTATGGACCCATAAAAGACTCTGGATAGCCAAAGCAATCTTGAGAAAGAACAAAGCCAAAGGCAGCATGTGTCCTGGTTTCAAACTATATTACAAAGCAAGAGTAATCAAAACAGTATGGTACTGGCATAAAACAGATCAAGGGAACAGATTAGAGAGCCCAGGAACAAACTCATTCATACATGGTCAATTGAATTGACAACAAAGGAGGCAAGAATATATAATGGGGAAAGGATAGTCTTTTTAATAAGTGCTCTTGGAAAAAACCAGACAGCCACACGTAAAAGAATCAATAGGACCCCTGCTTTACACCATATAAAAAATCAAGTCAAAATAGATTAAAGAATTGGATGTAAGACTTAAAAGCATAAATTCCTGGAAGAAAATGTAGTAGGTAAGTTCCTTGACATCAATCTTGGCAATGATTTTTTGGATTTGATATCAAAAGCAAAAATAAACAAATGGCACTACACAAAAACCAAAAACCTTGTGCATAGCAAAAAGAAATCATCAACAAAATGAAATTTCTCCCTACAGAATAGGAGAAAATATTTGAAAGTCATATATCTGATAAGGAGTTAATATCCAAAGTACATAAAGAACCTAATAGCAGCAAAACAATCTGATTTTTTTAAATGGACAGAGGAACCAAATAGACATTTTTCCAAAGAAGATCTACAAATGGCCACTATGTACATGAAAAGGTGCTCAACATCACTAATCATAAGGGAAAGGCAAATCAAAACCACAATAAAATACCACCTCACACCTGTTAGAATGAATGGGTATCATCAAAAAGACAACAGATTCAGGTGTTGGTGAGGATGTGGAGAAAAAGAAACCCTTGTGCACTGTTGCTGGAAATGTAAATTGGTGCAGCCACTATGAAAAACAGTGTGGAGGATCCTCAAAAAATTACAAATGGAACTACCATACAATCCAGCAATTCTACTCCTGGGTATTTATCCAAAGAAAATAAAAACAGAATATCAAAAAGATGCTGTACCCCCATGTTCACTGAAGCATCATTCACAACAGCCAAGATATAGAAACAATATGTCAGCAATGGATGAAAGAAGGATTAAAAGGATATGATACATATACAATGGAATATTATTCAATGATAAAAAAAGGTTGAAATCCTGCCTCTTGTGACAACATGGATGGACCTTGAGGGCATTACGCTGAGTGACATAAGCCAGGCAGAGAAAGACAAATGCTGCATGAGCTCACTGGTATGTGGAATCTAAACAAACAAACAAACAAACAAACAAACAAACAAAAAGCCAAACTCACAGAAACAGAGTAGAAAAATAGTTGCTAGGGGCCCTTGGAGGTTGGTGGTGAAGTCAGTAAAAAGGCACAAACTTTCAGCTATAAAATGATGAAGGTCTGAGGGTCTGGTGTATAGCATGGTGAATATAGTGGATACCACTGTATTGTATAATTGCAATTAACTAAGAGAAAACTTTTATGTTATCACAAAAAAAGATAAATATGTGAGATGATGAGTGTATTAATTAACTAAAAGAGGAATCCTTTCACAATGTACATATATATCAAATCACTGTGTACACTTTAAATATCTAATAATTTTATGTCATCTATACCAGAAAGCTGAAATATTTAAACAAAAACAGAAAAACAAGTGTTGACTCCCACCCTATGCCATCACCATAGCAGTGTGACTTTGAGAACATGAGAAAAATAAGTTACACTCCAGAACCCTGGGGTTCTGGAGTGGGTGTGGACAGGGTGTGCTCCTCCCCCTTCCACATCAGTAATAAAGTATATCTGTGAAAAGAGCTTTCAGCAGATGGGCAGTGGGTATGCATGAATCCCCTCAAGAGAGCACCCTGCCTGTCCCCTGCCCAGTCTGATGGGGCAGGGTGCTAAGAGGGCCATGGTCCGGCACCTGCCACTGCCCCATGGTGATGGCACCTGCTCTGTCTGCCTCGCAGGAAGTCCGAGCACGTGGTGGACATGGCCTTCCTGGGCACCCGGGCCGGCCTCCTCAGAAGCAGCTTGTTTGTGGGCTCCGAGAAGGTCTCTGACAGGTGAGTTCCGCTGGGCACCCTGGAGCAGATCCCTGCAGGGGGGTAGTAGGGGTCTGCAGGCTGGGGTCCGGTGCCACTAGCAGAGCAGGGAGGGTGGTCAGTCAGAGACGAGGGAGGCTGAGACCTGGAGGTTGGAAGGGTTAATCAGAGATTCACTTCCATAGAAGGAAACCTGGGAACTGTCTCCCCCAACCCCCAGAGACAGTCTCTATGTGACAGGATAAATCTTTGGCTGTGTCCCCTCCCCAACCTATAAGCAAGCAACTCTCCTCAATGGGGGGGGGCAATTTGCCCCCACTTCCCCCATCAGGGCATTTGGCTGTGTTCCCATCCACCCCCCAGGGCATTTGGCTGTGTCCCCATCCCCTCCCCACCAGGGCATTTGGCAGTACCCAGTGACATTTTTAATTGTCACAACTGGGAAGGGGTGTTTGCTCCTGGCACTGAGTGGGTGGAGGCCAGGGGGCTGCTATGGTGCCAAAGATGCCCCCCAACAGGTGTCTGGGAGCTAATGCCAACAGTGCTGATGCTGAGAAATCCTGCTCCAAGCACAGCCCAATTCTTGGGGGGTGCTGTGGTGCCCAGGGACCAGCAGCCAGGGGCCCTCCCCCAGAAGTGAGGAGACAAGGTCCCCGGAGAAGGGGGCCCTGCAAACCATGAGACTCAAATAGGCAGGGGCCACCAGGCACCTGGGGCAGGGCAGCAAGTGGCTCCGGAGCAGACCTGGCACACCCGCCCCTGCCTCCTGCCTCCTGCCTGTCTGCTGCACCTCGTACCAAACCAGGCACCCAGCCTCAGAGGCCATCACCTATGTCCTCCAGGACCAGCAGGCCCACGCTTGCTGGAGAGCTGAGGCTTTCTAGGAAAGATGTGTTGCTCTTCCTTCCCCTCCTCCCCTCCTTCCTGGAGAGACAGAGACAGGAGGCACTCAACTCAGCCTTTCCATGGTCCCACTGCGGCTGCAGCCACGACCCAGGTGGGCCAGATCTGCTCATAAGCTGTGGCCTCACCCTAAGGCCTTGAACTGCCCCCAAGCCCACTGTCCCTTCCAGCACGCCACACACTCATGCTTCCTTAAACTCCCACCCTCAGTCAGAAAATTGCACGTCCCTGTCTCTGGCCAAGACCAGACAGGGTGAAACCATGACACGGGTGCGGGGCGTTCTCAGCACTCCCCTGCCCCTTCTAAGACCTTCTAAGGATGGAAGAGGGAAAGCTCCACACAGACAGACCTTCCTGAGTACCAACCAGCCACCACAAATAGGCGCATACACTCGGCACCTAGGCCGCGATGCGACCTGCAGCCCAGGAAGTGTGCAACGGGGCTGGCCGGCTTCTGAAACACGTCAGCCAAGCACCCTTAAAGTCAAACCACCTTGTGGGGTGCCCACAGTAGCTTTTTGAACCCACCACCAGCTCCTCCCTGCCTCCCGCTCTGCTTCACCCCTCGGCTAGTGCGTGCTCAGAGAATGCAAAACCATAATTGGCAAGGTTAAACTGCCCAAAACAGAAAACTGATCATGCAGTCTAAATCCTAGGGTGATGACTTTTGAAGTAACCATTTGGGGGAAGTTTTGCCCCTCCGTTGGTGCAGTGATAGAGTGGGCTACACAGTTTTCTCACTCAGACATGGTAGTTAAGAAGACAGAAGGAAATTAGGCTACATCCAGAGAAAGAAACCAGCAGGCAAAGGAGTTTGCGTGAAAAGGGAAGTACCCTCTGAGCACACAGGCCCTCTTCCTCTTCTGGCTGTGCGTGTGCCATCGGATGCAGCAGCGTTTGATTGTGGAGAAGGCAAAGATTGCTGGGAACCTTGTCTGGGGCAATATCAGTTTAGGGGCTAGTATTTCCTACCTGCTCTCCCAAAGCACAGGGTGATCTCTGCCTAGTCCCAGACAAGGTGACCTTGTATGAAGAAGCAAACGGATTTGGGGGGAGCTTCCAACTCTTTTCTGTTTGCAGGAAGTTCCTGACTCCTGAAGATGAGGCCAGCATTTTCACCGTGGACCGCTTCCCTCTGTGGTACCGCCGGGCCGCGGAGCAGCCTGCAGGCAGCTTTGTCTTCAGCCTGCGCCCTGCAGAGGGACCAGGTAGCCTACCTGGCAGTGCTGCTGGGGCCTGAGCCAGGACCTCCCTCTCCTTCACAGGGGAACAGGAGGAGGTGTGGAACAGGACTGCCCGCCTCCAGGTCCCCTCCTACCTTCCCTCCTGATGCATGGAGGAGCTTGAGGAAGCTGGCCCCTGCCTTGGCCACCCCGGCCTCTGCCCTGAATACAGGGGGTCATTTTATTCCCTAGTCAGCAGTCAGACATGGCACTTAAAGATCCAGCATGGAATGAGAGGTTTGATCATAAGTCAAGAAGAACTGGATTCTAGCTCCAGTCCCAAATAGGAAGATCCTGGAAGAGTCCATCTCTAAGATTCTCCTATTTCTAAATATTTGAGTGTCTTTGAAAGTTTTTTCAACCACCCAGATAAAAGTAACAGACTTCACTCCGCCAGGGGACCGCAGTGCTCACGGAGCCCACCTCCTGCCGGGGCTTTTCCTACCCAGAAGAAGGAGGCTGGCCTTCACTCTGTGGAGTCTCCCAGGGGCAGGAACCCCTGGGGGTGACTGGGCCCTCCCAGCTTGAAGGGTAGGCGACAGGGCAGCTGAGACTGGGCCCCATGGACAAAGCCAGCAAATCCAAGGGCCTAGAAGGGCTTCAGAGCTGCTGGCACCACCTATATAGCCCAGCCCCTACTTTGAAAAATGACCCAAAAAAGAAAAATTAAGTGACTTTAACAGTGCACAAAGAAGATCACAAAAAATAACAGAAAGGCCCCCTTAGGGTGCCTAGCCTCAGCCTCTTAGAGAGACTGTGGCCTGGGAAGGTTGAGGGACTCCACAACAGAGCAAACCCTCCACCCGGCACCTGGACAGGGGGCCGGACCCTGCCTTGCAGAAGGGAGGGTCCAGAGAGCATCTTCATCCAGGAAGGAGTGAGCAGGGAGTGGGGGACGGGGGCCTGGAAGGGGGGCTGGGCGCCTCCTTGGAATGGAGAGCTGAGCTTCCTCTTCAGATGCTCCCCACCCAGAACCCCTCCAGCTACCACTTCTGCCCCTCCCTGTAGTTGACCAAGCAATGCCCCAGGCTACAGCTGGGGAGGCCCTGGGGCTACAAGAGCAGGAAGGAGGTTTCCTCTGTGCCCTCTCCATGCCTCTTCTGCCTGTGTTTAAGCCCACCTCTCCATCCTATGCTTGTCCCCAGACCCAATGCATCAGTACTGCGCTTTACAAAAGATTTCCACATGTAGCTCGTTCACACAACCACGCAACTCTGTAAGGGTTGTTATCACCCCTCTTCTTACATGGGGAGAATCTGAGGTTCAGAGAGGTCCAGGCTAAGACCCAGGTCTGCCCAGCAGAGTCCAGGCCCTTTCACTGCCCAGAGGCCCTGAGTGTAGGCAGGAAGGCGAGGGTGTGAGCGCTGTCATCCCTGGGAAAGCCACTTGGGAGATTCTCAAAGCCAGGGTGACACTCCCCTCCCCACGCTGCCCACCCTGAGCCAGAAAGAGGCAGCTCCTCCTTCCTGGCACCATCTGTGGTGGCACCGGGGGTCCCCGAGGAGGAGCTCCCACGGGGTGGTCTCTGGGGCAAGGCCCTGGCCCCTGCCGCCAGCCCACGGGGATGGGCTCCTTCCTGCTGCACTGCCCCCGGGACCAAGACTACTGGCTGCCAGGGAGCTTTTTGTGGCTGCGAGGTAGGAGGGCAGGTGGGTGGGGAGCAGAGCTGCAAGGAGAAGAGAGGAAAGCTGGCACCCCAGGAAGGGGTGGTTGGCTGGGGAGGCAGGAGCAGGCTGTCTTCACACTCTCGCTGGCTGGCTTAGCTCATGCGCATGCTTAGACATGCAGACACCTCTGCACACTCCCATTCCCCCCGCAGAGAAAAGCAACTACAGTAATTTCATTCTGCTTGGGTTGGGGTGGGGGGACTCGGCCGAGGCTTCCCCTGCCTCCCTGGGCTGACCCTGCTGCCCTTTGCCTGGGGCCTGGTGGGCTAAATTCTGCCCACACAGAGCTGTCTCTTGCAGTCAGCACCTGAGAAACCTGCCAGGGTAGAGCAGAGCCTCACCAATGCCCACGTGGCTCAGGCCTTTTACACCCACCTCCACAGCCCACCTCTTCCTGGGCCGAGCCCTGGCCCTGCCCACCAGCACGTGGGAGCTTGCGCACTCACCTCAGGTGCTGGACCTGGCAGCTGCTAGGTGATCCAGGCACTGAAATTCCTGATCACCCCAGAGACTGTGGCACTGGGGCCCTACACCTCCACCTGGTTGTTTCCTACAAGCCTATGGAGCACACTTAGAATGGGAGGTCTGTCCTGGGAAGCAGCCTGCAGCCCTGGAGAACACTGCAGGGGGTCAGCTACATCAGTGTCTTCTACACGTTTCTAGAAGCAAGGTGAGGAGTCCCACTTCTCTTCCTACTGCAGTCCCCCGCAGCTTCATCGTGGCGAATTCCTAGAGTCAAGGACGACTTTGCACATTGTAAACTCCTAGAACAGAGTAATTTTAGATTTCTGTGAGGTATATGATTACAGAAAGTCAAGATGGGTAATCTTAGCAAAAGAGCAGATACAAGAAACCAGTAGTTAATTTAGTTTCATTACAACTGACACTGTAATAATAATCTCCACCACACATGAGTCTTCTGACCTGTTTGTTTCAAGCAACATTTGGCATAAAGACATTCTCGTGATAAAATTTTGCCCCTTTCTTAGAATTTTTAGTAGTGGAAGTTGACCCATATCCCAGAATGCTTTGGAAAGTTAGTGTAGGTCTGTGGACCTAGAGAATTAAGAAGCCTGCATCACCTTTGAGCCAGAGAGCTCAAGGTTTTAATGCAGAGCTGAAATTGCCGCCTGAATTCTATGCCTATGGTGGCCTGGTGCTCCTAGAAGAGGTGGAAGAGGCAACTCCTGGCAAGCCCCTTACCCTCCAGGAGCCTGGCAGAGCATCCCATGAGGGCAGAAACCAGCTGTAAAGCAAGTGGAAGGCTTGGTGGGTAATGGTGCTGGGGGTGGCAGGTCAGCCAGTGACTGGCACTCAGGGAGCACCTCAGTGCCCCGTGTGGCCCTGGCATCTGGCTTCCTGGAAAGGCTGTCAGTATCTCCCTGACGCATGTGGCTGATGAGGGACAACCCGGGATCAGCCTCCACCAAGTCCTGAAACATAGCCTGTCCTTCTGCTAGGAAGTTTGATGTAAAACAAGTCTGGTGCTCTAGTGCAACACATGCCAGTAGGACAGGTCACAGCAGGGTCTCCAAGCTCCAGTGAGGCGGCAGCAAGCACACAGTTCTGCTGCCCTGAGACAGGGCAAACCCACCATGTCCTGGTGACGTGAACAGCACCGCATTGCGCAGGTGGCAGAGGCCATGATGTATTCATCTGACAGGTTCAGATGTGCACAGGGAGTCAGGCAGTGACCCTGGTTGACAGTGCCACAACGACACCTTGCCCGAACCCCCGCCCCCCCTTCTCAAGGACTGTCCTCGCCTGGGCTTATGGTCTTCTCATCCTGCCCAGCCACAGCACTTTCCTCCCCAGGTGTGGAGAAAGTGACTTGGCCATTTTCGTTTCCCCAGGAAGTCCGGGCAAGCCAGTGGCAGTGACTGCAAGCACAGCCATAGCCGTGACCGTGGACAAGAAAACAGCCATTGTCGCAGGTAGGAGCCTCCCTTCCCTCTGTGCCCCTGAGGCCAGGCAGGGTCAAGTCAAGGTCAAGATAAGGCACCCAGCAACAATAGGATCCCCTGCCCATGGTCTGCAGGGGTACCACCCTCTGGCTCTGATCTTCCAGGGGAAATGTGGGATGGGAGGATGGAGTCTTCCCAAGCATTTGTTTATAAAACATAAAATGAGAAGTAAGTAAAAGAAGCCGAGAGAGGTGAAGAGATGTGCTCAAGGTCACACAGGCCAGATACTCCTTTCACCCTCTGTTCGCTGCTTCCTTCCTCTGTTGCCTCGGGTCTGGTACCCCCTGCAGAGACAACTGGCCTGTGCCTGAGATCCTAAAGGAGCAGCCCAGCATGTGTGCCCAACACCTGCCAGCACCCCGGGCATGGCTAGCCCTCAGGGCGATCCATGAGAGGGGCTTCCTTTGGCAGATGAGGAAACTGAGACACGGCAAAGTTATTTGCCCAAAGTCCCACAGCCAATAATGAAGCCTGGATGTGAACTCAGATGGCCTCTCTTCAAGGCCCAACCACTACCCTGTGTAGCGGTTGGCCTCAAATGTGATGAGAGCACCCAGTGCTCTGAAAGTGGGGCAGACCAACGGGCACTCAGGCACTGGCCAGCGCGGATCCTTGCATCAGGCCCCATCTTACACCCCAGCCCCTGGCCAGTCAGCAGCTGGAGTGGGTGGGGTAGGCAGGGGGAGGGCAACTCCCCCATCTGGGGCTGAATCCAGGGGCAGAGCAGGTGGGAGGGGCAAGCTGGGCTTGGGCAGAGACTGTCCCACCCTCTTCCTGCCTCTGAGAGGGAGGGCGCAGGGCATCTGCTTTTCACCTCTGAATAAGAGGTGGGGGGAGAAATGACTTTGCTCAGTACCTTTGCTGGGCAACACTTGGGTCACTGGTTATCAGGATGCACAGCTGCTGCATTTGGAAAGGACCTGTGCCATCTCAGCCGCCTTTTTAAACGGAGCCCATGGCATGCTAATTCCAGGCCCATTTCTAGGCCAAATTTTGACCCCAAACTGGTTCCACTAAAGTCTGTTCTATGGTCCCAGCTGCGTCTGTGCCTGTCTGCTCCTCGGTGGTGTGAGCACTCTCTGCTCCCGCATACCTGAAAGAAAGCTAGGAAAGAAAAGGAACACAAGGTCAGGCTGCTGGCTGCGCTCTCCTGCACTCTGCAATTATTTGATATCATTTTTAATTCGTAGCTGAACTAGAGCTATAAGGGGTTGCCATAGAAACTGTGTCCTGGTGCCTCTGGTTAAACTCACTGCAGACAGTCGCTC
This sequence comes from Manis javanica, assembly GCF_040802235.1. NCBI lineage: Eukaryota > Metazoa > Chordata > Mammalia > Pholidota > Manidae > Manis > Manis javanica. The sequence continues at coordinate 31,877,755 of NC_133170.1, read as the reverse complement.
TGCACTCTGGGGAGAGTGGATGCGACAGGGAAAAGACGAGATGCTGGAGACTTTATGCTTCAATTTTTTTGGAGGATGTCTCCTTTTCTAATTTCCTCTTCCTGGCCTGGGGCTCAGCCTCCCTGATTCTGGGCCCAGTGGGGCCCAAGGCAGGAAAGCAGCATGTGTCTGGGAGTTTCATCCCCTGGAAACTGAGGCCTGTGTGCCTGTGCACTCCAGGACTGGGTGAGCTGGTGTCTGGTGGGCAGGCTGCAAGTGTGATTTGTGCACTGAGCAAGGGCAGAAGGTAGGAGACAGGCACCTGGACAGCTCCAAGAACCAGCCATGTGTCAGATGCGTGTATGACACCACGGGTTCATACGGAAGGGCAGATGGATGAGGAGGGATCATTTTCTTCCCTAAGCAGGTAATTTATCCACAGTTTATGCCAAATTTCTAGAACTCTTTTTGGTCAGGATCCATTTTCATTTCTCATGCGCTCCAGACCTTGTTAAGGAATGTCACCAAGCAGAGGTGGTGCTGTAACCTGCACAAGTGTATCTCTAGCACACATACTGTAATACACACGTGCCCTGCACATAGGGGGGTCTCCCGTCTGGAGCTGCGTGAGGGCCCCTCTCCTTAGAACTCTGCCTAGGTGCCATCGGGCCCAGCCGACAGAACACGTGTGCACCCAGAAGGGTGACTTGAATAACGCATCTCTGAATTACCCAGCCCTGTACCAGGCTCCGGGGAGGTCCTGTCCCCTGCTTCTGCAGCAGGCCTTGGGGAAGACTTGCCTCTCAGGTCTGTTCTAACTGTTGTGGCTACAAAGGGCAGCACCCCCCAGTTATCAGCACCTATGAAGGGTGAATCACCGAGTTCTGCTGGGAGTCCAGCTGAACTCCAGGAATGGGGACCCTGGGGGTTCACTTCTCCCTGGAACTTGCTCACTCAAAGGAAGACTCCTGGGAAGGGAAAATTCAGTCTTGGTCTCTGAAGACTGCTGACTCAAGTAGCCCAGTCCTGGTCAGCCAGCGGCAAGTCCAGCCCCATGGGTGGGCCGGTCAGCCCTGCCCTCTCACCACCTCCGCTCCTGGTTCCCCCACCCACAGCCCTCCAGTACATGATTCTGATTTCCCAGCTGCTAAGCCCCGAGGAGGGTCATATGCACAAGCCCAGTGTCATCTGCCTGTCCCTTGAGTCAGTCTGGAAAGCACAAGACAGTAACAGGTAAACAGGGGCTCCTCCTTCGTGTCGGCAGACCCCCCCACTCCTCAGGGCCGATAGAACCTGGTCAGCAGAGATGCCCCTGCACTGCTCATAGGGAGCCCTCCCCCCACCTCCCATACACAGTGGGGTCCTCTGGGCAAATGCATGCTTCCTACCACACAGGCCCACCTTGCCTGCCACGTGGATGCACTCAAGCCGGGTGAGCACCCACAGGGCACAGGGCAGTGACTGGCCTCCTGGTCACCCTCTCCACTCCGAGAGCCACACTGCCTCCTGCCAGGAAACCAGCCTGGGGCTCACACTCGGTGCTGTCAGGCCAGCAGTTGTGGGGGGGAGGGCCTTGCTGCACTCAGCTACAGATGTGCTCTGCAGAAGGCCCCGCCCGAGGCCTCCCACCTGTCTCGTGGAACTCTGACCTTTGGAGTGACACCCAGGAGCACTCTAGCAGCTGCCTGGGGAGGCACGGGGGCTGGAGGCTACTCTCCCAACACCCACATTCCCTCCCAACCCAAGGAAACCAGGAAGTGCATAGGAAAATACGGTCTTTATTGGTCTTCTGAAACAACAAACCAGAAATATAATTTTGCCTTTAAAAATCTTCTGTCTCCAGATGAAGATACCACCATTAACAAGACCCACTCCTCCCCATATTCCCTTTAGAAAATCCCTAGATCTGGTGTCAGTGAGCAAGCCAAAAGGCAGACTGCGCCGCCCCCTCCACCGGACCTTGGAGGTGTGGTTAACAGCCTGATAGGCAGCCTGTGCTTGGATCCCTACTGCCAGAGACCCACCTTCTCAGAGGCATCCCTGTCCCTCACCCAGTGCTCTCTTCCACGGGGTCACGGGTGCCGAGCGAGCGGGCTGCCCTGTGCTTCCTCAGACCCTGGCGCTCAGTGTTGTGCTGACCTCTTCCTGACCACTGAGACCACGCAGAGCCAGAAACCAGGCCCTCTGTAAGCCTTGGGAAAACCAGTGTCCAGCAGAGGGAGACCTAGTTCTCACCCAAGATGAGACCATAAAGAGGGGCAGACCCAGGATAAGCACCTGGGGACCCCCAAACCATGCGCAGTCCTCCTCCCCCACCACCTGCCACCGCCCTACAGGCAGGGACCTCTGCCCCTTGTGTAGGAACAGACAAGACCCCTGGCCCATGGTCTGATTTGGCCCCCAGCCCAGATGCAGTTACAAATTCTGGGAAGCCAGACCGAGCAGCTAAAACTCTGGGAAGGGGAACCCCACTAAGGAAGCCGCTGGGCTTCCTCTCTCTGCTCCTGGAGTCTGCTGGCAGGCAGTGAGCTTCAGCAGGGGCCACCTGCTTTCCCAAGACGACCCAGTCACAGAGCATGACCCCGTCCTTGCCCCAAAGTCACGGGCCCCGAGATGCTGAAGATGGAGGGGTGAGAGGTACAGAGCAACAGTTCTGGGCTGTGGGCTATGCAAGTGGAAGTGGCGTGTCCCTGTGGGGCCTGGCAGTGCTGCAGAAATGCCCAGTGTGACCGTCGCTCAGGAGCTTCCTGCTCCAGCTCCAAGGCCTCTGGGCCAGTATCCCTGGGAAACCAGCAGAATAGGTGAGAGGGTTACCGTGGCGCTGCGTGGTCCCCTCTGGGGTGAGAGAGGGTTCCTGTGGCACCGCGCAGTCCCCTCTGGGGTGAGAGAGGGTTCCCGAGGCACTGCGCCGTCCCCTCTGGGGTAAGAGAGGGTTCCCGAGGGGCTGTGCGGTCCCCTCTGGTGGCGCCACTCTGGCCCACTTTGGAAGACCGTGGAGGACTCCTGTGTTACTGTGCTGGGTTCCTCCCCGGGTTGACTTGAGAGGATTGCAGTGAGCCAGCCAAAGGGCCTCTGGTCTGCGGACAAGAGGCCCAGAGGAAGTGTGTCCTGCTCCCCGTGTCTTCAGGACCCATCTCCATGTGACTGAGAGTGCTTGTGCATGGGGTGAGAGATCTACTCAATCTGTGGGATTGCCCTGGTATTGCTCCGTTTGTCCAAGAGCCTCTTAGTGAATCCAGAAGCGGTGTGGCCTGTGACCAATAGCACATCAGCCAAGGGCGTGCGTTGTAATTGCAGTGTTCTACGTGCAGAGTCCAAGTGACAGGGTTCATGTGGCTGCTCATTAGTCCCAGCAGGTGAAATCTGGACCCAACTTTCACACAGAAGGGCGGTTAGGAATATCTTCCCAGCTTAGAAGAGAGTCACAGAAACAGACTCCCTGGCACTTGTATCACTTCCTTCCCACTCCCTAAATGCAGGTGAGGGGGGCTCGAGCAAGACATGGGGGAGTTGCCTGTTGTGACTGCCACCAGGGCAGGGAGGGAGGCGGGGAGTGCTCAGTCCTGAAGCTTTTGCACACACATCCTGCTGCCCTCTAACAGCAAGCTTAGGGAGATTCCCCAGGTGTTCCCACCAAAGACTTGCTGGCCAAGCAGCCTCAGCAGGGGCCTTTAGCACAGGGCGGCTTTCTCAGAGACTTGGAAGGCCACAGAGAGTCACTCAGCACAGTGTGGCTTGCTTGCCGGAGGGCTGCGGAGGAAAGTGCGAATGGGGAGTGTGACAGGGGTGGGGGCGGGCCAGCCCTCCCTGTGGCAGGTCCCGTGTCTCTCCCTGCCCTCCTACCTGGCCAGGTGGGGCTGGCTGTTATGCCACAGAAGAGATCTGCTTCTTCTCTTCATGCTCACCCTCCGGGTCCCCCATCAGGGGCTGGCGCTTCTTGAGTTCCCGGTGGTACTTGGCCATGAGAGAGGCGTAGATGCAGCCATAGGCAGCAGCCACCACCATCATGATGCAGACAATGCCGCAGACGACCCCGGCGATGACCACTGTGCCGATGGCCCGCCGCACGCTCACCGGCCGGTGCCTCTGCTTCTGGGGGCAGGCTGTGCTGGGCTCCGGCTCCGGCTCCGCCCCTGGCTTGGGCTTAGCCAGTTCCGGGCTGGCCTTGGTACAGGGTGGCCCAGGAATATCCAGCCCAGCAGAGCTGTTCTCGTCCTCCAGCTGGGAGCAGTAGTTGAACATCTCCATGGGGACCACGCGCATGTCCTTCCCCCTCAGCTCCTTGGGCAGGGTACAGGCAAGCTGGTCCAGGCGTCCCCCTGCATCCAGGCGAGAAACAGGGAGGAGCTGACTGGACACCCCAAACTTGGACTTCTCTGCCTGGGCCCAGGTTTCCCACCACTGCCTCTGGATTGACTGAGTCACTCTCCCACAGACAAATAACATCACCTGCACAATAGCATCAATCAAAAAAAAAAATCACACACACACACAGAGTCACATGGAGACAGAGGTCATGAGGAGCAGGTCCCCAGGTGCCCATTCCAGGTCCAAGTGGCAGGCCCAGAAAGACTAGTTTCTATCCGCAACACAGTCAGTCCTGAAACCACATTTATGCGAGAGGAAGGGAGGAGGGAAACCAGCATTACGGAGCCAAGTACCACGGAGGAGAGGTACACATATCACATCATTTGATTGTCGTGAAGCCATGTAAAATGAATATTGTCGTCATTCCCATTTTACAGAAAAGCACATGACCATTTCAGTTAAGCCTGCTTTCTCCAGAGCCAAGCTGACCCTCTGGAGGGACTCGGGGAGGACGGTCAGCGCAGAGCAGGAGCCCCGCCTGGCCACAGACCCACTCCCGTCCTTGTCCCTGAATCTGCCTGCTCACCCCTTGTCTCTGAACAGCACTGTTCTCAACACGGTACCTCAATCATCCAGGGCTCTTCCCTCTCACAGAAAGGACAAAAGCCCAAAAGCCACCTCCGCAGCCACCGCTCTTCCCCACAAGACTTTATGGCTGTGACTGTGGCTGCCTAAGAGGGGATCAAAATGGTTAGGAGAGAATGTTTTCCTTTTTGCCTCTAACAGCAACCCGGGAGCCCCATCAGTGCCCTATCAGAGCAGCTCTGGGAGCACAGGGACTCTGCAGACCCTAGGGGAGGGGGAGGGGCTGGAGAGGGGGCGGGAGCCATGGGTGGGAAGTGGGAAATGTGGCAGGGAGAGAGAGGGTAGTTCAGAGCTGGCTGCCTGGACAGCCCCTGGGAAGTCACAGGCAGATTTGGTCCCTTTCAGCTTCCAGTGAAGTCTGGATGCAGACCACAGACCCCTGCCCAATGGTCTTGGCTCCTGCCGGTCCCTGCCGGTTCACTCTCCCAGCCCAGTCACCTCCCCATACTAGAGATATCAAGCTTTTCCTGGGATGTTGATGAAAACATCCCAGGATTTTTTTTTTTGAAGGAGTGCAAAGTTGAAAGCAACTCTACTTTCGGAATTGTAAATTCCAAAAATATGCATTCCCATTCCATGCCCTTTTGTGCTGAGAACTAGTTCCTGATGACTATATTTAAGGGCAAAAAACATTCCCTAGGGAAACACATAAGTCTGGGGCTGAAGATACATGGCCTCCAGTTTCCCTGTGCCGGTGACCTGTGGCAAGTCTTACATCCAGTGAAATGTGTCTGGGGCCACCTTTGTATAGGCGGGAGCTGGGTGTTGAAATGGGGCAACCTCACCATTCTGTACCAAAGACCTGAGGTTAAACCCTGGCTGTGTCATCTTGTACAAATTATTTAACTTATTTAAGTGCTTGCAAGTCTTAGTTTTCCTGACTGTAAAATAGGAATGGCTGTCTCAATTAGCTGCTATAAGGATTACAGTAAATAATGGACCTAAGGATCAAAGTAGGTAATGTAAAGTAGAAAAGATATTTGTAAACTGGTACTAATTTTATTATTTCTCCATTCACAGAAATGGGAGGAATTATCATATGACCAACACTTTAGGGCACTTTACAGTTTATGAAATGTTTTAAATTAACTAGCACTTGAGAATAGTGTGCAAAGAATTGAGATTGTGGCTGGAGATGAAACAAAAGGAGTAAGACTTTGATGAAGAACATTAAATTCTGCCCACAGATTCATTCATTCAGCCAATTTTCATTGAGTTGGGCACCAGAGTGTGTCTTATTAGGTCCATTTAATATTATGAGTCCTACTAGCAAATGAACAAATAAAATGAGTTGTTTTATTGAGAACTTACTTTATGCTGAGTACTTTCCAAGACACTTTACACGCATTACTGTTTAGTCCTCACAATGATTCTATGATACAGACGTTATTATTAGCCCCATTTTACAGACCAGGGCCCTGTCACAGAGAGGTTAACCAACTTTCTCAAGATCACACAGCTAGTAAATGGCAGAGCCATGAGTCAAACCCAGATCTGGCACTTCTAACCACTGTACTTACTTCTTTGCTCTCCTTTTCCATTTCAGTTAGTCATTTCTCAGATTATTAGAGAATTTTCCCAGGTTAACAAAGGGAAGAAGGGAAAGAACTTAAAGCCAAAGCCATCTGGCTTCTCATGAAAAGCTTTGGTAACAAAACTTCTTAGGAGAGAAACTTGAGATCATCAAAATGAAAATTTGGTTTTATCTGTGGATTTAAAGTATATTCCAGCCTCATGAAATGGTGGCTACTTAAGAGATGGTTGTACTGTTCAGAAGAGCAAGGGTGCCTTTTGTTCCTCCTCCGACCATGCCAGGGAAGCCCAAAGGCATACTGAGGGGAGCACAGAAAAATGATCCTGTCTTTAGTTCCCTCCTGAAACCTACAAAAGTGAGATCAAGTTACAGTGAGTCAGTCTGAAAGAAAAAGAAGGCTGGGCTGCGGGACGGGGTCACAGAGAGGAAGAGAGGAAAGGGGAGCCTCCTTAGTGCTTCTGCCCTATTGGTCAACCGGAGGTGAGGCTGGGACTCTTCCAGCCCTGCTGGTGGAGGGGCAGGGCCGCCCCTTCTCCCGTCAGTGCCCGGCCTCCAGGAAATGTGCTGTGCAAGGGATGAGCCTCCCAGTTACTCACCCCCCACCTGGGCTGGCTGTGCTCACCTCGGTAGGAGAACCACTCCATCCAGTGCTTGAAGTCACGCAGGTGACAGTCACACTCCCAGGGGTTGTCCCCAACCTGCAGCAGCTGCAGGCTCACCAGGGGTTCAAACGTCAGCCGGTCCAGGTTCTGCAGGCGGTTGGAGCGAAGTGATAGGGAGCGCAGAGCTGGGAGCGCATCGAAGAGGCCCGGGGGCAGCTGGGCCAGGCCGTTGATGGACAGGTCCAGGTGGCGCAGCCAGGGCGAGTGCTGCAGCAGGTCCCTGTCCAGGGTCCTGATGCTGTTGTTCCGCAGCTGCAGCTCCGTCAGGTTCACCAGGTCCCCGAAAATGGAGCCGGGCAGCTGGTCCAGGAAGTTATTGGAGAGGTCCAGTCGCTGCAGGCTGGACAGATTGGCAAATGCCCAGCTTGGCAGGGCACTCAGCTTATTGTTCAAAAGCAGGAGGGTTTGCGTGGCCACGGGCAAGTCGGGGGGCACCACGGTGAGGCCAAGGCCGCTGCAGTCCACCTCCAGGCTGCGGCTGTCACACTTACAGGAGAAAGGGCAGGCAGGCAGGGCCTCCACGGCCCACAGGGCGAGCCAGCAGGTGATCCCTGGCAAGGGGAGGCAGGAGTTGTGGGAGAGGCAGTGGGGGAAAGTGACAGGCCATAGTTACCTCCTGCTGCTCTATTCCTGCCTTTTCTGTTCATATCATAATGGTTTCTTTGCTTTATCTCCTTTGGCGTAAGCCACCATCAATGCACTGACCATATAGAAAGATAATTTAGAAACCCAAAGCACCTCTGTATTAGCGGACATCACACAGTGTCGTCAAGGCTCCTGGCCTCAGAGCACTTCTGCAAAGAAATCATTTTAGTGGAATGTGATCCTTGAGAATGGCAGGCCTGAGTCCAGGGGACAGGTAAACCTCATCCCCAAAGATGCCCAGCTCACAGGGCCTCCCTTGCTGATCTTCTTGTGGGCTTGGGCTCCACTGAAGCCATAGATGTTACCAACTAGAGGACAAAAGGATGTCAAAGAAGCCCACCACATGTTGCCCCAGGAGAAAGGTTTTCTTTCCAAAAGAAATGGCCACACTGGCCCTTTCTCCCCTCTATGACCCCACCCCCAGCCCAGTACTGTGCTAGGCTAAGACGGGAGGTCCGTGGAAGTGGGGAGCACAGAAGGGTGCTCCTTCCTTCCTCCCACAACTTCCCAAGTGCTGTCAGTTCTGCATGAATCCCACATCCAAGATAGGGCCAGTGACAGGTGAGGCAGGGATCCTGCCATCCCTAGGGCCCAACTCCAGAGGCCACTGTGGAAATGAAGAAGGCAAGATCCACAGTTTCACTTCCACATTGAAGAATACTTGGGTGTGAACAATTGCAAATCGTGGGCCCTGGACATGTTTCATATTTACTCTCATTCTAAAGCCATCCACGCCCTTAGCCTGGTTCCTGCTCCATTTCTGCAGGAAGAGCCCAACAGTCTTCCTTTCGTGGCCCTGTGTCTCCAGGCCGCCTCTGAGTAGCAAGCACACAGCCCAGCCTGGTGGGGGGCAGGTTTGGAGGGTCTCAGGGAATAATCACAGCAGAGCAGCTCAGTCCATTGTCCAACAGCCTGTTCTCAGTGACCACAAAGCCCCACCTGCCTTACCTGTCCTCTCAGAGAAGCCTGCTCATTGCACCACAGGGCAGAAATGACTCAGAAAAGTTTGTCCTCAAGTCAGGCCCATTAAACCCAGAGGAAGGGCCCCTGGGAGGGAAAGTCAGAGCCGGTCCCGGCCTGTTTGCCCCATCAGGGAGGAAGCAGCCACTCAGACCTGGGTGCTGGGATGGGGTGTCCCTGAGTCTGTGTCTGCTTGGTGTCTGGTTTTCTGGTGTTCCAAAGGGCAGAGCTAGAAGGAAGGGGATGGGACTCTCCCATTCCCCACTCCTCTGCTCCTGGGGGATCAGTGACAGCTGAGAGACACACTGCGTGGCTGACACCCGAGCCTCTTTGCTCTCGAGGGGAGAAACGAGCTCAGGTGTGGCCCTTGGAGATCCTCTGGCCATGGGCTGCGCGCCCCCCCCGGCCCCTCCGAGCCCATCTGTTGCCCAGCCAGCTGGCCCCACATTCCCACCTGCCCTCCCATTTGTAAATCAACATCCTTCAGACTTCACTTTCCCCAGGAAGAAATGCAGCCCACAGCTCCCCTCTTAAAAGTATCAACATAACTAGAAGCCACTATATGCCCCACCTCCGAAAGCTGGGGTGGCACAGAAGCCCCAGTGACAAGACACGTGATTCTGCATTGTGAGTTGTTGAGTGGCTCTAGAACGGGGTTGACGGGAGTCCGAGCTGCCCGGGCCCAGTCACTCTCATGTGGAGTAACCCAGGCTGTGCTGTTGCAGACAGCTGCATCCCAGGGAGCGAGTCAGGCCCGAGTCAGGCCGAGTGCCAGCCCTCACCCTTACCTCATGTGAAGAGAATGGTCAGGGTGTCTTCCACCCTGACCACCTCCAAAGTTTCCTGAAGGGAAACGGAGGCTGCGTCTCCTCACATGCAAGCAAGAGGGCTTGGGTCCCACCCCTCGGGTCCTCCCAGCACCAGTCCCCAAGAGCCCGCCAGTTCCTGTGCTTCAGATGGGGAAGACAGAGGCGTAAGGGTCTCCAGGTTCACCCAGACGATGGTCGAGGAAGACGAGAGGAGCTGGCCAGGAAAGCAACAGGACTGGACTGCCAGGACTGCTGGGTGGGGGTGGACTCCAAGGGGACAGGGACAGGCCTTCCAGGGAAACAGACTGCCTGCATGGCCCCTGGCTCCTGACCTGAGCCCCAAGCTCCCAGCAGCCACTCTAGCTGCCACAGGCCAGTCCCGTGGGGAAGACTCTGGGGGCAGGCAACCTGTGGTTTCCTGGCTTTGGGCCCCTCAGGGGACCCCAGACCCTCCTGCAGCCAGGCGACATCCCGCACACCGAGCTCGCCCTGCGGCCCCACCACCGTACTCACAGGAGATCTGCCTCCAGTGCAGGGCAAGCCTGGTCGTCTGCAGGGGGCTGCTGCCTGGGGCCAGCATGGTGAACGCAGCTCTCCCAGCCCTGCGCCTCTGCCTCCGGAGAGAGGAGCCCCTGGGCATGCACTGTCAGTCCTGGGAGAGGGAGAGAGCAGAGGGAGGGCTCTGAGCAGGGGCAGGCCTGCCGGGCTAGTTCCCCCACTCCCTCCGTTAGGGAGAGGGCATGATATCTCTTTACACTGGTTGCCCCTCCTTCCCCTGTGCTCAGCTATGACCCCCTGGGGCAGGGATGGGGCAGCTGGTTGATGGAGAGGAGGAGGCAGGAGGGGTCGGAGAAGCCTGAAAGCTTCTGTGATGGGCAGGGGCGAGGAGGGCAGACTTGGGCAGACCCAGGGGCTCTCAGGCCTAGGCCACAGAGCTAAGCTCTGGCTGTGGGACTAGGGGACCACCAGCGAGCTGCCTCTCAGGGTCCCCCTCACTCCCCTGTCCCTAGGCCCCTGCCTCTTCTGCTGTGTGGGTCTCAAACGTTTTGAGGACCACATGACCTCCTCTGTGTCTTGGCTTTCCCGTGTTACAGTGGGGAGGTTACAGGACATCTCTGCTTGGCCAGCAGAGTGAGCTCCGGACCCCCGGCAGTCCTTACCATGGCCCCGAGGAGGCAGAGCCCAGTGCAAGGCCCAGGCACCAACCCACTGCTCGCCCTCCGCCTCCGCCTGCGAGACCAGTCGTACACTCGCCTTCTGCCCGCCTGCCTGTAATAAGACACATCACTTGGGGTTCATGCAGCAGCCACTGTGCACATAGGGGACGGGGACATGGAGAGGTGAGGCTAGAGAACAGGAGGGCTGGAAGCAGGCTAGGGCTGCAGAGAGGTTTCTCTTCCATAGGAAACAAAAAAGGGAGACTCTCCATTTCCAGGGTCCTGACAGCTGGACTGCCCCAACCCCATGACTCATAGGTGGGGCTCAGGTCCCCCTCTGGTCCCCACTTCCTTGCAGGTGCAGCCGCAACCCTTAGCCAAGGCCAGAGCATTCACTTCCCTGGCCCCGTCAAGGGGTGGGAAGAGCTATGTGGCTGCCACCAGGCGGGCAGGCTGGGGTGGGGAATGGGAAGATAGGAAGAGGTCCCTGCCGACCTGCCCACCCCCGACTACCAAAGGGCACAATCCCATCAGCCCATTGCTCCTGCTGGCTCCCTGAGGTCCACCTTCCTTGGTTGCCAGATTCGCCCCTGGGTGCCTCGTGGTTGTCACCTGCCTTCCCCAGGCCACAGGCCTGTTAGTTCTGGGCACTGGAGAAGCAGCCGCAGTGAGGCAGGCAGCCGAGGAGGCAGAAGGGGCTGCTGGGGGCTGGCGTGCTCAGCTCTAACACTTGGCCTCTGGGAAAACAGGGCTGCCCACGGGCGTTCAGGGCGGCATCTCCCATCACCTGGCCCCAGGCTGCGTCTGTTCCCCAGTTGGTGGTGGCATGCAGCAGCCCCTGGACCTTCAGTGGGTCTCACAGCAAGAGCAGCCTGCTTGGAGGACCCAAAGCCCTGGCCTGTGGCATGGAGTGCTCAGGGCAGCTCAGGGGCTCCTGGCTGCTGGCCCCAGACAGCGCTCTGGGTTTGAATTCCCATCCAGCCACTGCCTGGCTGTGCAACCTTCAACTAACTGCATATGCTCTCTGGGCCTCAGTTACGTTCCTTATCTCTAAAAGTGATGACTGTAATACTTTATGGGTGGGATTTCCATGGTGATCAATGTAATTAAGGGAGGAGAGCTAGCAATTATTATATTTGGTACATATTACTTAAGAAGATTATCCAGGGTGGTGCGCTTAGCTTGACCTGGAGCCTGCGACCTCTGTGGGGGACACCAGTTCCCTTGCTCGGTGCAGAGGTAGGGCAGCACGTCTATGCAACATCTTATGTGCAGGCCCCACCACACTCACACACTAGTCATATCTCTGCTCCTGCGCCCACAGCCATGCTCCCCGGCCACACAGGCCCATGTGCTCACTGCAGGGCGTGCTCCCGCATGCAGCCACTGGCAGCCATCCCAGGCAGCTGTATCCATCCTGTGTGTCCCTAAGGCCCTGACCTCAGACCAATCTCCTACTCCAGCAAGAGCCCTCATCTCCAGCGGCCAGCACCCACACAACATTGGGCAGGTCACTGCTGCCAGAGGCAAGGAGACGATGACTAACTTGCCTGAGGTCACACGGTAGGTCAGGGACAGGTCACAGGCTTCTGAACCTGGCTGCTCATCCACTCCCTGGTGACTGTTGCCCAACAGTGGCCCTTGTGGGGAGACATGTATGTGTGTGCACAGAGCAGGGGCACACACAGGCTCCTGGACATGTGCTTGGGGCTCCCAACACAGCACATGGTGCAAACACACCCCCACAGAGAGCCATGCAGCGAGGCACGTGCTGACACGCGCACACGCGTGCACCCTGCTAGCCCTCTGGGAAGCCCTCCAGCACTCCTTGGATGCCGACACTCAGGCAGCAGAGTGAGATGCCTGGTGGTACTGAAAGCCCCCATCAGGCAGATGTAGAGAGACAACTCCAGCCTAGAAGTAAGGTCTGTCTAAAGAAAACCCCACAGGGCAGTTCCTAACCCAGGTCGTTTTGTGTGTGTACCCCCATATGGGGCAGGAGACTCATCCGAGCTTCTGCTCCTGCCCTTTCCATCTTCCTGCAGGGAAACAGGGATAGGATCCCCCAACCAAGCCCAGCCCTTCCCATCTGAGCCACCTCACCTCTTTCAAGAAGGCTCTCTTTTTCCATCCAGTCCCCTCCCAGCCTCACTTTCAACCCAGTATGAGCCCCAGGGTTGACCAGCAAGCATCAGTCAGTGGGGACAGTGGCCTTGAGTGCAGGACCTGACCCCCCATCCCCAGCCTTCAGTGATGTCACCTGTGCAAACCAAGTCAGGCAGGTTGCCAAGATGCAGACCCACAGGCAGTGTCTTTCAAGGTGGCAGACCCTGGAGCCTGGTATCTCTAGAGAAATGTGATGCAGACAACGCCCCCAGGTCTGTGGGAGGAAGAGAACTGTGATCCCTGGGGAGCTGCCCCTGCCTCTGTGGCGGCCACAGAAGTGACCCTAGAGGCAGTGACCCCGAGGGAGATACGGGACTATAGCCCCAGCACAGCTCCAACCAAGGGACCCCTCTCGGGCCCCTGCAAGTATCCAGCCTCCTTAGTTAAAGGGTGACCTACATCAGAAGCTCAGAGAGCAGCTGCTGCAGCAGGTGCTGGCCAGCTGCTGGAATGAACTGACGCCACCTGGAAGGGAAGCCCCCAGCCCAGGGTGGAGAATGGGGGACAGAAAAAGTTGAGGGGGTCCTGTCCCCGAGTCCCACCACCCGTGGGTTCTGAACGCTGGACCTGCCCCACTTGTCGTGCGGCTTTCTGTCATGGTCCCAGAGACAGAGGCCCCTGAGAGAAGGGGCGGCACCCCGCAGGGGCTCTGTCAAGAGGCTAGGATGGGAAGGTGGGGCTGGGGAGCCCAGAGCAGGGCAGGGGAACCCCCCCCTGAGAACCAGAAGCACGGACTGTGGGCACTGTCCCTCTGCTACCTTCCCACTCGGAGGGCAGCATGGGCCTTACCCAGGAACTGCTCAGAAATGCAGAATCATGGGACCCCAGGCCAATCAATCAGAATCTGCTCTTTAGTAAGATCCCAGACAATTTGCATAGTCAAGTTTGAGAAGCAGAGCTAGATCATTTCTCTCCTAGTGCCTCCCAGGGGGCCATGTTGGTCGGGCTGTGGAAGCCTGGCATCAGCCAGGGAATGGCTGTGACCTGGGCAGAGGGGGTTCCTGAGATTAGCACCTTGCCCAAGATGCCTCTGTGGGGGAGAAGTGGTCGCCATAGCCCCGGACATCGGTACTGAGAGTTCTTAGTCCTCATATTCACTCTCTGAGGCCAGCATTATTATCAATACCCTTTGCGGATGGAAGAAACTGAGGCCCAGGATTAAGGAACTTGCCTCAGGTCAGGCCATGGAATCCAGGCCCAGGGGGTCTGGTGACAAAGCTACCAACTCGGCTGCCCTAGCAGGTTTGTAGGTCCATTCTGTTCGTGATTGCCTATACGCAGAGGGTCCTGGGGGAAGAGGCAGAAAAAGAGATGCAGCCTTTCGTTTGCACAGTACCTCACAGTCCACCAGGCATTTCCTCGGCCACTGTTTCCCTGGCTCCTTGTGATGAGGAGGCATGCTCTGCACAAGGCTGCACAGAGATGCAAGCCAGATCTTTCACCTAGCCACCCTTTTCCAGGAATTCCACAGATGCAGTGGGACAAGCCTCAGGAGGCCAAGATCTTATAAAGGGAGTGGAGGGGGCTTCCTAGAAACCCTCTGCTGGAGGGTAGGGTGCCGAGGTGAGGAGGGTGGGCTGGGAGCTCCGGGAAGCAGGGGACGGGAGGTGGTGATGGAGCAGGAGGTGGCAGTAAGAGCAGAGGGCTCCATGTGCTCCTGCTGAGCTGAGTGGGTACAGCAGCCCCTGGAGCCTGGGGTGGGCGCTGCTTCCCCTATGGGCCAGGAGCAGCCCTGGTCCCCGCACGTTAGGATGCTACAGAGTTGGCCTCTCTGTGCCTCTGCCCTGGCATTTCTCCCACAGATGGAGATGAACTGGAGTTGCCTCAGACTCCAGCTAGAAACCGCCAACATCCCTGTCAACAAGCCCAGCCAGTGTCCATCCCTTCCTCTGGTGCTTCTGTCGTGACCCAGTCGAGTGTCCAAGCTGCACAGCCAGTTAACACCCATGGTACTGGACCTGGGCATTTCTGACTCCTGGGACATTGGGCCGTCCCTGCCAGGTGCCCTCCCCTGGTTTCTTCCTTTGGTAAACAGTTCCTGACCGAGCCCAGGCCTCTGCACCCCCTCTGCAGCAAAGACTCAGAGAACTTAGAGGTAAAAAGGGATCTGCAGTCTCCTCTGCACCCCCTCATTCTGCAGAGAAAGGAAGGTCCCAGTGAGAGCAGGGCCACCATTGTGGCTGCCTCTTGGGGCTGTAAGGACAGTGTCCTCCCCACACCAGGAGGGCAGAGAGAGGGGCCTGGTCAGCAGGGCGGCCTGAGCGGAGCCCTGTGGGTTGGGGACATGCATGCCCCATGCTCACCCCTAACCTCCTGCGCCCTGGTCTCCTTGTCATATGCTCCCAGTCCCAAGCAGACCAAGCAGAATGGAAAAGGCCCCTGAGCCACTCCTCCCCAGGCCACCCTTGGGTACAAGTGAGCCAGGTGCTGCCTGGGCTGGGGCCAGAATGGAAGCAAAGGGGCCTGACCTGAGGAGAGGGGGGCCCCAGGCCAGAGACGTGGCCTCTGCTCAGTTCCCTCCTGCCCCCACCGGGATCCCCAGGCTGCCCTGCACAGTCCCTCAGCTTTGGTGCCTGGGTAGTGGGAGCGGGTTTGCTCACCCAGCCCAGACACAGCTCCCAGCCAAAACCCGAAGAAACCAGATCGGTTGCTTAAGAAACCTCTCTCCTCCTCCTGCCACCCCCGGCTGGCTTTCCTGGTCTCCCTCTCCTGGCAGTGCCCCGGGGGAGGGGAGGAACTGGAAGCTGCTGCAGGTCTCCCTCCCGCTGGCCATCCCCACGTGCCCTGCTCCCCCCTCTCCCTGCCGGGGTAGTTATTATCTAAGCCATCCCAGTCACAGTGAGGCCATGTCCAGTGGTCCCAAGTGCCTGGAGCCAACCCCTCACCACCCCAGATGCGCCCACAATTCTGCTCAGGGAAAAGACAAACCAGCCTCGGGGGCTGAGCTGGGAGGTTGGGGCTCCTGGTGGGATGGCCTCTCTGCTTTGTCAGAATGGGCCTCTGGGATGTAGGGAGCAGCTGCCTGCCCCTGCTCAGGGTGTCTGTGCCCACTGGGTCTGGAAGCAAGGTAGGCATGCCTGGCTGCATACCAGCTACACCCCCAGGTCCACAGCCCCCACCAAGGCACAAGGCTTCCTGACCCATTTGGAGATGGTGGGCCCCTTGTGTAGCTTGGGGACACCCTGAGCCAGTTCTCACAAGCCAGACTCTGCCCCCGCCCCTTGGCCTGTGAGTGGGAGAGGGGGGGGCTTGGGCTTGCTGAGCAAGAGAGGCAGCCTCTTCTTCCCCATCCACTCCCAGCCACGCCCCCACCAGGGAGGCTCCCCCCATAGCTGTGTGGACCTGTGTCCCCCCGGGAAGGCTCCTCTGCACCCTTGTCCAAGGATAGCTGCTTGGAGGCCAGCAGCCCCATGCTAAGGGTGTCCTGGAAAGAGGCTGGGACCCCAGTGTTCATTCCCAGCCTCAGAGAGCACAGTCCTCCAGCCTGCCACCTCCACCCCAAGCCATCCGTATACCAGCCCCGGTGCCCTCCTTTTCCCACGGCGCCCAGGCTGCCCAGGCCGGCTGTGCTGAGGGCATGCAGGCGGCACAGGGTTCTTGACTGCTCTCCCCTTGCTGCAGGAACTGGTTTCTATGCCACTGGGCTTGGTATCTGGCACTGGCACTGGCCTCCTCCCCCAGCTCCTTCCCCTACCCCCAACGTGTCCCTGGTGCTTTGAGGTCAGACTTCCTGTGTCCTATATCTTTGGGCTGCCCGATGCCTGGTCCTGAGCACTTCTCCAGCCAATCACTGCCCCCAGGCAGAGGGCAACAGCAGCTGTGCGAGCAGGGCAGAGAGCCAGCAGAGACGGACCCATCCGCATGCCCAGCCATCTGCCCCGCCAGCCCATCCCTCCCTCCGGCGCAGGGCACTCACCTGACTCCCCCCAGCCAGGTCCCTGAAGTCAAGTCGCTGGAACCATTCAGCGAGCCCCTCCTGGGATTCCTAGAGAAATCCAGCCAGCTTTGCCAGGCAGAGCACAGTGGGCGCTAGGTACCCGATCTGCCAGGAGCAGGTGGCACGCAGCACACAGCTAGTGCAGAAGCAGCGCTTGCCTCGGCCAGGCACAGGGCTGTGGGTCAATGACAAACTGAGAAGGAAAGAGGGAGGGACGGAGGCAGACAGGAGAGGGGAGGAAAGGGGAGAGGAGGCGCGTGTGCGCGCGAGCAGCGCCGAGCCACGGAGTGACAGCTGGGGTACATCTGTGATGACAGCGACAGCAGCACACACAGGGGATGGCCGCTCACAGGCGCGCACACACACCAGGGCGCTCGCGGCCGCCAGGAGGGCAGCCCACAGCCCTGAAATGTGAGCATCTCAGTGGAAGAGGCGCCCCTAGATTAGTCACTCCCAACCCCGGAGGGGGAGGAGGTTGCCTCACCACGCTCCCCCACCTTCCCTCCGCTCCGCGGGCTCCCCTCCCCCACCCCTCGCCACCACCCTCCGCTCTTCAGGGAAGGAGGGGCAGGACCAGGGCAGGGAGGCCCCTGGGAAGCTGGCTCTGTGCCTGTTCAGAGGCAGGCGGGCACTGCCTCCCACCCTGCCTGTAGACAAGGAAATGCCGAACCTTCTCCAGGTCAAAGGGAGATTCATTCCAGAGGGTGAGTGGGGTGCCTGGAGGCTGTCTGCCTGGCAGTCCTACAGAAAGGGCCCTAAGCCACATAGAGTTTGTGTTGTATGGCCATGCAGAGGTCACTGAACCTCACTGACCCCAGGAGGGCCAGTTAGGGTAGCAAAAAGCCAGGGGGTGTGGAAGGTGGAGGGGTGCGGCATGCAGGCTGGGAGCCTGGGCCTGTTGGAGCTGGTTGGCAGGCTGCCTGGAGTGCCCCAGGTGAGCCCTGGAGGAAGAGGGGTAGGGGCCACATGCAGCCCCCCACCAGGCTTAGCTTCTCTGGGCTCCTTCTCGCTGTTATCTGGATGGGGGAGGCATGCAAAGGGAAAAGAGGCATTCAAGAACCCCGAGGCCTCTTTTACTAACCAATCCAAACAAAGAAGCTGGAGAAACTGATATTCCAAGAGATGGCAAGTTTCTGACCCAGAGGCACAGGCAGCCAGGGACTAAAGCCAGAGAAGACACCCCAGCCTGGAGCACCAACCCCTAATGACCCTTCTTTGCAGCCTTAAAACCTGCCAGCCAGTCAGATGCATGGCATGTTGGCCTAAGTCAGGGATATCCTAGTGCCCCTCTTCCGTTTCACCTGCTTTCCTGGGCGGTTCACCATCAAGCCTGGTCATGCAGGTTGAAAAACCCCCTTGACTCAGGACGCCCCTGCCAGGACGCTCCTGCACCCTCCTTTCCGTCTATCTGCTGGGCGACACAGCAGCCGGGACTGGGCTGCTGTCCCAGGAGAAAGCATCTTTTACCTCCTGGGATTTCTCTGCCTCCCACCTCACAGATGTCACATGCACCCCACCCTGCAAGCTCACTGCTCCCACCTACCCCTAAAAACACACATCCCGCTTCCCCAGCTTCAGGAAAGCATGTCCTTCCCCAAGGCTGAATGAAACAGTCTCCAACCAGCCCCCTGCCTGGGTAACCTTCTGCCCCTCCTTAAAAACTCAACCGGAAAATCACCTCCTTTATGCAGTTTCCTGGGCTAGTCACAGAGTTGACCGTCTCCTTCCCTGATGCCTGGCCTCTCTTCGGCCCGCCCCCAGGACAGGACAGCAGCCTCCTTGCTGGGGGGCCATCTCCTTTCCAAAGCTGTGGGCCATTCCAGAAGCGCCTGCCTCTCTGCGCCCAGGGCCCTGTCTGCTCAGTGAGGATGGAGGGAGGAGCCCAAGCCTAGGCACCAGGGGACCCAGAGGCTAGGCCCTGCTGCTCACTAGTTATTAGCTAATTAGCTCAGCAGCCCTGGGCCTCTGTTTCCTGCCCTGTAGAACGAGGAGGGAGAAGGCTGGCCATCTCTCCTGCTCTGTCCCTGGCACCACATGACCAAGCTCTCCCACTCCCCGGGCACCCACCACACCCCAGCCCTCAGTATTAAGTAAAGATGGGCCCCTCTGAGCCCAGGGTTCTTGGTCCTGTTAAAAATGCAGTCTTGGGCTAGGCGGTCGTGGCTGAGGAGGAGGAAGGACAGTGGATGGGAGAGCCATGGCAGGTGGCGGTGTTTCTGCCTCCTGAGGAGCATAGCCTCCCACAGGGCTCATTTTCCGTGTGTGTGTGCATGTGTGCACATGTGTGTGCATGTGTGCATATGTGTGTCCACATGTGTGTTCATGTTGTGCATGTGTGCCTATGTGCACGTGTGCACATGCACATGTGTGCCTTGTATGCGTGCATGCTCACACACGCACACATTTGCACAGCAGTTTTGTTTTGCTGTCTCTAATGACAAAGTAGCAGCGAGGTGACAGCCAGGAGGCAGAGCAAAGAGGTGCATCTTGATAAGCCATCTGCCGCCTGTGGCCTTATTGAGGCTCTTTGTGAGGCTGTCTGGCAGCCCAGGCCTTAAGAAAAGCCGCTTTGGAGGAAGGCAGGGACACTGGAGAGGCAGGAGAGAGTCCTCAGGAGGGACGGAGGGATAGGCTGCGCTGGACAAGAGGAGGGGGTCGGATTTCTCCTCCATCGACTGGGACAGGTCCCCCTGGGCACCAGGTCAGGGTCTGGAACAAGGACCCACCAAGCACAGGCATGAGGTGGGGGCTCTTCATGGCCCACTGGGGGAAGCAGCCAAAAAGACCAAGTGCCTCCCATCCCCTTGGTCTCTTTGTTTGGCCTTCTCTTCCCATGAGCTCTGAGCTGTGTGCAAACAAGACAGCAGGAGGTATTGTCTCCCACACTTAGCAGGCTTGTGGGAGGTGCTGGGAGGAGAGGGGCCAGCCTGGTGCCCCCCAGAGATGCTCAGTGAGGCTCCGGTCACAGCCAACCACCTATGCGGAATAGGTATCCGAGGGCTACCCTAGTGGGCTCCCAGGAGAGCAGACCAGGCTCTCTCAGAGTCTGGTGTGGAAAAGCGTGATTTGGGTTGTGAGGCAGGAGTTGAACAGAAGGGTTTGAAATGATTAAAGACAAAGGATGCAAGCCAACGGGCATGACAGAGCACGCAGGGTTTGCTGTTGAAGAGGCTCCTGTGCTCTCACCCCCTTCCCCCATCCCGTCTAAGCCTGATTCCAGCCTCTTACCATTCTTACCATTGATGCCAGGATTCTTGTTTGCAGAGTCGAAGAATGAACTTAGCAAACAGTCGAGGTAGGAGAGCCAGGGAGACTTTTATTGAGATACAGTGAGAGGACAGACAGAGCTCCTGGCTCACACCAGGAGGGGACAAGACAGCCCAGAGTGGTGCGTTGTCTTGGGGTTTTATAGGCAGTTGAGGATATTTGGGAACATGAAAAAAGTTTAGGGGTGTGGACTTGTTAAGTGGTTCCTGAATATTTAGAATTAACATAAGGAATTTCCTGCCTTGATTTCTCTCTGGAATAACGTTGTCTTGGTCTGGGAGCATGTCAAAAGGCTGTCTGCCCAGCCCCCAAAGTGGCCTGAGGTATTGTCTGTTTGCTAAAGAGTAAGTTAAGAGTCTTACTTCTTAAACTTCCTGGGTGTTAAAATGCAATCTTGTCTTTAAGGTGGAATCCTTCCTGCCTTTTACTGTGTTGTTTACAGCTGGGTCTGCATGCTAAATTAGTTGCCCAGTTTGCAAAATCACCTCATCAGATCTGAAGGAGGAAGGACAGCACATAGGCCTGGGCCTTTAGCATGCTAAGGTGAATCTTACACATGATTACAAATGATTAGCATAATAAAAACATGTGCTACTCTTCTTTATCTGGGGAATATTAACTAATCTCACTGAAGAATGACTCCAGAGCTGAATATTTAACACAGAGTTTCAGTAGGGGGTTTCCTTGCATGTAGTTACATTGCTCTGACTGCAAATATCCTGCCCTGCTTTTTCTGGAGGCCCTCACCCACTCTGTCTCAGTCCACAGTCCCTGTCTCACCACGAGGAAGTGCTCTTTGGGTCTCATCAAAGTTCCCCCTTTCTTAGTGGGTCCTTCCTGGGTCTCTGGGTGAATCAGAGCTAAGCCCCTGGGCTCTCAAGTCCAGGATCTGTACAAGGGTAGGACTCCACATAGGAGGGGGAGGTCAGCCAGGGTGGACCCTGCAAGTAAAGGACAGTCAGAGAGACCTTGTAGAGTGTGCTCCCCAATCATGTGGCTGACTCCGTGGAATCCACAACTATTGATTTATTTAGTTCAAGACATAGTTATTGAGCCCCACTATGTGCTAGGTGCTACTTGAGGTGCTGGGGATCAGAGCTCAACCCCTTGCCTGGATTAGCCCCATTATAAAGGGGCAAGACAGAAAATAAATGAGAGTAAAGTAATATATCATATTACTCAGAAAACAGAAACAGTGATGAGATGGAGAGGGCATGCTGAAGGGAGGGCTGCTCTATCCGGGGAGTCAGGGAACACCTTCCTAGGAGATGCTGTTTGGCTGAGATTTGATGGTGAGAAGGAGCCAGCCTTGTAAAGTCCTGGATGAATATTCCAGGAAAAGGGGACACCTGATGCAAATGCCCTGGGGTGAGAATGAGCTTAGCATGTTTGAGGGAGAAAGTGATTCAGGCTGAAAGCAGAGAGATCAGCAGGGCCAGCTCTTGTGGCGCCTCGTGGGCCATATGACCAACGATTTAGATTTTGTTCTAAGGGCAGAGGGAAGGCACTGGGAGGTTTTAAACAGGAAGGTGATGTGATTCGATCTTCAGAAAGATCATCCTTATGGCTATGTGCAGAATGGCCCCTAGGGCATCAGGGAGATGAATGAGGGGGTCTGTCGCATTATCATCCAGGTGAGGGAGAGGTTGGTTTGGTCCAGGGTGGTAGCAGTGGAGGTGCAGAGAAGTGGACAGACCTATGAGGCTGTGGAATAAAGCCTGCAGAACTTGGAGGGGATGAGGGCAAATGATAACAGTTAGGTAGAAAATATGCCCCAAATGGGGAAGTCTCAAGGAGGATCAGGTTTGGGGAGGAAAAGCCAGAGTTAGGTTTTGAACATGTGAAGTTTAAAATTCCTATTGGTGACTAGAATGGAGATGTCAGTAGGCAGTTGGAATGTCCTAAGTTCCGCAAAGGACGCCAGATGCACAGGACCCAGAGCTGGGGGAGCTTAGAGTCCATCACCTCAGAAAGTTCAGCTAGTGATACTAGCCAGGGGAACCTGCTGTGTGCCCCACTCCTCGCATTTCTACCCAAGAGGGACAAAAACCTGTTTCATTAGGGAAGAATTAACCCCACCATCTCAAGACACCCTGTGTAGAATCACAGAATTTCTTCCAGCCCAGAAATTCTGAAACCCAACAATATGCAATCCAGTAGAGAGGCAGCGTCCCACTTTAGGAACAGGCTGAGAACTCTGACCACAGGGGCCAAGGGGACCAGGGTAAACAGCTCTCCTGAATCCCTAAGGTGTGATCACTCTGAGCACTGGTGTGACTCCCCTCTGACCGCTTTAGAAGGTTCCTCCTCTTTCATCTTTCAGCCTTTTTCTACAGGTGAAAGAGATCTGTCTAAAACAAATAGTAAGGGTGGTCTTAAAAGGAAGAATAAGAGAGAAGGACTTGGGGCCACCTGCAACCTCACGGAGCAATGTGGGAGGGAGGAGGGGACATGGCCCCCAGTGTTGTACTCACCCCCCTGCACACCCCACATGTCTGATCACATACTGTGTCTGTGTCCTGTCTTTCTCCTGGAGCAAGAAGTGGGCCTACCTGTCCACCTGTCCCCTTCTGGCCCGCCCCTTTCAGACACTTGGATCTTGAAGCCACAGAGAAGCCCCCAAAGAACTCAGATGCTCCCATATCAGAGGACCTATCCAGGAAAGCTAGCTGCAGCCACAGACCTGCTGTGTTGCTCCAGGGGAGGGGGGGCCTCTCAGGGTGCTGGTTTCTTCATCTGTAACTCAGATGAGCTCTAGAATTGCATTGTCCAGTATAGTGGCCCCCAGCCACATGTAGCTATTGCAATTTAAATTAATTAAAATTAAATTTAAAATTTAATTCAGGTCCTCAGTCACAGTAGGCACCTTTCAAGGGCTCAGTAGCCACATGTGACTAGTGGCTACTGTACAGGACAGTGTGGGTCCAGAACAGCTCCATCACCCCAGAAAGTTCAGCTAGTGATGCTTTACAACAGTGGTTCCCAAATACGGTCCTGGACCAGTAGCCTCAGCATCACCTAGAAGCACTTCAGCAATGCAGGTTCTCTGCCCCCAGCCTGATCTACTGAATGAGAAACTCTGGTTTTAACAAACTTTCAGATAATTCTGACACATGCTGAAGTTTGAGAACCAAGGCTCTTGGCTAAAATAATATTCTTGCACATTATGTTATTGCAGCCTCGACAATCTTACACTCATTCTGCCTTTCCAAGATACGTACAATTGCGACCCACTTTACAACTAAGGAAACAAATGCAAAGATCGCAACTCTGACAAACCCAGGAGCTAGATCTTGCCCCTTGACCTTATCCTGATCTCATTTATTTTTTACCATCAAATTTCTCTAAGATCATTCCATACTGAAAAAAACAAAGGATACCATTCTGAACCTCTATGCCATACTGGAACCCCAGTCCATTTTGAGAGAGCTGTCTGAGACTCAGGGTCTCAGAAAGTCAGAACAATCGTGACAGAAAGTCTCTCCAGCGGCTGGTCACTGGGGCAGCTAGAAAGCCTCATGACCTGACACATGGGGCAGGACCCCGATGCAGTCCCATTCTGCAGATGAGGGACTGGAGGCCCCTGGTGGGAGTGCGCCTCTGCCTCTCAGCTCCTTCCTGGCCGCCCGGACTCAAGGCAGGCAGGGAGCCGGCAGGTGCAGAGCCTTTAGAGGCTGACCCGGGAGAGTCCTGGATCTGTGCTTAGGGGCCAGGTGATCTCTGTAAGTGTCCATTTCCTCATCTGTGAAGTCCAAATAATAATAGAACTGGTCTGCTGTGTGGACAAAATAAGCTCACGGATGTCCAGTTGCCTGGCACTCAGTGCATTTTCGATATCATTATACCAGACAGTAGGAAGTCAGCCTAGTTTTTAAATTCTTTTTCTTTTTAATATATACTGCCTTTTCTTTATTCCTTGGCCTCAGCTGTCTCTCAGCATGTGAGCCTCAGCTTGCATTCTCCAAACCTATTTAGGGACCAGAGGCACCCGGGCAGCCCTTGGAAGTAGAGCCATCAAAAGCCCTGATGCTGCAGGCTGGTGGGGTCTCTGGTTTTCTGGAACCTACCTGCGAACCTGGGTTGAATCTGATCACGACTTTCAGTGAGGAAAGAGCCTTCTTATGAAGTGGAGGAGACTGGGCAGGAAGTGGGGACAAGAGAACTGCACGGCAGGCTTGCTGTGTAGGATGGTGACGGCCCCACATTTCAGCTCAGCCACCACTTTTGAATGAGTGACCTTGAACAAATGCCTCTGTCTCTCTGCCTCTATTTTTCCATCTGCGGGAAAGGGTCCAGTGCACCTGCCTTGAGCCCCTGATATCCAAGGAAGAGCACCGTCTTCATCTTCTTGGGGCCTTTCTGGCATCTGCTGTGGAGAGACAGCAGCCACGAGCCCCCACCCCCAGGAACCCCAGCTCAGCCATCTGCTGACTCAGCCTCTGTTCCTGCTGAGCACCCCCACTCTTTAACTAGAATCTACTTTTTTCTCTCCCCACCCCTTCTGTCAAACCCCGCACATGATCTTGCCCCTTTTGCAGCGGTGGGCATCCAAATGCATCTGGATTTCCTGCACCGTGCCTTCTGGGCTGCAACCAGGCAGGTACGTTGCTGTATGGCTGGGGCCCAGGTCAAGGAGGGGTCTGACATTTTCAGACCCACTCCTCGACCCTCCTGCCCTTGGCCAGCTCTCTGGACCACTTCCCTGTGTGCCTTCTTGGCCTGTGTGTTTCTGCTGCCCTGTCTGTGGTCCCAGCCTCCTGAACCCAGTGCTCCCTCCCAGCTCAGATCCGACGGCAAAGGGCAGGGCACAGCACCCCTCGGGGCCTGGCCTGCATTTCACTGCATCTCTGCTGCCCCAAAGCCACCCCAGGCACTCACCCATGGCCTGCCCCAGTAGGCAGTCAGGAGGGTGCTGGCCTGCATCCCGCCTACCAGGATCTAAGCCTGGACCTTCCTGGGCCAGGGAGCTCATCTGCCACACCCCTCTGGCTCCACCACCTCCTTCGTGCATCCTTCCTGTCTCCTCCCTCTGAGGCTTCTGGGTCTCCCTCTGTCCTTCCCATGCTCCTCCAGCCCCGAATCCTCCCCTGGGTGCTAAGGTCACTGTCCTGCAACCCCCATTCACTGTGGCTACATCGCACTTTGAGCAAGTTCAGGGAACCACGGAGTGAAGATGGAAAGGACGGGAGGGGAAAGGGGCGCCACCCCTGTGACCTGCAGTCCCCCACCACATATGCAAGGTGGCAAGAACAGGAGCCCCGGGAGAGGCCCCAGGAAGCCATCCACACGGCTGACTCTGTGGCAGGGGCCGCAGTCCCCTCCCTGGAGGCTGACACTGTATGTACAGGCCGCTTCTCAGAGCCCTGACCCACCAGCACACACACCCCCCACTGGCATACCACCGCCAACCTCCCCCTGCACACGTACACTGTGCACAGTCACACAGTAAACACCCATACCCACACCCACAAGGACACCAAGAACACACACACACCCTTTCCCACACATAAACACACAACACAAAGATACCACACACAACACCCAGATGTGCTCATCCACCCTGATCTACCCCCGCCCCCCCACACACAGGCACACACAACTTCCAGTCCCCCCTCTTCCTTCCAGTGCAGCACCATGGATGGGCCATGCCCAGGGGACTGCCGGGACGCGGTGAGTGTGTCCTGGTGAAGAGGGTGGGGCTGGGGCCGCAGGCCCCTCACCCACAACCCCACGGCCCAGCTCCTCACCTCCCTGGGCCTGGGAGCTTGCCTGCCACATCCCTCTGTGTCCACCACCTCCTTCCTGCCTCTGCCCCCTGAGGCTTCTGGGTCTCCCCCTTCCCTGCAGTGCTGGCCTCCTGAGGGCATCCCTCACTAGACACGGGGCCTGCTGTCCCAGCCACCAGGACAGCAGGCAGGGGGTCAGCAGTGGGGCCTGGTCCCAACCCCCCTCCTTGGCCTCCCCGCAGGACCTGGACTGCTTCGTCATCGACGACAATGGGTTCGTCCTGGTCTCGGAGCGGCCACAGGAGGTAAGGAGGCAGGGTTCCATCCCACAGCCCCAGCCAGTCAGCAGGCTCACGGCCCCAGGAAGCAGCCCTGCTCAGAGCCCAGCAGAGCCAAGAGAAAGTGGAGTCTCCTCTTGAGAAGTCCACATAGTAGGATTACAGAGTCAGACGCTTCTCAACACAGATGGTCGGAGGAACATCACTTCTCTGTTTCATCTGGAGCTACTCTGGCCTTTTCCTGGGGCCGGTAGGGAAACTGCCCACCCATGAGAGGCTTGGCAGAGCTTCATCTCCAGGCCCCACATCCTCAGCACTGCTGACCACATGCCTTGGTTGGGCCCCTGCCAGAGTCCAGACACCTACCACCCATCTCCCTGGCCTCTCCTTTGGCCACTCGGCTCCACAGCAGAGAGCACTGGCTCAGGGACTTAAAAACAACAGAAATGTATTTAAGGCTGTTCTGGAGGCTGAAGCCCAAGCTCAGGGTGCTGGTGTGGGCAGGTGAGAGCTTCTCCCAGGTGCAGCCTTCTCATTGCACCTTCAGGTGGGGGGTTGGTGAGGGAGCTCACTGGGTCTCTCGTAGTCTGTTCCCAAGGGCTCTGCCCTCATGGCCGAGTCACCTCCCAAGTTGCCACCTCCTGGCAGCAGCTGGGGAGTTAGGTTCCAACATGTGAATGATGGACACACCCTCAGACCATAGCACACTCCCATCCTGGGACCCAGAAAGGCCGGGCCTTCCATTCTGGGCCCTCCCTTGCCTGGAACCCCCCCGAGGACAGTCCTGTAACTGAACGTGCAGTTCCACTGCCACCCGATTCAGCCAAAACACCGCGGCACAGAGTAGCAGGTGGAGAAAGAGGTTTACTCAACCAGCTGGCAGGCTGTGGTCCTAAAGGCCCATCCTAACTCAGGGTTGATGTCAAGCTCCTTTCAGGCCAGGAAGTGGGAGAGGCAGGGAGACAGGGAGGGGGAGGGCGACAGACGACTGTGGACAGCAGGCATCAGCCAGGGGCTGAGGAGGTCGGAGGCGCCCTGCCCTAGGTCAGGGACTCCATCCCGCTCAGGGTATCACAGATGCTCCTGCAAACCCCCACAACACAATTACTCGTTTTATCTCTCAAGCTGGAAGCAAAATCATGAGCGAGCCTACATGCTGAGCTCAGGTACCCTTGCAGATTTAAAGGTGGGTGCCAGTTCAGGGCCTTGTAACTCTCAACTCCTCTCCTCGCTTTGTCACTGGACTGTTTCTGTCTCTAAACTCCAAGAACAAAACAGACGGTTGCCCTGTCCCTCGTCATCCTTACCTTGTCCTGGCAGCCCTCAAGGAGCTGGAGACCAGCTTTTAACTCCTTCAGGCCTGGCCGCAATCCTATTCTAACCTGCCAAGCCTGACCCTCAGTTTGTGGAGGCAAAACAGGAATGGAGGTGCCCATTCTCACCCAGTGGCCTGGCTGCACCTGGGCACCCCCTGGCCCTCCCTCAGGCACCTGGGTGTCTCCCAGACACTGCACATACTCAAGGAGGCAGAGGGGAGTGTACAATCATAATGTACCCCAAACTGAGCCTCCAAATTGATGGTTTATTTAGCCAGGGATCAAACTAAAAAAGAAGCATGTTCAAACTTGAACCAAACCTAAATATATTCACCTGAGATGTCTCCTTCAAACAAACCAGAAACATTGAAACCTCAGTGGAAGGGATATAGCATCCAGCCCAGTGTGAGCTTTGCTGCTAATTAGATGGGTGGTTTGGTTAAGCAGCTTCCATGATGTGTGCCTCAGTTTCTTCCTCTCTAAAATAGGAGGGCTGGACCACACGGTTTCTAAGGTCATATCTAACCCTGAGGAGTTGGTGCCTGGGGTTTGGATAGAGCTGCAGGAAACAGGATGATGTTGGCGAGGCTGGCTCATGCCTGGCGGGGCAGAGTTCTGGCCTCCCCAGAGCAGAGCTTAGGGTCCAAAGAAGTCACCAGAACACAGCAGGAAGCAGGGCATAGGAAGGAGACATGGCACAGAGGGCAGCCGAGAAAAGGGCCCCAGTGCGCCGTGGAGGAGATTCCCACATGGGGGGTCCCAAGGCGAGCTGGTGGTCACAACAGCCAGGGCTGGAACTGCCAGCTCATTGTGGTCTCCCTGCCCTCTGCCCTCCCTTTCATGCCCGCTTTCAGCCACTCCCCCCTGGACCGAGCACCAAGCTGGTTCGGCATTCCTCAGTTGCACAGGGAGAAACTGGATGACAACAGAAGGTGAAGCTGGTGGTCCAATGAGGCTTTGGGGCTGTCTGGGGGGCTCAGCAGTCCATGCGCCACCCCTGCCACCCTGGGGACATGAGGCCACAGCGCCGCCAGGTCCCCATGGCACTGGTTTTCAAGCGCCAGAGTTTCAGAAAGAGTGTGAAGGCCAGACATCTGGGGAGGAGAGCAGCAAGGTGCAGGGAGAGGACAGCCTAGCTTGAGAGACTGTGCTTTGAAGCAGGCATCAGCAAATGGTACCAGTAAAAGGGCAGTCGCAGTGTGTTTCCAGGCTGGTCTCTGTCACAACTGCTTGGTCTGCCAGTGTAGCCCCGAAGCAGCTGCAGCCAGCACAGGGATGGGCGAGCACAGCTTTGTCCCAGTCAAAGGTAATAATGGACACTGAAATTTTTATTTCATGTAATTCTCACATGTCACAAAATAGTATTAATCTTTTCTTTTCCAAACCATTTGACAATATGAAAACATGTGTGCTCCATAGCTGACATAACAAGGTGGTGAGCTGGATTTGGCCCGTGGGCCAGTATTTGCTGACAGCTGCTCAAGAGGCAGCCAGAATAACCTTGCAGGGCCCAGAGGAAGACCAGCCCAGCCCAGGGCCCACTTCAGGAGAAGTGGGCAGGGGCATCTTCAGGCCAGGCAACCCCCCGAGGGGCTTTTGCATAACCCAGGGGGCCACTCAGGTCCTGTTCTACCCAGACCGAATTTGCCCAGGTCTTCCCAGCTTGTGGAATCACTGGATATGACTTCAGGTAACACACAACAGCAAATGGTCTTTCAGGGACTCATCTTTTACAAAGTATGCATTTACTTAACTTACCCTTATTTTCTCGATGATTGTGTTATCTTATAACACTATGTGGTTTTAAAAGCCATCCCCAGTTTTTTGTACAATGATGCAGGGCACAAATGAAATTTAATCCACACAGTAGGGTTGGAACATTCTAGAAACTCCTCGAGACCCCCCCCCCCCACTTCCCACTGTGCTTGGTTACCTGGCCTCTACCCACCACTGCAAGGGCCCAGGGGGGTGAGCCTCCCCTTTGTCTCTGGGCAGTCTCATTTTACACCAGAGGGAGAAACAGGCTGTAAGCTGAGCTTAGCAACTGAAAACACAGCTACAGAAGAGCCAGACTTTGAACCTAGAAGTACAAGGGAAGAGCAGTCAGGCTCTAGAAAAGAACGCTGGGGTGAGGGAAGCCGGCTGGGAGAGCATTTGCAGGGCAGAGTAGGTGGCCCCAGGGGCAGGCCTTCCCCAGAGGGCGTGGCAGGCTGCAAGTCCCGGGCCACTGCCTGAGCTCCACCCCAGGTCACCGCTCAGGGTTCCTTCACGTTGCCACCCTTGGCTGAGGTTTATGGAATTAGGATAGATGCCTCCAGGACTCTGAGCACCAAGGCCCTGGAATCCCAGCCCTGGGTTAAGCGCCAAGGCTGGTGCCAGGCTGCAGGAGCGGCCGTGTCCTGCCAGGGCTCAGTGCTCTGGATGACTCGCCCAGGTGACCTGAGTGGGTCGTTATGAGAGGCTGGCCATGCAGGGACGCACACCCGGGCCGGAGACAACACCGTTCAGCAGCACCCAGACACTGCCCGACCTCAGCAGATGATCAGTGGCTGCACGGGGAACTGATCTGGCCTCCTGGGAAGGCCTGCAAGTGGGGGACAGGGCTAAGGAAGGGAGTGGGAGTCAGGGCTAGAAAGCCTGTGCTAATGTGAGAGTTCAGATGTCCACCCATCCATTTTTGCTTTTTTCAAAATTTAACTCATTCATTCCACAATTCTGTAGTAGTTATCTATTGCTGCATAACAAATTACCCCCAATGTAATGGCTGCAAACCACCTACTTAATATTTCACTGTCTCTGCGGATAGGAACCTGGGTGTGGCTGGGCTGGGTGGTGCTCTGGGTTCCCCATAGGCTGGAGTCAAGGAGTCAGCCAGGGCTTTGGGCCCATCAAGGCTGCCCTAGAGAAGGATCAGCTGCCAGGTCCACACCCAGGCTGGCTGGGAGGACCCAGCTGCCACGTGGGCCTCTCCATGGGGAGCAGTTCACTTTGTCGGCGTGAGCAAGCCCAGCAGAGCCAGACAGGGCCAGGTCAAAGTGGGAGTCACGGTCTTTTGGAACCTAGTGTCACAAGCGACATCTTGTCACATTCTTTCATCAGAAGCAAGTTTCTAGGCCCAACCTACACTCACGAGGAGGGCTTCCCTGGCATGGCCACCCAGAGGCTGAAAGCACTGGGAACTGTCCCAGAAGTGTCCCGCCCTCCAAACCTGCGCCTCCCGGAACACACCCATGGCCCAGGCCTGGTGCTCCCCACTCCTTTACCCCCAGGCCTCCAAGGGGGGGGGACCCGCAGCAGCATCTGGGGGTGTGATGGCAGTGCAAGTTCTCAGGCCGCACTCTAGACCAAGGGAATCAGAACTCTGGGTGACCGCCCTGAGCCCTCTGTGATCCTGATGTCCGATGCCATCTGAGAGCCGCTGCCTCAGCCCCCATGCCAGCTGCTGCTGCTCTCAGCATACGTCCTGGACGGGGCCCACGTGCCCGTGTCCTTCCTGGGTTTGGGGCCAGAAGACTGTCACTGCTCCACACGCAGATTCTTCCCAAAGCCCTTCCCATCCCTGCTTGTGAGGCCGTCCCACCCACAAACAGCCGAGGGCAGAGGCCCAAGGCAGGGCGCTTGGCAAGCCCGGCGGTGGCATTCATGTGGCTTGGGAGGCCTTGCTTCTAGCTCAGGGCTCGGCCCATGCCCATCATAAAGAGCCGCACGTGGCAGGGCGACTGCCCTCTGAGGGAAAGAGAAGCAGAGAGCCTGGGCCCGGAGAGTGACGGCGGCCCCCGCAGACCTTTTAATGCTCACAGAGGTCTGTCACCCCGGGCCTGGGGCAGTCCTGCTGCTCGCCTGTGGGCAGCATCCACACACAGGAGCCCCAGGGTGGGCCTCAAACGGGCAGCAGGGCCAGAAAACTGATGCCCGGGCCTGGCGGCCTTCCCTGAGGACATGAATCTCCCCCAGGGTGCAGTCCCCTCCTCCCTCCATGGCCTCCACCCAGAAAGCCAGGGCTGGCAAGGCGTCTGGGTCAGGGCAAGCTTCTGCCTGTATGGGGCGTCCCCTGTGCCTGACCTGAGCCTCAGCTCCCATCTCCACAGCTCCTCCTCTCCCTCCCTGCTTCCCTGCACACCCGGCCCAAGCCCTTTGTCTCTCCCTCCCACTCCACAGCAGACTGTCTTCAGGTCACTCCCCAAGCTGCTGTGTTGTGCAGGGGACACCACGGGCCTCCTGCCAGGCACACGCTCCTGCCTCATCCTTCCAGCCCCCACTCCCCACCCCTGCCTCAGCTCACCTGCCTCCAAGCTGCCTGGCTCCAGCAGCTGGGGCCAGGGCAGCACCCCCAACACCGGCCCCCTCTCCTCAGGGACAGCAGCCCCCCACAGGCATGTACCTCAGCCCACAGCCCAGAATGCTCTGGACCTCCACCTTCCTTGCTGCCTGGAGCGGCTGCGGTCCCTGTGCTGCACTGTGTGCCCACGCTCGGCCGGGGCCCTGGCCTGATGCAGGCATTCAGGGTGGAGTGTCTGGACTTTGGCCTTGCAGAGCCAGGCACTCAGTTTGCCTATTTGAGGTACTGATTCACTCTGACAAAGTTCACTCAACTATCAGCTAGAATTGTGTTTTGCTGTCAGGAATAGAGTCTCCACTGCAGGGGTTTAAGCCAATTACAGGCTTATTCTCTCCCATACAAGAAGGGACAAAGGCAGCCCAGGCCTGGCACAGTGCCCATGAGTCCCAGCCTTAACTTGCAGCATGGCTGTACGGGCTCCTGACCCCCTGTCCACTTTCTGGACGAAGGGGAGGCACAGCCAACAGAGAGGCACCCTCCTGCGGAGTTATCACCCTTACACAGACCCCCAACATCCCACCCAGGAGCTGCTCCCCCCTCGGCGCCCAGTGCCAGCCATTGCGGCGCCCAGGGTGCAGTGTTTCAGCCGAGCATGCCTGCCACAATCACTAGGAATGCCTCACTGCGGAGGGCGGGAGTCTCTGCCCGAGGGACAGATCAGAAATCGCGTCCTGTCAGGTGCGGGGCACATTTTGTCCAGTGCTGGAGTTTGTCTTAACTCTCAGGGGCTCCCTTCTCAGAATCAAGTGTCTGAACAACAGCCCGGAACTGGGAAGAGGAGGGGTGGGCCTGGAGGCAGTGGGCCAGCCTCACCCTGGAGACCATGCTCACCCCACACTTGCCCAGGAAGCGGAGTCCTCAGAGGGCTGCTCCCCTGCCCGCCACGCACACACACAAATAAAGTCTGAATAATAATGGTGGGCTCTCACTGTCTGCTCAGGCAGGAATTCTGCACACAGTACCAGGGCGCAGAGAGCCTCCCTGGCTGCAAGGGGCACCAGGCTTCCTGCTGGAAGTACAGGTGACACCTGGAAGGGGCAGGATGGGTGCCCCCCTCCTGCTTGCTGCCTCTGCCCCACCCTCTGTCCCCACAAAAGCCTCTCTTCCTGGGTGGAACAGAGGGCACACCAGAGGCAGCCATGCCATGCAAGTCCCGGGCAGGGTCCCCAGAGCTCCTCTCCCATGGGCCTTGGGCCTTGGCCTGCCCGTTTCTGAGTCCAGATGGAAGAGGAATTATTCTGACTGGACAGGTGGGAAAAGAGGCTTCTTGGAGGAACATGGGAAGGGAAGGCCCTTGGAGGGAGGCCCGAGGAGGGGCAAGAAACAGAGCCAGGGCCCTAAGGCCTCCTTGTCGTATCAGCCGCCGCACTCGGCTCCACCGGGCCAGTGCTTGCACGTGTCACCCCAATCCTTGCAACAACTTGCCCATGTCACATGGCAGGCAGCGACCAGCTGCCAGGGTCTGGACCATAGCCATGCCTATGTCCAAGCCCATTCCACTCTGCCAGGTTGAGAAAGCAAAGCAAGGCCGGGCAGGTGGGGTCGGGGGGCAGTAAGGCTGGGTGCCAGCCGGCCAGGGCAGAACAGGCGTGAGTGAGCTGGCAAGGGGTCTTTCCTGGCTGCGAGGCCCCGCCCAGCATGTGGGCATGGGTGCTCCCAGTGCTGGGTGATGGGATAATGAAGGAGGGATGGACCAGGGAGGACGGGTCCTGTTTTATTCTCCAGGAACAAAGAAGAGAGGGCCCAAATCCCAGCTGTGTTTGAGAGGCACCCTGGGGCAATGGTGGCGGGGGGCTTGGGGGGAGTGTTGGGGGGCCGCTGCTGAGGCATCAAGGGTCTAGTCCATGAAGTCAGATGGTGGGTGACAAGTCCCCAGAAAACCTGGATTAATTGGAAAAGGGAAGTCCAAGGAGCTCCGGAGAGCTCAAAGCTACGTGACTGGGTGATGAGGAGGCCAGCGGCAGAGAGTGCACCGCTCTCCAGCCTTGTCTGACCATGACCCACGTAAATACCCAGCTGACCCCGCCCGCATACGTGTGCATGCACACACACGCACACACACACACACCCCATATCCAGCAAATCAGGTTTCAGAAAACCTTGTTCACACTTACTGCAACCAATTCACACTGATTGTTCAAAGGAATTCTGTATCTATTTTTTTTAAGTCTCCTTGTAGCCCCTACATTGATTTCAGAGCCAAGGAATGGATTACAATTCAGAGTTTACAAAGCACTGGGATAGAATGTGGCAGGGGAGCAGGTGAAGGGAGGCGTGTGGGCGGGATGGAGTCAGTATGCTTATGTCGGGCATCTGTAGCCAAGCCCCAACTGGAGCCATGTCTGGAGCTCAGGATCACGGCGGCCCGCCAGCCCGTCTCAGCCTGTGCTTCTCTCCCTTGCTCTGCTGCCCTCACAGGTGGGAAGATTTCTGGGGGAGGCGGATGGTGCTCTCCTGACCCAGCTGCTCGGCATGGGGGTGTTCAGCCAGTAAGTGGGGCACGCTTCTCCCTGTCTCCCACACACAACAGGCAGGAGGCGAAGCCAAATGGTCCACACAGATCTCGAGATCCAACCTTGAATCCCATTGCAAAAGCCTTTCTGCGGCCAGAGGCTGGACGTGAGGTGGGGAGGGGCAAAGGTCACCTGGGCCCTTGGAGGGAAACCGAGTTGCTGTCCATTCTCTTGTGCTGCCTTCTGACCCTGTTGTGACTCACACACCCTTGTGAACCCAGGGAAATGTAAACCCTGCAACAAGCTTCCCTGGGTAGGAGCAGAGGACAGGGGCGGGGGACGGCATGGACTCCCCATATCCTGTTTCTGATTTCCAGAGTGACCATGTACGATTACCAGGCCATGTGCAAACCCCTGAATCACCATCACAGTGCCGCCTGGCCGCTGGTCAACGTAAGTGCCACCCCCCAGAGCTCCAGACCTCTCCTGCAAGGCAGCCCTTTAAAGGAGGTCCCCATGGCCCTGTTCTGGCCCCAGGGCCCCCCTCGTGACTCTGACCAGCACACCCTCCACAGCTTCCTGCCTGGCTCCCTGCCCTCTGCCCACTCCGTTGGCTTGTCGGCCTCATCTTTGGGGTGGCTCGCAGAATATCAGGACCACTGGCAAAGAAAGTAGACTACAGCCCTGTCCTGCTTTGTTCCTGACCTCCCCTCCTAGTGGTCCCACAAGACATCAGGGATCTGAGAGTGTGCCCAAGGGGGACAGCAGGATAGGGCCTGCCTGGCTGTCCTGATGACAAAGTCTAACCCTGAGCCTCCTGCCCTACCATGGGAATCTCCAGATAACCACTCCACAATGCGTCCTCCACTGGGAGGGGTGGGGTGGCAGCAGGGTGCCCTGGGGTGGTAGGCTCTGGGGGAGCACCCTTGGCTGGTCCTGGGGCTGACGGTGTGTCCCCTCTACTTCCCAGCCAATCTCTGCCCTCCTGACTACTGCCAGGTGGCTGGCGAACGAGCTCCTGCTGTGAGTGGGGCCTGAGCCTGGGAGTGAGGTGGGGCTGGGCCTCCCTGCAGGAGGCTTATGAGGGCGCCCTTTGGGCAGGAGCTGTGCCCACCAGGAGGGGGAAGCCAGCTTTCTGGGTGCAACTGGCCACGTGGGTGCAGTGCCTCCTGCCGACCTGCTGCTGCTGGGGTGGGGGCCCTCTGCTCCCCTGGGAGCCTCAGGCAGGGAAGCAGCTGTCCTGGAGGAGAGGGCTGGACTGGGGGTCTGGCGCTTCGGCCCACTCCAGGCCCAGCTGGGGAGAGCAGGCCCCTGAGCTTCAGGTCTGTGTCCTAGGCTGCTGCTGCAATGGAGTGCCTGGGGCGCTTGGCGTGGGGACAGTGGGACCCAGGGTGAGTAGGCATCACTGCATAACCCGTGTGAATACCGGTGCCAAGTCAGCGGGGCTCACTGGAACCTGTCATCTGGGTGGGTGACAGCACAGGTGGGGGACTCCAGGGAGTTCACTGCTCACGACTCATCCTGTTTGGCCTTCTCTCATCACCTCCCCCCCTCCTGGCTCCCCTTCCCTCTGTGTGACATCATGCCATCTCGGGACACTCCATGTGACATCACCGTGACATCCTGACCTCGTGTGACATCATGCCCTCCCTCACGTCCTGGGCAGCCAAAGCTGTATTCCATCACTGTGAGTAGCATGTGGCGAGGAGCCCGGGCAGGTGGGCCCGGGAGCATGGAGCATCTGTCCCCAGGGCTCTGTCCCAAGACACATCCAAGACAGGCTGCATCCTGGGACACCCTGACTTGCTCCTTAGCAGGTGGGGAGGAGCCCAGGTCTCCTCCTGCACAAGGACAGTCCAACCCCAGGGAGAGAAAGCACTCCAGCCGCCTCTTGGGGTGAGGCCTTTTATGATTCCAGGAGCAGGAGGTGTGGTGTTCATTCAGCAGGAGCGGGCGCCTCCAGCTCAGGTGTCCCTGGGCACCAGGGGGCTCCTGGCTGAGGGGTGGCTGGTGACAGCCTGGTTCAGGCCCCCAGGACACTCTCGGGTGATGCCCCTCCTGTGACCTTGTGTCTGAAGACAGTGTCCCCCAAAGGCCTGACCACAAAGAGACGTGCTCGCTCTCAGCCAGCTGTGACTGGCGCACAGCCCAGAGAGGAGGCCGCCTGATGCTTAAAGGCAAAGGGACTCACTGGCTTCTGCTCCCTCGTGGCTCGGGCCCCCACCACAGGACTGTCTCACTTCAGCAGGTTTTGCCCAACCCCTCCCTATTCACAGAGCCTTTTTCTTAGGGTTCTGGAAGTTCCCCACTGCCTAGGCCGCACCCACCATCCTGTCCTTTTCTCAGACTTTGGCGTCCTCATGAAAAAGCCGCCTCCTCTGCTGTCCCCCTCCCCCACAGCTCCCAGCCTGGCCTGCCGGACACTCCTCTGACCCTTGGCTCCATGGCCAGCTCCCTGCCAGGCCTCTGGACTCCTTTTGGAGATCCCACCCCTGGGTTTCCCCAGCAGGCTCTGGGAAGTTCACACGCACTTGGTGTTTGCGACGGAAACCAGGAACCATGTGTCACAATCCATTTGGAAACAGCCCCACCCCCTGCTCAGGAGCACGTGTGGGTCACAGCCCCCTCTCTGTCTTTCTCTCTTGCCCGAGGCTGCATCATGCAAAGCTGAGAACTGTCCCTCGGCCTGGGGTGCAGCCAGCACAGATCGCAGGGCAGGGCAGCTGCTCCCCTCCCTGCCCAGCAGCCCCTATGTCTGCAGGGAAAGCATGCCCTAGCACCTAGACTGAGTGGGGGCCCTGCTGCCCCCTCCCAGCCGCCCCCTCCCAGCCAGTGACCTTGGGGACACCACTTGCCCCTGTCGCTGCTGACAGTGCCACTATCTTTATCACAGTGCTCAGGTGTCAGGGTAGGTGGGCTGGGTCCTGAGCCAGCCCCTGCTGGAAACAAGGCCAGTGCATCCCAGCCTAGAAGGTAAGGACCCAGGCCCTGAGGCTTCTGCAGGCATCAGCCAGGGTGCCCACTCCAGGATCCCGAGGCTCAGAGAGCAGAGCTGCCCAGCGGCTGCCTGCAAAGGTCAGCCTGACATGCTGGCTGGAACCTGATCATGTGCACAGACCCCCCGCAGAAGGCCGTGGTTCTTCCTCTCAGAGTTAGAGGAAGTTAGGACTTCTCTGCCTGCAGACCAGCCTTCCCGCCTGCCTCTAAGACATAGTGGGAAGTTTCTGGTCTGGGATTGGTCCCCCATCAGCCCCTGGGAAAGGGGTCTATAACATGAAAAGAACACTCCCACTCCACAGGTGGGCCCTGGGAGCCGAGGGAAGGCACACAAAGCTCCGCATACCAAGCAAAGAGGGCTTCTGTTCGAACAAAAACATCAGCCAGCCTGTGAGCGGCCCTGCATGGCTTGTGCTCCCCTCAGTGGACAGGAGTTGTGTAGGGAGGCCTTCAGGGCTTTTCTGCTCCTCATGCTGAGCCCCATTCACCCCACCCTGCACCCTCTGAGTGGACCCGGGTGCACAAAGCAGACACCCACTACGGAGCGGAGAGTTTAGGCAGCCTGGGTGCAGAAGCCACCTCTGCACTGCTCTGCTCCCTCACGGCCATGGGACTGGGAGGGCTGACAGGCTTGTCTGCAGCTGGGTGTGCAGAGCACCCTGGCTGGCCTTGAGAAATGCCACTGCCCACAGTGACTGCGAGAGGAGGGGGAAGGGCCACCCTGGGGCTCCCGCTACCCCTGCCCCCCTCCCAGCCCTCGGATCAGTGCTGAACAGAGCCTTCCAGAAGGTGCGCTTGCCTGCCTCCCCCACAGTTCACATTGAAGACACAGGCTTCCAAAGAGGACATGGCTTTTGCCAAGGTCACAGGCCAGTGCAGACACCAAAGGCCCTGATGCCTGGTCGACTGCCCTCTCCACTGTGACTCCAGTCTGTCCCTTCTCCCTTCCATCTCTCCTTGACAAGTCTGGGGAACTTTCTGACCAGGGAGCTATCTGCAAACCACACAGCCCTCCCAGTGCCTCAAGGCCCTTTCCCCATCCATGCCTCTGTGTCCCCACAGCCCACAAGCACAAGAAACAGGAGGTCTTACAGCCCTGTGACACGGAATACCCAGTGTTCGTGCACCAGACGGCCATCCAGGAGGCCAATGGGATCATCGGGTGCGGGGCGTGCCAGAAGTAAGGCTGCTGCAGGCGCGGCACCTCGTCAGCATGGGGAGCTGTGTTTCAGGTGGGGGGAAGGACGGGAGCTCTCAGTAAAAGGCCTCGCTCTGGGGGGCTTTGTTCCCACTTTCTCAGTGAAGGCAATGCAGGCTGAGGTAGCGTATGAAGAGGAGGCCAGGTGGACACAGGGACAGTAGGAGTGAACGGTGCAGTAAACCAGGGAAGATCCTGTGTTGGCAAGTCCACCCCTGCTCAGGCTGCAAAGCCACCTTGGGCAGAAAAAAAATGCCACCACCTCTCTCAGTGACCCTTCGGCATGTCTCACTGAGCCAGCCCACAGCAGCTCCATGTCAGGACCATGCAAGCTCAACTCCAAGAGAGGACCTGGAAGGACAGGGTAGATCTGCGGAAAGAAACATATCAGCTCTGCGGAGAAACGAGAAAGCTTCAGGATGTTCTCAGGAGTGTATGGGCTGCAGAGGGTTCCTAGCATCCTCAGACCTCACTTGGCATCTCTGCTCCTAGGCCTAGAGCCTGTGTGCAGGCCAGCCTAGACCCAGGCCTTCTCCCTTACAGGCCACTGGATGTCACCTGCTCGGCCCAGACCTGGCCCAGGGAGGCAGGAGGCCTAACTGAACGTTCTCTCCTGCTGACTTCATGCCAACCTCCAGGGCCTCCCCACGCAGGAAGCTCTGTCCTGGGCCAGGAGCCAAAGGCCTCCTCTAGAGCGTCCCTTCAGCTGGCCTTATCATTCCTGGGGAGTTCCCCAGGACATCCCTGAGGTCCCCAGACCTCACGAACATTATTTTATGGTATAACGACTCAGACTTGGTGTCCAGCAGCGTCAGGTTCCCATCTCTTACTCGGTGTGATGTTCGGTGAATTTTAACGTCACCACAAGAGGTTTTCTTGGGTCTGTTGTTATTTTGTGCGCTTACCCAAAGGCCTGTGTTGAGGATACGGTGAATGATGTGGTGTAAAGCAAAGATTGGGTTAAAAAACTAGCTCTGCTACTTCCTAGCTGTGTAACCTTGACAGTTACTTAACTGCTTTTGGATGCGTTTTTCAAAACGTGAACACCGCCCTGGTAGGATGCGAAGGTTAAATGCACACGTGCGCGCCCGTGCGGTCACTGGCCGCAGGAAAGCCTGGGGAGGCGCCGCCGCCATCCCGCGGGCCGCCCGGCACCTGCCGCGTGTTCCGGTCCTACCGCATCGCCCCCGAGCCCGGGGGGCGCTCGCCACCTCGTGGCCGTCCTGAGCCCGGCACCCTCCGCGCTCGGCCTCCCGGCCACAGTCGCGGAAGCAAGGACACACACGCACCCTATTGGCTCAGGACAGTCTTGATGTAGGCCTGTTGACCCTGCATATATTAGTAACACGTCCTTTCACTCTCAAAAGTGCCCCAGTCTGGACTTCCTCACCTTCTCCAATCGGCCGGTAAAGTGCGGTGCAGCTAGCTGCCAAGGCCTGCGAGTGCACAAACCCTCAGGAGGCTGTCGCAGGGCTGTTGCGGCAGCTGCCCGCCTACCTGCCTCGGCCATCCCTTCGTTCCCCTCTCTGCACCAGGCCCGCAGGAAGGGCTTTTCCCGGAAGCCCACATCCAGCCTGCCCTGGGGGAGCTCCAAGACCCCCGCTCTCTCTTTTATGCAGGATGTTTGTGATGCAGCAGATTCCCCATAGTAACCTTCTCCTCCTGGTGACAGACTCCACCTGTGACTGCAGCGTCTTCCCGCAAGTCCTGCAGGAGGCCATCCAGATCAAGTATATCCTTGCAGTGCCCCAGGGTGCGCCCTCGACCCCAGCTTCCCGCCCTCCCCCACAGGGCATCCTGTCTGTTCAACTCCCTGGCCCGGGAAGCCACCTGCAAGGCAGCTGGGCCCACCAGGGTTCAGTTCTTCCAGAACTTGGCCTCCTGTGTCTCCAGAATCAGCTCCTGCCATAAGGTGTTTGCCTTAACAGTGAATTCTGCACATAATGCCTCAGTCAAGTGTGACAGGATGCGCTCCCAGAAGGTCCGCAGGCGTCCTGATTCCTGCCACGCATTCCATCCAGAGGTGAGGCCTCTGGGGTACAGGATGGGCTTGTAGCCACACTTCCCCGGGTTTGGGGTCCCAGCAAATGGAAATCTGGCCTCCCCATATTGTCCTCACTGCCACTCACTTACCTCCGAACAACCAAAGGATCGAATGAGCAAATAGGAAGAAAATACCGTGTGTGTCATGCTAACAGTGATCAGCATGTACTGAGTACCCACTTACAGAGGTGTGTCATGCATCGCATCATCTTGGCTGGTTATGGCTGCCGCAAATAATCCGCATCAAAGACGCTCCCAGAGTCGATGGCTTCCCTGCAGTCCTTCTAGGAGGGTGACCCCAGAGCCACTGCCAGACTGGGGATAAGCAGACAAGGCTTGAACCCAGCTGTTGCTGAGTAGGCAGCCTCTACTTTCCCCTAAAAGGCGGGGCATCTATGAAAGGTGGTAGCACTTCCTCCGCTTTCTGGAACTTGCCCGTTGGATTTTGGCCCCTGTTGGTCCCAGAGACCAACTCCCCACTCATCACCTGCTGTGGCTGAGATGGGCACCTTGGGTTGAATGTCAACCCTGTCTCTGCTCTGGCTTCACAGGAGAATGCCCAGGACTGCGGGGGCACCGCGCACACCTCCGCCTCACTCCTCCAGCTCCTGCTGCCGCTCTGTGCCTGGGCGCCCTGGGCCTAGTCTGGACAGGCACCCTCCCATCCTTCCTATCCAGCATGAGTTCAACTTGGACCAAAAGAATTTAGTTCCATCTTTTCTCCAGAAGTCCAGACCCAGACAAAGAATGGGTCCACTATTTCTAATGAACATGTTTGGTCTTCTGTAGAATCCAAGGGCTTAAAGGTGCTGAGAAGGAGGAGCAGAATGACACCAACAGCAGAAATGAGATGAAGGCAAGAACTTGCCCATACCCAAAGCATGGCTTCCTTAAAGGGTGCTGTATGGTGGGGGCCATTTCAATTTCCTAGCTGCTGCCCAGAAAAGTTGTGTGTGAGAGAGATTTAAAGTAAGCAGGAGAGAAGGTGGGAAGTGAATAGTAATGGGAAAGACCCAGAATAAGAACATATATTAAATCCTTTTACATTAACATGGCTGCATGTGATGCCTGAAAATTGTA
Organism: Manis javanica; assembly: GCF_040802235.1. Classification (NCBI taxonomy): domain Eukaryota; kingdom Metazoa; phylum Chordata; class Mammalia; order Pholidota; family Manidae; genus Manis; species Manis javanica. The sequence goes on along the minus strand of NC_133170.1, from coordinate 31,836,256 downwards.
ATTTAAAAACTTGAATCGTCTTTGCACAGCCCTAACTTAAAGGAACTTTTTGCATCTCTGTGAAAAAGCTGATAGGGTGGGACACAGCTGCTGCCCTGGAAGGTGATGTGGGTTGAGGGGAGGCGGCAGCAACAGCTGCGGCTGGGCAGGGCAGGGCCAGGACAGGAGCAGCCCTTACCATGGCCTGGTGAGGGACCTCCTGTGCTAGCACCAGGCACCCAGGAGGTCCGGGGCCCATGCAGGCTTGTTCTGACTGCTCATCTACCAGAGACCACCTGACTCTGTCCCTGGAGCTGGAGCTTCAGCAACATTCCAGTGTGCAAAGCTGAGTCTACCAGGGAGCCTTATCTGGGAACCTGCTTTCCGCATACACATGTCTGCCAGGGTCTGGAGGCCCTGAAGCTTCCTCCTCCCTTTCCTCAGACCTGGCTCCTGGGAGATAGCAGTGCCCACTGTGAGAACAATGTCAAATGCAGAACTGTATAGAAATCCTGGGGTGGCCTCAGACCGTAAGTTTCACCTACCTCCAAAAAGGAGGTCCAGCCGTCCCATGACAGGCACTGGCCCATGTGCAGGGCCGCAGGGGACGCTTCTTCCCAGCCCTCCACACTTTGAAGTTCAAGTTTTCCACCTGCAAATGGCCCCACAGTCCTCCGGAGTAGGCCAGCTCTGTGAAGGCATTCATTATGGGATGTGTAATGTACCTTACATTACAGATTATACACTTATTTTAACACCTTTGGAGTCCCACAACAGTCCTATGAGGCAGGCATTAGCAGCCCCTCAAAAGAGAGGGACTAACTCAGTCCCCTCCTTCAGCCCTCGTAAGCGGCAGAATAATGCCAGGAATAGCTACGGTTTAATAGCACAGGTAAGTAATGGGTATGAACTCACTCAATCGTCACAATGGCCCTCAAGTAGGTACCATTAGTAGCGCTGTATTACAGACCAGGAAACTGAAGCAGAGAGTTGAGTGAAAATTGGCTGCAAATTATTGGAAAAGTTATGTGAGGTTTGAATGTGATATGGCCTGGCACACGGTAAGCACTAGTCACCTATCGACCATGTGCCTTCTCTCATGGAGGAGGCAACAAAGGCATTAGTTTGGATGACAGCAACCGCAGGCGGACGTCAGGGGTGTCCAGCTGGCACAGGCGGTGAGAGGTGGCAGGACGCCCCTCCTCCAGCCCCCCAGGCAGACATAGCCAAAAGCAGCCCCACATGGTGTCATGAAGGGCTGGCAAGCACAGGCATGGCCTCAGGAGCACTTTCTAGCCCTTGGCCCAGCCCCTCCCTCCCAGGCCCATGGCCACCCACCTGGGGCACTAATATTCTTGCCTCTGACAGCATCTGACCTCAACTACCTGCTCCTAGACACCTGCTGCCCTCTCTTCCAGGACAGCAATCCAGTGTCATCTTCTGAAAGGCTCCTCTTCCCCTCCCACCCAGTGCAAGCACCTGCAGGCAAATCTATTAACTGTCTTGGCCATACAATTTAAATACCAAGCTTGGAAGGGCTGGGGCAACCCCTGGCCTTGTTTTGCCTGTTTCACCCCCAGGCCTCCCCATGGCCAGGAGTGGACTGTTAGATCTGGCAATCCCTTCTGAAGCAATGAAGGAAAAGCCACTTCCGACATGTTGACCATGTTCTTTGCCTGGGAGAACAGAATATTCTCCTGAGCTTTGCCTTCAGAGGCCAGAACTATTCTTACGCTTTCTACTTTTAACAGAACCACTAAAGGACAGCAGGTGGCAGCCTGGCTTAAGCTAAAGAACCATCACCTTGATTTCAGAGGAAGACAGTTAAAACCAGTCTTTCAATGAATGAATGACAAGATGCTGAGGGACAGAATCTTGAAATCCCTTTTCTTATAAACATTGTTCACCTTGGATGACTAAGAACCCAAGGCTACTGGCAGGCCCTCTGTCCTCAGGAGGATGTATATACCAGGGATATATTAACTACTGACTCCACATAATTTTGCATACTTTAATTGCTTTCAGGTAAAATGCATCAAGCACTTCGTAACATTAAGTGAAGTTCTGGGTCAAGAGGGCAGGAGAGTGGACATACCTTGAAGTCAGAAGAGTAAATATGGGGCAGGGGGTCACAGACCACAAAGGGGAGGAATGCGAGCAAGAGCTTAGCAGAAATGCCAGCCAATCACTAACACACACTGAGGAGTTTGAGAAATATTGATCTGTAAGAGCCATGGCATCTCAATGAAAAATGCAAAGGATATTTCATAAGGCCTATTTTAACAGGTGAGAAAATGGAGGCTAGGGAAATAAATGACTTCCTGCCTGTCACCTGGCAAGTGGCAGAACTGGGCTCTGAACCTGTTTCTAGGTCAGTGTAGCAGAGATGGTAGGTGGACAGGAGAGGCTTTCATGTTCACGCAGCTGAACCCCCACCCCCCTTCCTTGTTCCCCACCTCATGCCCTTACAAGCAGATGTTACAGGAGACAGACTGACCTTGTTTTCATCAAATAGTTGAGGGCAGGAAAATTTGTACATTAGGACATAAGGAACGGTAGTCAACAGTTCGTGCCCAGAAGGAAGGAAAATACAGAATGTGCTTTAACTGAAGCAAAATATTCTGGAGACAAGGGTATTATTTCTGGGATAATTTTAAAGCAACATTGCCTGGGGCTTCTCTATGCCACTTAGCCCTAGAAATAGTTCTATAAAGTTCAAACTTGTCCTTATTTATTCCCTTTACAGTATCCAGACATCACCCCAGAAAGGAAGCTCATGGATAGCTTTTAGCAAAAGGCTAGGAAAAAAACAAGTGAGTTATTTGTAGGCTTCAGCTTAGTATTCATCAAGAGCAGAATGTGACTCTGTGTTCTATGCCAGGATAATGTATGGAGAAACCCTTAAGTTGCATCTATACTTAAAAATGATAATTCAGAATGGATGTATTATCCAAATACTAGAAAATCCCCTGCAAAACTAAATTTACCTAAAGCAAAAGAGTTTGAGATTCCTCCCTTTTCTTAAATTACATAAAAGGGTTAACAAACCACAAAATTCTTAAGTGAATATACATGAGACTATGAAGTCTGAATTTCTCCTGTATGTAAAGAGCGCTGGCACAAGCATCAGGCTTCACCTTTCTAAGCTTCAGCTTCCTTACCCATGAAATGAGAAATAACACTAGTCAGCTCACAGGACAGTGGTTAGGTGCTGAGATATCCAAAGCCCATCATTGCACTGGGCATTATATCTATAGACCAGCAATAAATTAATAACTACCCCTTGCGTTAGCTCTAAACCCTGCCACTCTAAACCCGGTCCCAGTTGTGCTGAAGGCATGAGATTGGCTGGCAAACATGAGGTGTCATAAGCACTCTGGTTCATGCATTCCAACTGGAAGTTTCTGAAAACTCCTTAGCTTCAGTGTCTTTCCAGTAGAAGTGCCAAGAGCTTTACAGAAATTAGCTATGGCAGTAAAAAAAAATACACAACAAAGTTCATACTCCATTTGGCTCTTTTTATTAGAAGTTGAGAAGACAGCAAGTAGGGAAATCCCATGGTGAATGGAACTACCACACAGATGCCTTTCTGGAACCCCAACCTTCTATGATACTCAAAAATGTGCTTTGTGGCTTCAGCAATTTATAAAGAGGAAGGGGAAAAATACTGAAAAAGGCCACTATTTAAAGGTGAGAAGAATGAAGCTGTGGAGGTTCTAACTAGCCTAGGGTATAGGAAGAAAATTAAAAATCTGCAAAGCAAGCAAGCCTCTGATGCTGAGAGTAAGGCATTCAGGCGCCAACCTGGTGAGAGTTCTCAGCAAGCACTGTGGACTCAGTGCAGCGAGGCCGCGGGGAGTGAGCTGTGCACAGACACACGTGTAAATGGGCACACACGTCCCTATGTACACACCCTAAAGAGGGAGATTGTTATGTATGACACATTGCTGATGCTAATTTCATTTTCCCTAAGGGTTTGTGCTATGTTGAACCAGATTCAGCTCCTCCTGAGGGGGCTGGGCTCAGAGACTGCTCCTTTTTGGGGGGTGCTCACAGGCCTGCACCTCATACCCTGTACCCCCTGTAGCCAAAAGTGCATGACCGAAGAGTAAATCCGGCGTCTGATATGTGCTGTTACTTCTGAGGAACTGAGCTTCCTTCCAGGTGTCAACTATCCTGCTGGACTACGTCTCCTCTAAAGGGGTAATACTGACTCTTTCTGTCAGATGCTGCAACAGGCCACCCACTGCATCTTCCCCTGGGTCCGCCTAGCACCCAGGGCAGCGAGTTTATCTAGAACCACAAACCACAATATCCTCTTAAGTTCTTCCCAAGTTCTACAATGGATTCATTCTCCCTGCTTTTGCTGGAGATTGGAAGGGGAGAGAAAGGATAAAAATAACCAAGAAAAACTCTATACCAAATAGACACTTCCCATATTCCCAAACACCCATTAGAGGCTGCCAGCCCCTAGGTTTAGGGCTTCAATGTTAGTTCTAAAACCCACAGGCCCCAGGATGTAACTTAGTCACTTGTGTCTGGATGACAGTAAGCAACCTGAGACCCAAGTTCTATTTCGGTGGTTCACCTGTGAGCCAAGATCAGCAGACCCTTCCCCTGCCACACTCTCTGACACCATTAACGGGCACCTCATGGACACAAGAACTGTCTGTTACTCCCAGCAGCTCTTCATAGAGCGAGCTTTAAGGACTCTACCATGCTTCCTGGCAACAGCACACAGTTTCCTTTTAAAACTTCCCACCATGCTATTCTTAAGAAACAGGGCTCGGGAATGTTGGTAACTCCATGCACCGTACTGGGACCTGCTTTACAAGCGTTCTGCTGGCTTTCCTGTTCAAGGTGAGCTGATGTGTCTGTCAAGGCTTACCGAGACAGTGTTCCAGGTGAACTCCTCTCTTCTAATCCACAGCAGCACCCTCCCAACCTATCTTAAATGAGCTCAGGAGACAGAGACAGGTCAGGATCTCATTTGTGGCAGGGACTATGAGGCCATGGAAAGGTCAATTTTTATTCCCAGGAAGAGGAAGGGTGGTTAGGGCAGTGATTTTAAGAGAAGGACATTTCCAGGGTGTTCCAAAGCTCCACAGCAAGGACATGGAAAAATGTTACGTCCCTTTATCAGTGATTTTAAGAGAAGGACATTTCCAGGGTGTTCCAAAGCTCCACAGCAAGGACATGGAAAAATGTTACGTCCCTTTATCAGATAAAGTTCCCACAAGGCTGAGTAGGATGCCAGTCTTCAGCCCAGTGCCATGCTAACACCTCCAGAGCTCTTCCCACTGTTCCCACTAGACCTCTGCCAGCACAATGGCCTTCTCCAAGCAGGTGGCTCTACCACTGGGAAAGGGTCCCTATTAGCACAGGGAAAAAATCAGTCTCTCAAACGACACCGTAACTAGAGCCTTTAACACATCCTGTTAGCCATTGCATGCTGCCTCCACTGGGAAAACAGCTGGCTTCCCTCTACCTCGGGACTCCCGAAGGCTCTTGGGCAGGAGTGGTCATGTGATCTCTGGGCGGGGGCCTGTCTCTGCCCCGCAGGGCCCAAGGTATGTCAGCCTTCAAAGGCACCTTGGTGCGCCAAGGCATTATACATTCTGGGCTATCACCTAACCCACCTACAGTCACTTCGTGCAAATGGAAACAGTGTGTGGTACTTGCTTGTTTCACTCTATACAAAAGTCCTCCCTCCCCTACCCCTTTGTTTTAAAGTTATATAAATTCTTATTTAAACAGTAAGTTAGAAATCTTACTTAAATTAATTTCTTTGTTCTCTCAAAAGAGTATCTTAAAATCACACTCCTGCCTCTTAATAGGCTATAAATGTTCACCTAATTGTTTGGTGTCATGGTTTCAAGGAGAGAGAAGGGAGAACAGGCCACCAGCTGCACTGTGTCCCCATCATCTAGAAATAAATACGACACAAGTCAGAGGCCCATCTGCCAAGGGTCCCGTAGAGCCTGCAACTGGCAGATCTCAAGAATAAGTCAGGGTCTGGGCCATTTCTCCTCTTCTCCAACTGATGCACTCCACCTTTGAGGTATGATTTATTTTTGTTTTTCTCTTCTCAGTCGTGTACCACGTGGAGCCCCCGGGGCGTCACCAAGCCCACGAGGCTGCCAAAGTTTGGGGCTCCTCTGGTACTGGCATCACTGGCCAGGAGGGGCAGAATGCAGGCGCTGGTTCAGGGTTACAGTCCCTGGCTTCTGGGAGGTGTCACAGTGCTTCCTCTTCACTGCAGCCGCCACCGACCATGAAGCGGAACTCCTGGAGGTTTGAGACACCATGGAAGTGAACAAAAGCGCCAGCGACCACGAAGATGTGAAACAGCTGATGAGAGTGGAACTGCAGGCAAAAAGGAGAACCTGCATTATTCACAGCCTGCTAGTGGTTCTTAAGATCACAAATGCTGATCAGAAGGCAGGGAATGGAGGCAACAGAACTCAATTCGAGGAGTCTACATACAGTGGAACCCCCATTAGGTATATCACATTCTGCTGAAGACCAGCTGTCCCCAACTCTGGATGTGACAACGTGCACACGCAGCACTAGAGTGTCTGGTGAGCTCAGGGGCAAATGATACATGACTCTCTTGCCAACAAACCACAAAGGCTCCAAGGATCCCTGGAGGCCTAGCAGTGGGCTACAGTGAGACACAGGGGTGTTTTCCTCAATGCTGATGGACGTTTTTGTCACGGACTGGTGCACCAGAGCTACAGTCATTTAAATGTTGCTCTGTTAGAAAAACTAAAGGGACTTCCAGGATTGGGTAGAAGGTTAAAACATGTGATGGCTAGAGTTTCCAAGAGCACCAAGGCTCTGGAGTTACACGACCAACATACTACATCAAAAGACTAGTGCCTTCTCAAATCAGAAACTGGCCTACACATATGTGATATTATGTTGAATTCTAGTTTAAATCTCAAAAAGGGGTTACCACCAATTGCTCAGTGCACCAAACATCACTTCAAATATACTGTTCTTTCATTATAGTCTCAAGATGAAAAAGTATAGTGGCAAAACAGTACTTATCAAAGGGAAGACACTGATTTTCAAAGTGTAAACTAGAAGGATCCACAGATCACAGCTGACAGACATGTTTCCTAGGAAATCAAAGAGAATTTGTTCTCACAAAAAAGGGGGATGAAGGTAAAAATTTCAATATCAATGTCAAAATTTTGATGGGGCAATCTCAGAAAAATGAATTAGTCAATGCCAAGCTAAAAGACTGCCTAATATGCATTATCTTCATTTACAGATAGCTAAAATTGAACTCCAAAAACACTAGAGTAACAGCTTAGTCTATAATTATCAACAAACTGAAGAACAGGATTCCAAAGATGACACTTCATATCAAGCACCACTCCATTTCTGTACTCTCGGAAATGTTTCAGGCCATCTTCAGTTAGACAGTTTTCCATCTCCTGGTCCTTCTATTTCCTTGGCCCCTTCTCTTTCCTCTTCTCTTACCATTAACCACAATCTAGTTGTCTCTACCTCCTCTGCCAAGCAAACACACACATACACACTCAGTCTCTCATTACAAAAATCCCTGCATTTGGTCATCAAAAAGGACTTTGGTACAAATCTGGTCCATCATCCTCATGTCATAAATGAGGAAACAGGGACAGACAATGACTAAGTAACTTGTTGGTACAGGGCAGCACGGAGGAGCACAGACTCTGGTATTGGTCTAGCATAATGCAAATCCGGCTCCTGCCACTTTAATAGCCAGGCACACTGGACAAGTTACCTCCTCTCCCTAAGCCTCGTCACCTCATCTGTAAAACACACACATAGTACTAATAGCTGTTACACCATCAGACCACATATTAAGTGAGGTGACTCATGTGAGGGGCCACCAGAACTGTGCTGGGCACAAGCAAGAGCTCAATATGTGTTAGTTATATTCACGCTTACCATCTAAGGGACTCAACTGATGAGGGAGAGGCTGAGCCTTAACTTTTGTCAGCTGTTTCACTTCCCAGCCTGCCAATGACCTGCTGACTGATACGTGTGTATGCACACTTACAGCCCCGATCATACTTACCCAGATGTCACACTTGCCAGGGAAGAAGCGTTCGGGGATGCGAGCAGCGTACAGGGCTGCTCCCGTGATATAGAGGCCGGCCATGAGCATCAGCCAGCCAATCTGCCCTATTGTGGCCGCCTTCAGGAACCCCTCCGAGATGACATAGTGCAAGGTAGGAATGATTCCACTCAGGCCGAGGCCCAAAAACACACCTAGGAGTCAAGAACAATAAGGTAAACATGCAGAAGAACAATACTGAAGGGGCCAGCACCTGTCCTTCCATAAAATGACTACTTAAGAAAGATGCAACCCAGCTTCTTGTTTGAGGGAAAAAGGTTCTTTAAACTTTGGGATATTGCCATACAAGACAGCACAGCTATGTTCCAAAAGGCAAATCTACTTACAAATGCAAGGAGCCTCCTACTGAGAGAGGTTTAGCTTAAGATCATCAAAGCATTTAGAATTATGTTGCTAAATGTTTTAGGAACAGACAGCTCTAAAGGGTTTGTTAAAACCTCTCTAAATGCTGCTGATTTATAGACACAGATTACAATACAGAGCAATTTTACACACTTTCTCTTCCCTTTGAAGCAACAGATATTCCTGTGATGGAAGGACAGGAAAAGAGTGGAGGAGGCAAGAGAGGGTGGAGGGGAGCCACTTCTGACACTGGTAGGCCCAGAAGTACCAATCGGGAACAGAAGTCCATCAGATACACTTCACCCGCCCTGCTTCCCTCAAAACCATACCATGGACAGCAGTGTTTGTCCAACTTCTGGATACAATATAACTTTTATAATATCAACTGAGTCTGAATCAGCTTTTTTTAAATGAACTAGAATATAATAAAAAATAGACTGTATCCCAAGTGGATGGTTAAGGACTAAGTTGTAAAGGTTTATAATTTATATACATGTGAATTTATGTATACATATACATGTTCAGGGTTGTAAGATAAAATGTCACGATCTAAAATCATTTTGAAATCAACCGAGGCACCTGGTAGCAGGAGCTCCTGGCAGCAGCCTGTAACTACTCCTTCATTTTGACAGAGAGTTAAGAATGACCCTTGAAAACAGACTATCATTTGGTAAGCTTTCTCAAAGACAAGGAGCCTATACTTGCGCTTTGCACATTGCCAATTAAGGGGCTTGCATGCAGCAACGTAAGTATGCATACTCATGAATAAAACGGGCACGTGCAAGAGATTAGGAAAATGGCAATGTGCATCTCACAAGAGGAAGGACTCAAGCAGGCCTATCTCCTGCCTCTAATCCTCACTAAAAAAAATCATATGATCCTGTTTTTTCATTTGCTCTTTTCCTCCACATGCTAGAAGTAAAGGTTGCTAATGGTCTTCCCTCTCATTCTCTAGTCAAAGGCTCAGGATCTTGGCTCTTCTGATGTGAACAGAGAGCACAATGTTCGACTCTACATAGCAAACATGCTCCTATCTCATGTGCTCAAGCAGGCTTAATAACACAGTTAAGTATGACTGAAAGCCAACCCCGCCACTGCTCATCTGCTGATACACACACTTAAAAGGGAAGAGGGTGGAGTGCTGTTGACTGTGGTCATTAACACTGAATTCTCATTTCTGACCTTCTAGATAACTGCAGATGAACCATGGCCTGGATTTTAATACTAGCTTAAAACAGAAAATGCCAAAAGAAAAAATACTCCTTTTAATGCTTCCTGTTCATTCTCAGTATGTGTACTGGGTTTGCTACTAGGATACAAATTGAAGACATAGCCCTGGATACAAAGGGTCCCCTGTCCAGTGGGATAAAAAAATGTGCTCCAACAACTCTACTTCTACAGAAAGGATCAACATAGGCACACAGAGGCTTTTGGCTTTCTTTCTTATCTCTAGCTAAACAGGCATTATCCTAAACATAAAAGGTCTCTTTATCTCTACATCAGAAGAGATGCATGGTGCCCACATTAGCAAAACATAATCAGTCTATAGTAAAGTATTACTTACCTAAGCAGATTACACATCTTAAAATAAAAATACAAAAGAAAATTAACAACAACAAAAGGAACCAATCGTTACGAGGACACTCCTTGCTGAAAGAGTAAGAGGAATCAATATACTTTCCAAAGGTTGAGGAGCCACTCCCTCATGGGCAAGTGTATGGCCATAAACTCAAGTAAACTACACTCCCACACACATCAGATCACATAGCCCACCAATGCCCCTCAACTTCAAAGCTCTCAGATGAATGAACATACTACATTAAATGCCCTAAAGAACAGGAACTATGATTCATCTTTATATCACAATGGAGAGCGGAATGCCTGGCAAATAGACTTTGAACAAATGACTGGTAAATAAATTAATGTCCCATGCAAGGCCTACACATGCTCTTACCTGCTCTTACTCCTCGATACTGAGGGGTGGCAAACATGTCCCACTGGGAGACTATAATGGCTGCGATGCCCAGCACACAGATGACAATCAAGTAGATGAAGCAAGGTTGTGGGTTACAGTAGAAAGAATAATAAAGCCAGGGAACAAAACTTCCCATAATCAGAAGAGCAATGCCAGAGTAATCCAGTCTAGGACAGAAAAGAAATCCAGTTAATGTTAAAAATTATTGTCCACCACTGGTTCCGATTTATCCCCCAATGACATGAATTCGCAATAACAGCTAAGAGGCAAGCTGGGGTGCCTGCTTTAATGTAAAAACAAAAAAAAAAGCCCCCATCATATGGTGTCAAGAATTCAACCAACTCTGCTGGATGTTTCTCTCTAACCCAACTGAGACCCTTAATCACTGACCAAACTGTGGGCGTTAGACACTTACTTTGAGAAGAGCCGGGAGACCCCTTCTGAGTGGCAGTAGACTGTGTGGAAGAGCCAGGAAAAAGAAAGGCAGAGGATGGCCCCCAAGAAGAACAATCCAAAGACGACCTTCTCTTGCAGTGGGGCCACAAAAGAGATGTTTGGGCGAAACATATAAAAGATCCCCAGGCACAGGAAGAACACACAACCTAGGAGAAAACAAGAGGAAGATTGTCCTTTTGAAAAAACAGTGTTATATGTTGATTATATTTTCAGTCCGTCACAATCACAATGATACTGCATCAAAGTTCCACAAGAAGAAATTTCCAAACAACTGAAGCTTATCCAAAACTGTGGCCTACTTCAAGCATTACTGTTATCATATACTCCTCAACTTTATAAATTGAGTATGCAGAATATAACAACTTATTTACCTAGGAAGAAAAATCCAAAGAAACTGACAATGCTGCCACTTCTTAGAGCTAGTATGAAAATTCATGTATGAAGTTCTTGGCACATATGACTCATAGACACTGAGAAATGACTGATGGTTACCATGGGCAAGGGGTTGTGGAGGTGGGTAACGAGGTGAAGGGGAGGAACAGGCAGAAAATCTCAATCATTACATGAATCAGTCATGGAGATGAAAGTACAGAACAGAGAATATAGTCAATCGTTCCATAACCTCTATCTATGTTGACAGATAGAACTATAGTAGTTGGGGTGAGCACTTAACAATGTCCAATCACTAAGTTGTATACTTGAAACCAATATAATACTATATATCAACTACAGGTAATAAAAATAATTTTTAATAGAATATTTTACATTTGCCAAAAAATAAATTAAGGACAGTAAAATGCCTATTCAGGCTACTTCACAACCAGATTTTAAACTGTTCTTCACAGTAAGATACCATGTTCTTAATTGCTTGGGAAAGGGCCACGTAACACAAGGAAGGCACAGAATTAAGAAGTTAAACACTAGCTAACTGATTCCATCTGACCCATGTAATTAAACATTTGCCCTGCAGTTATCAGGAGCCACAAATTTGACTTGATTCTCTATTCTGTTCTCACTACACTAGCAGGCAGGAATTTGGGAGCACGTTGGAAATCAAATCTGTGATAAGATATGCAAGTCAAATGGGGTAAAGCCAAAAACTATTTAGTATATTTACAAGGTCATGTGACCATCAGCACTATTTAATTTCAGAACATTTTCACCACCCTGAAAAAAGCCCCTACCTGTTACAGTCACCTCCCACTTTCACACACGCGGCCCCACCCCAAACCTTGACACAATGATCAGCTTTCTGTCTCTAAGGATTTCCCATTCTGGGCATTTTCTGTATGGATCATACAATATGCAGCCTTTTGTTTCTGGCTTCTTCCATTTAGCATAATGTTTTCAAGGCTCCCCAAGTTGCAGCACAAATCAGTACTTCATCCCCCTATTTTTTTTCTACTTTTATTTTACATATTTATTTTTTTGGTATCATTAATCTACAATTACATGAGGAAGATTATGTTTACTACACTCCCCTCATCACCAAGTTCCCCCCACATACCCCATTACAGTCACTGTCCATCAGCGTAGATGTTGTAGAATCACCATTTCACTTCTCTGTGTTGTACAGCCCTCCCTGTGCCCCTCCCCCCACATTACACACGCTAATCATAATGCCCCCTTTCTTTTTTCCTCCCACTTATCCCTTCCTTCCCACCCATCCTCCCCAGTCCCTTTCCCTTTGGTAACTGTTAGTCCATTCTTGGGTTCTGTGAGTCTTCTGCTGTTTTGCTCCTTCAGTTTTTTCCTTGTTCTTATACTCCACAGATGAGTGAAATCATTTGATACTTGTCTTTCTCCACCTCACTTATTTCACTGAGCATAACACCCTCTAGCTCCATCCATGTTGTTGCAAATGTTAGAATGTTTTCTTCTTATGGCTGAATAATATTCCATTGTGTATATGTATCACCTCTTCTTTATACATTCATCTACTGATGGACACTTAGGTTGCTTCCATTTCTTGGCTATTGTGAATAGTGCTGCGATAAACATAGGGGTGCATACGTCTTTTTCAAACTGGGCTGCTGCATTCTTAGGGTAAATTCCTAGGGGTGGAATTCCTGAGTCAAATGGTATTCCTATTTTGAGTTTTTTGAGGAACCTCCATACTGCTTTCCACAATGGCTGAACTAATTTGCATTCCCACCAGCAGTATAGGAGGGTTCCCCTTTCTGCACATCCTTGACAACATTTGTTGTTTTTGTCTTTCAGATGGTGGTGATCCTTACTAGTGTGAGGTGATTATTTCATTGTGGTTTTAATTTGCATTTCTCTGATGATTAGCAATGCAGAGCATCTTTTCATGTGTCTGTTGGCCATCTGAATTTCTTCTTTGGAAAACTGTTCAGCTCCTCTGCCCATTTTTTAATTGGATTATTTGCTTTTTGTTTGTTGAGGTGCATGAGCTCTTTATATATTTTGGATGTCAAGCCTTTATCAGATCTGTCATTTATGAATATATTCTCCCATACAGTAGGATTCCTTTTTGTTCTATTGATGGTGCCCTTTGCTGTACAGAAGCTTTTCAGTTTGATGTAGTCCCACTTGTTCATTTTTGCTTTTGTTTCCCTTGTGGGGGGAGATATGTTCATGAAGAAGTTGCTCATATTTATGTCCAAAAGATTTTTGCTTATGTTTTTTTCTAAGAGTTTAATGGTTTCATGACTTACATTCAGGTCTTTGATCCATTTTGAATTAACTTTTGTGTATGGAGTTAGACAGTGATCCAGTTTCATTTTCTTACATGTAGCTGTCCAGTTTTGCCAATACCAGCTGTTGAAGAGGTTGTCATTTCCCCACTGTATGCCCATGGCTTCTATATCATAGATTAATTGACCATATATGTTTGGGTTAATATATGGACTTTCTATTCTGTTCCACTGGTCTGTGGGTCTATTCTTGTGCCAGTACCAAATTGTCTTGATTATTGTGGCTTTGTAGTATAGCTTGAAGTTGGGTAGTGAGATCCCCCCTGCTTTATTCTTCCTTCTCAGAATTGCTTTGGCTATTCAGGGTCTTTTGTTCGTTGAAGACTGTTGGTATTTTGATAGGAAATGCATTGAATCTGTAGATTGCTTTAGGCAGGATGGCCATTTTGACAATATTAATTCTTCCTAGCCAAGAGCATGGGATGAGTTTCCATTTGTTTGTGTCCTCTTTAACTTCTCTTAAGAGTGTCTTGTAGTCTTTCACTTCCTTGGTTAGGTTTATTCCTAGGTATTTTATTCTTTTTGATGCAATTGTGAATGGAATTGTTTTCCTGATTTCTCTTTCTGCTACCTCATCGTTAGTGTATAGGAAAGCAACAGATTTCTGTGTAATAATTTTGTATCCTGAAACTTTGCTGAATTCAGATATTAGTTCTAGTAGTTTTGGAGTGGAGTCTTTAGGATTTTTTATGTACAATATCATGTCATATGCAAATAGTGACAGTTTGACTTCTTCGTTACCAATCTTGATTCCTTGTATTTCTTTGTTTTGTCTTATTGCCACAGCCAGGACCTCCAGTACTATGTTGAATAACAGTGGGGAGAGTGGGCATCCCTGTCTTGTTCCCGATTTTAGAGGAAAAGTTTTCAGCTTCTAGCTGTTAAGCATGATGTTGGCTGTGGGTTTATCATATATGGCCTTTATTATGTTGAGGCACTTGCCCTCTATACCCATTTTGCTGAGAGTTTTTATCATGAATGGATGTTGAGTTTTGTCGAATGCTTTTTCATCATCTATGTGGTTTTTGTCCTTCTTTTTGTTTATGTGGTGGATGATGTTGGTGTATTTTTTCATTTTGTACCATCCTTGCATCCCTGAGATGAATCCCACTTGATCATGGTGTATGATCTTCTTGATGTATTTTTTAATTTAGTTTGCTAATATTTTGTTGTGTACTTTTGCATCTATGTTCATCAGGGATATTGGTCTGTAATTTTCTTTTTTTGTGGGGTCTTTGCCTGATTTTGGTATTAGAGTGATGCATGCTGCTTCACAGAATGAGTTTGGAAGTATTTCCTCCTCTTCTATTTTTTGGAAAATTTTAAGAAGAATGGGTATTATGTCTTCTCTGTATGTGTGATAAAATTCAGCAGTGACTCCATCTGGCCCAGGGGTTTTGTTCTTGGCTATATTTCAATTACCGATTCAATTTCTTTGCTGGTAATTGGTCTGTTTAGATTTTCTGTTTCTTCCTTGGTCATTCTTGGAAGGTTGTATTTTTCTAGTAAGTTGTCCATTTCTTCTACATTTTCCAGCTTGTTAGCATATAGATTTTCATAGTATTCTCCAATAATTTTTTGTATTTCTGTGAGGTCCACTGTGATTTTTCCTTTCTCATTTCTGATTCTGTTGATGTGTGCAGATTCTCTTTTTCTCTTAATAGGTCTGGATAGGGGCTTATCTACTTTATTTTCTCAAAGAACCAGCTCTTGGTTTCATTAATCTTTTTTATTGTTTTATTCTTCTCAATTTTATTTATTTCTTCTCTGATTTTTATTATGTCCCTCCTTCTGCTGACTTTGGGCATCATTTGTTCTTCTTTTTCTAATTTCAATAATTGTGACTTTAGACTATTTATTTGGGATCATTCTTCCTTCTTTAAATAGGCCTGGATTGCTATATACTTTCCCCTTAGAACTGCCTTCGTTGTGTCCCACAGAAGTTGGGGCTTTGTGGTGTTGTTGTCATTTGTCTCTACATAGTGCTTGATCTCTGTTTTAATTTGGTCATTGATCCACTGATTATTTAGGAGCATATTGTTAAGCCTCCATGTGTTTGTGAGCTTTCTTGTTTTCTTTGTAGAATTTATTTCTAGTTTTATGCCTTTGTGGTCTGAAAAGTTGGTTGGTAGAATTTCAGTCTTTTTGAATTTACTGAGGCTCTTTTTGTGGCCTAGCATATGGTCTATTCTGGAAAATGTTCCATGTGCACTTGAGAAGAATGTGTATTCTGTTGCTTTTGGGTGTAGAGTTCTGTAGATGTCTGTTGAGTCCATCTGTTCTAGTATGTTGTTCTGGGCCTCTGTGTTCTTACTTATTTTCTGTCTGGTGGATCTGTCCTTTGGAGTGAGTAGTGTGTTGAAGTCTCCTAGAATGAATGCATTGGATTCTATTTCCTCCTTTAGTTCTGTTAGTATTTGTTTCACATATGTCGGTGCTCCTGTGTTCGGTGCATACATATTTATAATGGTTATATCCTCTTGTTGGACTGAGCCCTTTATCATTATGTAATGTCCTTCTTTGTCTCTTGTTACTTTCTTTGTTTTGAAGTCTATTTTTTCTGCTACAAGTACTGCAACACCTGCTTTTTTCTCCCTATTGTTTGCATGAAGTATCTTTTTCCATCCCTTCACTTTTAGTCTGTGTATGTCTTTGGGTTTGAGGTGTGTCTCTTGTAAGCAGCATATAGATGGCGCTTGCTTTTTTATCCATTCTATTACTCTGTGTCTTTTCATTGGTGCATTTACATTTAGGCTGATTATTGAAAGATATGTACTTATTGCCATTGCAGGCTTTAGATTCATGGTTACGAAAGGTTCAGGGTAGCTTCTTTACTATCTAACCATCTAACTTAACTCTAGCTATTATAAACACAGTCTGATGATTCTTTATTTCTCTCCAATCTTATTCCTCCTCCTCCATTCTTTATATGTTAGGTGTTTTATTCTGTACTCTTTTTTGTTTTCTTTGACTGCTTTTGTGAGTAGTTGATTTTATTTTTTGCCTTTAGTTAGTATTTGATTGGTCTGCTTTCTTTGTTGTCATTTTATTTTCTCTGTTGACATCTCTTTAACCTTAGGAGTGCTTCCATCTAGAGCAGTCCCTCTAAAATACCCTGTAGAGGTGGTTTGTGGGAGGTAAATTCCCTCAACTTTTGCTTGAATTATTTAATCCCTCCTTCATATTTGGATGATAATCGTGCTGGATACAGTATTCTTGGTTCAAAGCCCTTCTGTTTCATTGCATTAAATATCTCATGCCATTCTCTTCTGGCCTCTAAGGTTTCTGTTGAGATGTCTGATGACAGCCTGATGGGGTTTCCTTTGTAGGTGACCTTTTTTCTCTCTCTGGTTGCCTTTAATATTCTGTCCTTGTATTTGATCTTTGCCATTTTAATTATATGTCTTGGTGTTGTCCTCCTTGGGTCCCTTGTTTTGGGAGTTCTGTCGGCTTCCATGGTCTGAGAGACTATTTCCTCCCCCAGTTTGGCGAAGTTTTCAGCAATTATTTCTTCAAAGACACTTTCTATCCCTTTTTCTCTCTCTTCTTCTTCTGGTACTCCTATAACGTGAATATTGTTCTGTTTGGATTGGTCACACAGTCCTCTTAATATTCTTTCATTCCTGGAGATCCTTTTATCTCTCTCTGCTTCAGCTTCTCTGTGTTCCTGTTCTCTGATTTCTATTCTATTAATGGCCTTTTGCACCTCATCCAGTCTGCTCTTAAGTCCTTCCAGAGATTGTTTTTTTCTGTGTTCTCCCTCTCAACTTGATCCTTTAGCTCTTGCATATTTCTCTGCAGGTCCATCAGCATGGTTATGACCTTTATTTTGAATTATTTTTCAGGAAGATTGGTTAAATCTATCTCCCTAGGCCCTCTCTCAGGGGTTGTCTGGGTAATTCTTGACTGGACCAAATTCTTCTGCCTTTTCATGGCAACAGAGGTAGCTGTAGGTTGGTAGCGTGTGTGTCAGCTGGAGAAGAAAGTCCCTTCCTATTTATTGGCTGCCTTGCCCTTCTCCGCTGCCTGTGTTGGTTACCCGCACACCCGGAGCTGTCTCCAAATCAATCCCCTAAGCTACTGTGGGCGGGGTCACCATCAGGGTAGCCCAGAGCCCTGCAGGGAGTGGCAGGCACACCAGGTGTGCTCTCCTGTCAGAACAATGCCCCTTTGCACCTTGCCCCCATTTCCTCTGCCTGCGCTGGGCAGCTGTGCACCAGCGGTGGCCACTGGGTCTGGCCCAGGCAGCTGCACACTGTGAGGAGATTCTGGGCGGTTGCTGTGGGTGTGTCCACTCTGACTGCTCCGCCTATGCGGGCATGCGTGGCCACCTCTCGGGCTGCTCTGCCTATCTGGGCAGGCACAGCCGCTCTCTGGCTGTTCAGCTACTGTGTTGGGGCCGCACCGGCCAGGGGAACGACTGGCAGGCTGTCTATCCCCGTGAGGAGCTTCAAGGCTGCATTGTCACCCAGGGGGTTAGGGCGCCTGAAGTTCCCTGGGATTCCCAGCTGCTGGGCCCAGGGTGCCGGGATGCTTCCGTCCAGCTGTGAGGCCCCTGTCCCTTTAAGATTTTCAAAAAGCACTCACTTTTTTTTGTCCCAAGGGAGCTGGCTGCAGGGACCCACTTACAGATTTTACTTTTCCTTTTCTCTAATATCCAGCACGCCATTCATTTTGTGTCTGCGCTCCCGGTGCAGATTACTAGAGCTGGTTATTTAGCAGTCCTGGGCTTCCACTCCTTCCCCGCTCCTACTCCTTTCCTCCCGCAGGGGAGCTGGGTCGTGGCTTGTACCTTACCCCCTTCGTGAGATGCCAAGGTCTCGCAGATGTAGATGTAGCCTGGCTGTTGTACTGTAGTCACTGGTCTATCTTTTAGGAATAGTTGTATTTGTTGTATTTTCAAAAATATATATGGTTTTGGGAGGAGATTTCTGCTGCCCTGTTCACATCATCTTGGCTCCTCCTCCATAGAAGGACCCGTAACAGTTACTGTCCATCAGCTTATTAAGATGGTACAGAGTCACTACTTGTCTTCTCTGTGCTATACTCTACTTCATTCCTTTTTATGGCCAAACAATATTTCATTGTATGGATACACCAAATTTCACATATCCATTCATCAGTTAATAGATATTTGGGTTGTTTCCAATTTTTACTTATTATGAATGCTGCTGCTAAATCATCACATTTTCAATTTTCTTGAGTGTATACCTAAGGAGGAGGGCTGCTGGTAACTCTTGTTTATCTTTCTGAGGAACTACCAAACTGTTTCCATAGGGTCTGTGCCACTTTACATTCCTACCAGCAATATTTGAGAGTTCTAACTTCCCCACATTCTTGCCAAGACTTGTTGTTATTTTCTATTTTCTTGATTAGAGCCATTCTAATGAGTATGGAGTAGCATCTCATTATATTTCTCAAAGTATTTGATTTCCACTTCCCAAAATGACCTATGATGCTAAACACCTTTTCATCTGTTTATTGGCCAGCCATGGATCTTCTCTGGAGAAATGTCTACTCAGGTGCTGTTTTTTTTAATTGGGTTGTCTTTTTACTGTCTAGTTGTAAGAGTTCTTAACTATACTTACTATCCCCTTAACAGATATATGATTTGCAAATATTTTCTCCCATTCTGTAGGTTACTTTTTTTTCTTTCTTGATAATGTCCTTTGACATACAAAAGGTTTTAATTTTGAAGAAGTCTAACTTATCTATTCTTCTGCTTTGGTTGCTTATGCCTTGGTTGTCAATTCTAAGAAACTCTCCTAATCCAAGGTCACAAAGATTGACATCTATGTTTTCTCCTAATGGTTTTGTAGTATGAATTCTGTTTAGGCCTTTGATCCATTTTGAGTTAATTTTTGTATATGGTGGGAGGAAAGGGTCCAAACTTCATTTTTTACATGTAGTTACTCAGTTTCCTCAATACCCTATGTTAGAAGACTGTTTTTCTTCCATTGTACTTCTTTAATATCAATCATGACAGAAAAAAAATAATATAGATCACATTCTACTTCAAGCCAAAATGAAATTTAGTTTTGAATATTCTATTTAATGACCTTGAAAAATCAGTTGACTTTTATTAAATACCTTCTTCTCAGTGTCCACTGAAACATTATACCATATTTTGTATACCTTTTCCCTGGCTATGTTCGAGGATACTGTCTGAAAATCTGTTAGAGAAAAATATGACTTAGTTGTAATAAAACCAGTGCAAATTAGGATAACCACAGAGTAAAAACAGTGAGAAACTATATCATTAGAAATCCAGAAAACAAAATGGCAAATCCCAAATATAGTTTTAAGTTGTCCTTACCCTCAAATACATAAAAAGTAAAATAAAATGAATCACCAGTTCATTACACCATTGATATTTGATACCTAAGAGATGTGTCCAGATGTTGCCTGTCTCTGTGTGTATCCTGAAAATGCTCTTAAAACAGGCCCGAAAAGAAGGCATAGGGGGCCGGTGTCCATGCAGAAGGAAGTCATTATCCTTGAGCCAATCTGGTAGCACATCATGAGCAATTACTCGCCATCGACCTTCCCATACCTGCAAGAAAAACATTCCCAAATACCTTTGAGTTTATCTCAAAAACCTTTCAGACAGATTTTAATTGTCAGTTTAGCAACACTGGTCCCAAACACCCACCTCTTATCACATTGTCTTATAATGGGAAAAATAACCTGTTTTTCAAAAGAGAAAATACATTCAAAATGTAGAATGTCCTGTATTCTTAGTTTTCAAAAAACAGATTAATGAAAAAAATATAGAACATGTCCCAAAGAGTGGTTTCAAGCTTTGTTTCAGTCTGGCTAAAGGTAACATGAGTGGTCCAAAGTCCCACCTACACAGATTCCCTCACTCATCTTTCACAATAACCTTGACCTCTGGAAAATCCTGTGACAGTAATAACTACTTTTATACTTAGTACTCCTATTGGTGGGAAAAAAAACCCCCACAAACAATCACACTTTTGTGCCTTTTGCTAAAATCTCTCCCTGTCCCTTTTCTTCCTACTAGAGCAAATATGGTGAAGTAAAAAAGCACAGAAATTAGAAAAACTTGGATCACTGCCTTTAACTAGTTGAATGAGCTTTAATTAATCACAAAACCACCAAGCCTCAGCTTCCTCACATATAAAAAGAATAATAGTGCTTTACTTCATAAGGAAGTTATGAGGATTGAATGAAATGACCCAAAGCACTTCATAAATGAGTTAGTGAACCCCAACGTCAACCCCACGGTGGTATGTAGTGGTGACCATGCCCAGGGCTGACACCTGAGGGCTGTGATGAATGCCCCCTCATGCTGTCAAGACATCAGTGCAGAATGGCCTCCACTGCATTTTCATCCCTTCCCCCACCTTCTCCCTTTTCCTCACTGTGCCTCCCCCATCAGACTCTAAAGGAAAAGGGCTCAGGAGTTCAATATCCCCTCCTTAAGCAGTGTCAACCTCTCCACTCAGTTTCTGTTAATGGTTCTCAGCCTAGAGAGCCCAAACCACAAAGATCATTTAATCCTAACATAATTTGCCTCCACTACCCAGAAAGATGGGAGGGAAAATGCCAGGTGTACTTGCAGACTTCAGTGTCAGACCATGACCCCTCATACACATACACATACACTAGGGTTCTTGTGACAAACAATGTGGCTAGGCCACACAAATGAGGCTCTATTATGCAGAAAGACTGCCACTGATCTGCCAGCTACTGAGCCCATTCTCTTTTTTCACTCTACAACAGTTTCCTATCTCTGCTCCCCTCAATCCTTCCTTGATATTTATACAAGAATTGATGCTCTGGGTAACTCCAAAGGCAGAGAGGACTGTTAGTCCTCTGAAACTGTTAATTTAAGATCAGCAGTGGCCCTCTTAACACTGTAGTCAAACTTATTCTCTCTACCCTCCCCCTTCCCCTCTCACTGCCCAACTCAAAATCTGAGGCCTCTGGTTAGTGGTATTAATCTGGCCATTCCATGCTTGCTCCAACATATAACAGAATAAAATAATCCCAGCAGACTAATCTAGATTTTTAATGTCCACTGCTAGTAGTACTACCACTTGTAAAAAATAGCTATTTCATATATCTTCCACAGGACTTTCTGGAGAGAAAGAGAGAGACACACCAAGATATCAAATTTCTTTTATCTATTTGAATTTGAGAAAAGACAGTATTGTTGAGATCGACCTTACAAAGTGTTGCTACTCTGTTTCACTTCAGGAGAATTTTTTTCTAAGAGGACCAGGAAGATGGGAATCAATCCTTACATACTCAAGGCAGTTCACAATGTGCAAACAGCTCTGCTGTGACCATATGAAAAGTGTTATTGTGTTACCACACACAGCCAGAATAGTCAAATGCTCCCTTTTTATAGTCAGAAGATGTTGGTTTCTTGTTATATATGCATACATCAGTGATTTTTTTTCCCATTGTTTCTAAACAAACATACTAGTGATCTAAAAACTGAGCCAAGCAGCTGCACTTTCCTAATTATACTGGAATTAGTATCACAGTCAACAGACACTGCACCCCCATTCTCAACCTGGAGTCAAGCCAAATGCCAACCCAAGCAGGTATCCCCTTTCACCCCCTGGGAAAAAAAGAACAGGATTACAGCTTAGCCAAAAACAGATTTATTTAAAAGCCTGACAAGCTCACTACCTAAATCAAACATCTTAGCAATGGTCCACTGGGTGTGTGTTAGAGAACATCTAATGCACAAAACATAATTTTAAAAAAACACCTCCTATTCCCACATAGGCTTGGCTAGGCTGGTAAAATAGCCAACAAGTGAAGGCTGGAAAAAAGAGAGACAGATCAAACTTGGACATTCCATTAAAACTGAATGATTTTATCTCCCCTATTCCTGTAAGAAAAGCATCTCCAAAAGGGAAAGAACGCCAGTCAGACCACAGGATACTTCATTTTATACTGTCTCTGTTCACTTGCCTCCAGTCTAAGAAATAGATCCTTGTGTCACTAGACATGGCTAGTTTTCAAGAGCCCCTGGAGAACACGTACAATAGGAAGCACCCTCACTCTGTTCTCACGAACAACTAGGGGATGGTAAGAGAATGGTAGTGACTTTTGTGCCCCACTCATTTTTCTTCAGTAAATTATAGTTTCTACCAAGCAAATGTTCTATTTATTCCCCATTAGCTGTTAAATTCAAAGTTTTATTTGCTTCATTCTTCACTCAGAGTTCAAACAGGGAGAACAAAAAGGCACACAAGTTAGTGACAGTACCCCACTGATCTATAAATACGAAAAATCCCTAAAGGCCCAGACACTAAATACTCAACTTTGAGAGTCGTAACACCAAACTTGCTTTTTCAAAAACTTCTTTTTGAAACTAAACCTTTTGTATGATTTTGTGCTAATTCTCTTATGACAGCAATCACTAGAATGGATCTGTCATCTTACTTGGCTTTTCCTTGACTAAAGAAATAGATCCACAATGTTTGTACTCCTCCCTTACCATTCCCCACCCATCCCTTTATTGTGGAAGGAATATCTATATTCAGATTATAATGCTCTCTTCTCATCCTCTAGTTCAAACTGGTCCCAATTATTTCTAGCATCACTGTGAATGTAGCAAAACCTAATTGAGTTTTCAGGATCTAAGACCACATGCATAAAAAATAAAAAATAAAAAGCTTTGGTTTCATAAAACCTATGAAAAAGCTATCACAAAAATTTCTCTCTAAATGATCAAGAGTTACACAGAAATGTTTAATAAAAGAGTATATGCATACACCCACACACAGACTCACTTACACAGACTTTAAATCATATTTGGCAGGGCCCCTGTTCATCAGATTAATCAAGTGGCTATAAATTTATGTCCTTGATTATTTTCTCTAGGCAAGCAATCCCAATTCTAGTTACCATTTTAGCAGGGAAAAAATCCCCACAAAAGATTCTAATGAATCAGATAGTGAATTGGAGGAAAAAACTTAGAGACAGAAAATATACCAGCTAAACTGAAAATATTAGATGTGCATTAAAACTGGGAAACAGTTCTATCTTAAGGGTAGTTTAATTACCCATAGGATCCCTAGAAAGAAAAGCACGTTTGCCATCACAAACAGCAGAACAGATTCAAAGGACTTGGAGTTGGCATGTTAGTATCTCCAGTCATCAACCGCCATCAATTTTTCATCCTATCTTCTCTAAACAATCGATAAGACATCTACCCTGTTAACCTCTATCAGGAAAGACTGAAACAAGTCTTACACCAGTCGGATATTCTAGTTTTATCAAAACTTCATCATGTCTACTGCAAACAAATATATTTTGCCTTGAATAGGTGTAGGGAAAATGGAAGTTCCATGGCCAGGATCCTCACCTGATACCCACTGTGTATGCACAATGAGGTAACACTTAGCCAACTACCCGGGCGCATGCCTGCATACCTGTTGGCAATAAGCTATTTACAGTGGGTATTGCTTTAAGAGTTCCTCCTGGTGCCAGGGCAAAGAGAAGCAGGAGAGAGGGGAGCAGAGGCTGAGCCAGGAGCAGTGACAAATGGATCATATTCCAGCACTTAACCTACTGCCATGAGATTAAGCTTGATATGAGCCCCTTTTTACCCACAATGTTCTGTCGTTGTTACTCGGTCTCACCAAATACATAGTGAACTTGCTTAGAGCTGGGCGCCCCCTCCAGCCCAGAGCTACAACAGTCAAAGTCCTGAGATTGCTTCTGCCTCCATTTTGCCAGATCATTGCCAAAGCAAACCAAAGGCTAAGGAACTATCATTCTTTTTAAAGGTTGCTGTTTAGGAAGGGTTAAATACATAGCATGGAAATACCAAGAAACTGCCATCTTACCTTACAAACAAACTCTTCCATTCTTTCCATAGCATGATGGGCTTGTAAAAGAGGAGACATGCCCATAAACCCCTCATCTTCCGGAGAAGCTTCATCATTGCACTCATGCTCCTCAGGGCTCTGCAAGGCAATCACAGACAGTCAGGGACAGAGACCAGGAATGAAATGAAACAATCAATCAATACACTTTCCTTGA
Organism: Manis javanica; assembly: GCF_040802235.1. NCBI lineage: Eukaryota > Metazoa > Chordata > Mammalia > Pholidota > Manidae > Manis > Manis javanica. The sequence continues at coordinate 31,811,625 of NC_133170.1, read as the reverse complement.
AGAATTACAGTGAAATTCTCTTTAGGTCCAAAAAAGGCCACAGGCAAATAATAAAGGAAGTAGAGAGAGTTTATTATAGAATTGTGTTAAGTACTAAAAATGAAAACTATTACTCAATTCTCCAACAAATAAACTACAACAGCAGCATGTCTGTGTTTGTTTCAGTAGCAAATTCCTGGGGCAGCTTGAATGGTTCGTTTTTATGTTGGTAAGGCCCATAACGTTATTAAAGTTGAGAAATTACTGAGGGGAAAATCTCCAAGAACCCCAACTGGTACATATAAAATAAATAATTGTAATAAGATATGATAAGTGATCTAGGAGAAAAGAAGGAAAGGAGAAAAACATCTAAATTTTTAAGATATGTCAAGCACAAAGCTTCTTTACACAGGCCACCTAATTTAATCCTGATAACCACCTATTAGATAAGTATTCTTATCCCCATTTAACATATGAAGAACATTAGGCAAAGATGTTAAACAAATTTCCTGAAGTTAAAACCAGTAAAGTGGAAAAGTAAAAAAATACCCAAGACCCCTTGTCTTTCCACATTCCCGAGGAAATGATCGATTTATTTGGGGAAACAGTAAGATATGACAATCTAGCTAGACCTTAAGGGATAAATCACTACAATCAAGCTTCATACTAGTTGTGGAGTAAACGACAGAAATTCCAGAATCTTCCACCTGGCCTTGTCATTTACATATCAATGGGTATATAACACTGCAGCCTCAGGTGGATCCACGCAAGCGGTGGAGAAAAAATGGCCATTTTTTCCTCTTCTCCATTCCTGGCACATAATTGGTCTGGCACCTGCGAGTCACCAAGGACCAGCCCATAAAGTTCCTCCCCAAAGGGGTGGGCAGGGAAGTAGAGAGTATACTGTGGCTGCAGGAAAACGGAGCACAGAGCTAGCAGGGACTGGGGAAGAAAGAACTTGGGGAGCATGCACACTGCAGCCATGAGGAATGGATGGAGCCATACTGTCCACCAAATTCGAGCAACCTGTGAGCAATAAAAATGGGCAGGTTTCTCCCAACCTGCCCTTCCTCTTGCCTTACTTCAATTTCACCATATTCATAGGGGACTTTGCTCCAGGAGGGGGACCCCTCTTCCCCTCCAGATCTACACTAGTTTAGACAGGATAATTCTGTGAGGGGGCAGTAGACTAGAAGTCAGGGACCCAAGGAGTATGCCACTAACACCAAAGGAACTTTATACACATCTCTCAACTTCTCTGAGCCTCTAAAAGGAGTTGTTTAAATGATCTTTACAGTCTTCTCCATTGTCCAGAATTCTGAATTCTGTGACTCAATGAATAATGATAGCCCAGGAGAACTGTAATTCCATATCTAAGACTCTTAGAGTCTACTGGACCAACAGTACTGCTAACATGACTGCATGAAGAAATGAAGATCCTCTGCCTCCCATTGGAGAACTAGATGGTAAAGATGCACGCCACCAAACTTGCTTTGAACGTGTTTAAAAAGAAATCCTAAGGTTTCATTTTCCCACTTTTCACTTACGGTAACTGGAAGCTATTCAGCAACATGGGAGATATGTACAAACCCAATCTCAAATTTTCAAAAATTATGTTCTCCAAAACCATCTTGAGTCTGCTTCTCTACTACTTTTACCAATAAAACACCCTCCCTTCTATTCTATACTTACCTAAAACTTACCTATACATCCTTCAACATCCCGCCCGTCATATTTCCTGTCCACAACTCTTCCTGAACTGCCTCAGCCTAGTGTTGCCACCTTTCTTCTCAACATGGTTGCCACCTTCCCCTCACTTCTCCACAGAAGTATTTTTGGACTGCTTCCCCTATCCCCATGAAATTTTAATAACACAAATATACTGTATATCTGTTTATGTACTGTGGCCCTTTGAAGGTCTACAAACCATTATAATATTTAAGAGTTTTTCACTCCCCACAAATGAAGAAACAATTTTCACCAGAGACTGTATACCCTGCCTAACCCATACCAATGCCTCCTCTTCTCAGATTCTTTAGCACTTAGTCTGTACCACCTCATTTGGCAACTAATATAACATCTGGTTACAGCTGTTGTTCTACTGACTTATACTGTTTTATTAATGTTTGATAGCCTTTTACTTCTTTAGTGTAATTTCCCAAACTAGATTTTTAGTGTCTATATTTGTCTTCTCTCCCTACAGGTCCCAAAATAGCTCTGGCCAAAATTTTATATATTTACATAGTGGCTAAATTAATCAATGCTGTAAAAGATTTTCAACAAAATATTTAAAAGGATTGTGTGCCTAATTAAAATAAAATAAAAATGTTGAAACTCCACTAAAACATCAATCATATGAAAACTGAAAAGATTAACAGCTTAAAATAATTAGTAAACTGACTTTTAAATATAAACTTACAATAAAATGTGAAAGAGTGCAAATATTTATACATGTTCAACATGTATTTGATTCTTCACAAAAAGAAACAAACAAGGATTACATCTTGATTTTTATATAATTATGTCAGCAGTTTCCAAATAAAACTACAAAAAGCACATGAAACAGAACCACAGTTAAGTATTTCCTGTAATATCACAAGTTAAATGTGATTAAATTGCAAACAGTGTGAAGTATCAATGGGATCACTTACAATCAGTTAATTTTGAAGGAAGTCCATTTGTGTCCATAGAGGGCTTGTTGATAAGAAAAGGTAAGGCAGCCTCACTGGACATTTCACACATTTAATCTTAAATTACAGACTTAGGTAAGGAAAATGAGGATAGGGTGCCTCTTCTGTGGGCACTCACCACTGTACAAGTCTGCAGGAAAGAGAGACATCTCAGTCACAGGGGAGGACGAGGAGCAATGACACTGTGCTCAGGAAAGAACAGCTTTCTGTCCCTCGCAGTGCTAATACGTGTTTGGTCAAAGAAAAGACAGGTACATTCAGAATGCATGGCCTATGCCAAACACCTGCCAGGGACCAAAAACATCGTTTATTCATTTAGTCAAATACTTTTAAGAAGAAGTGGCTTGCTATAATGGATTAAGAGTAAATTTGAAGCCAGATGAGCTTTGACTACTGATACACTCTGTAATCTTTGACAAAATTCCATACAATCTCTCTAAGCATCCATTTCCTTTTCTGTAACATCATTTAACCATACTGTACCTGCACTGCACAAGTGTCTTAAGAATCAAACATAATGAATATGAAGAAATAATTATAGGACCTAGGACTCAGAAGACAATAAATAAATGATGGTCTTTATTATAAAAATGATGGGCTAGGTACTGAGAACATTAAAGTACAACAATCTAGTGGAGAAGACATGCCTGTAAGTAAATGATGACAGCAATGAGCCTTGAGCAGTATGAAAAGGACCTGATGCAAACAGAAAAGAGAAAACAGTTAACTCTGGTACTACTGGTGAGTGTTCTAGAAAGGTAACATCTGAACCAAGCCCAGAAAAATGTGTAAGCCCTCAACAACCAGGCATGACAGGAGAAAGGCAAGACGTTTACAGTAATCACATTTCCAAAAATGCAGAGGAAAGAAAAAGCATGACACTAACAATATATGGCTTAGCATGGCTACTATGAACAGTAAATGTGATGTGTAGTTAAAAAGGGTTAAGTACATAAACAATCCAGATGTTCACCAACAGATGAAAAGGTAAACAAAATGTGACATATGCATACAGTAGATTATCACTCAGTCATAAAAGGGAATGAAATTCTGATAGGTGCTACCACATGGATGCACCTTGAGAACATTATGCTAAAGTGAAATGCTTACCCACAAAATATTGTACAATTCCATTTCTATGAAATATCTGGAATAGGCACATTTACAGAGACAGGGAGTAGATTAAAGGTTACCAAGAGCAGGGCTTGGAGGAGGAGGGAATGGAGAATAACAACTAACAGGTATAAAGTCTTTCTTTGGGGTGATGAAAAATTCTGGAAATAGTGGTAATGGCTGTACAACACTGTGAATGTAATACAATGGCAAATTTTAGGTTACATATTTTATAATAAAAAAAATTTAAGAAGATAAAGTGGACCACAGCAGCATTATTTGTTAGTAGTCAAAAAACAGAAACAACCCAAGTATCTGCCAGTAAGAAAATGGATAAACAGATGTTATATATTTATATAACATACTATTACTCAGTAATAAAAAAAAGCTACGGACATACAAACAAGATGGTTACAAGTGAAGGAAACTAGTCATGAAGAGAGCATGTACTGGATGATTCCATTTACATCAGGTCCAGCAGCACCAAATTTCTACTATTGTGGCAAAAGTGAGCATAATGATTACCTCAGAGAATGGAGGTAAAGGTGGGAGGCTTATTGACTAGAAAAGAGCAAGAGAGAAGCTTCTGTGGCAATGGAAGTCATCCGAATGTGATCTGTGTGGTAGCCACACATGTGGTGTCATAGTACCATATATTTAAGATTTACATATTTCACTGTGCTTAAACGATCCCTCAATAGAATGTTCTTTGTGTAACTCATCCCTCAATAGAATGCTTTAAACACAGACTCAAACAGGAAGGGGAGGAATGGAGGTGCAGTCAGGCAGGAGGAACCAGCTTCTTTAAGGCTTTTGATATGAAGGTGCTTTATCCTGTAGACAAGGCTGAGCATTTAAAGAATATGAAGCCAGGGAAGCTGAACATTATTAAATCTGCTTTTAGAAACTATTACTTTGGTAACAGAGAAGGCCACAATGAAGAAGGGAAAAAGGAAAGGAGAGAAATAAATTAAGAAAATACTTGAAAAGTCTAAACCAGTTGTTCTCAACTAGGGGAACCCTAGTTTGCTTGCATCACCTCTCAGGATTCATCCTTTTTGCCACAAACATTTTACTCATTTATACTGATGAGTTTGCCTTTACTAAGTTCTGTGGCTGCATACCATGAATGGCTATTTATTCCATGATGCCACTTATGTTTTATTTGACTTCCACTTTCAGCATTATCATTTTCATTTCTTTGCTTCACTTTTGTATTTATTAGCCAAGTCCCTCTTCTTACCCATTTTTGTAAAAAGTCACATGGGTTTACCACTGGGAAGCAATACAACTATACTCTCTGCTGTCTTGTGTTAAATGAGTAACACATGTAAAATAATAGTCACTGACAGACTTTCAAAGAAGTGGCATGATTGGTCACTAATAATCATGCACACCTATTACTTGCACAGTGATTGTGGACTGAAGAGCTAGCTGAAAAGTTTGTGTTTTATGCAGTTACAGTAAATATACCATAGTAACTGAAATGTGAACCATACTGGTGAGGGTCTGCTATTATTTAACTAACCCATGGCAAACTGAAACCCATGCAAACCAGAACCTTGCAAAGTATTAGGGCTGCCTGGATACATTTTCTCATCTTTTACAACCTCCCTTTCTATCCAAAAGGTGATTCTAAGAAACCTAATCTCAATTCAGCAGAAAGCAAGTCTCTATGTAAGGCAAGAACTTCATTGCTGATTACATTTGTAAGACATATAACTACATCCAGTTTTCTTGATCAGTTTTTTGTTACTAAATACCACCAATGGTAAAAATTCTGTCTCCAGTGGTCCAGTGTATGTCATGAAGCAGAATGTAGTCAGTGGTCAGATACACATATCCCAGTAAAGATAAGTATTTCCACCCATCACAACATACCTGCAAATTTTTTTAATTTTTATAAAAGAATGTTTCCTTCAGAAGTGCAAAGTATTAAAAAATCTGTTAATTTATCAAGTATTATCCCCAATTCTCACCCTCTGATAGCAGATTACTCACAAATATATTCTCAAAAAACAAATGTCTACAATATAGGCCATAATCAACTATTTATTGTTTTCAAGCATTACAAAGTTGCTGATTAGGGATCTACATGAAGTGGGTGTAAATTCCCTGGGTCACATGCAGGATAACAATTAGGAATAAAGTGGTAGTGTCAAACACTGACTACATCACCAGATAAAAAAAAAAAAGCCATTTCTAGAGTAAATGGGCAAATTTATAGCCATGCCTATGATGATCTGAAAAACCTAACCTGGGCACTATATATAAAATAGTCTTTGTCTTCCAATACTATCTTTAAACAAACAACTACCCTGTCATGAGTTGAAATTACTTTCAATTTCCTATCAAGCAGCCACTAAACCACAATACCCAAAGATCTCTTTCAACACCAAATTGCATCTTTATTAAGTGTTAAATACAAGTGTTAAATACATGTTTTCTTCTGCTTCTGATGTCATACCTCCTACCCTCATCAAAATAAATTATGAAGAGAAACAGCACATTCTAAGATTAAACCATTAAAACCAAAGCTGACTAAAATAAAGGCATAAAACTTAATTCTCTAAGGCTTTCTATGAATAAATCACTATATGTAAACTTAAAGAGAGGTCAATGCTCTGAAGTGAGCACAAAGACACTTCTAAGTATTCTTCTCCTATATTCAGTGAAGTACATCTGTGAAAAGACTAAATTGGTTATATAAACACAATGATATTCACCTGATGATACATCCAAAGTGCAACCAAAAATGACAATTCTCTGCAATGTATTTCATCTTTGAAAAGACAGAACCATAGTGATAAAGATGAAAGGCCTTTATGATCAGATTTTAAAAAGAATTCATTTTGGTTGTCCTACTTTTCCTTTACTCCAGATTCTTAATTGTTTAATTCTTAAATATTTAATTGTTTGGCCCAACTCAGTTCAAGAGTAATTCAGTTTTAACAAATATTTATTAAAAGGGTTTTTTTAATGAGTAAAATATAATCTGTTTTTCCTGGACTTATTCAAATAAGGGGCTAAATTATCCACATAAATGACTATAACAGAAATAAGGTATAGCTAATTTAAAGACACAGTGCGTTGAACTCAGGAAAGATTGCATGAGGAACAGAACCTTGGAAGCTGATACAAGAGAATGTTCAAGAAAGAAAGGCAAAAGTACCATTTTGAGGAAAAGAGATCAGTTCAGCTGAAATTTAAAATGTACTTAGGGGAATGGTAAGACATAAATTACACATTTAAATAGGAGTTCAGGTTAGCAAAGTGCTGCAGAGATCCACAATCATAATACCATCCACAATTAAAAGTTAATGTAGGGGCAGAGCCAAGATGGCAGCGTGAGTAGAGCAGCAGCAATCCCCTCCCAAAACCACATATAGTTTTGAAAGTACAACAAATACAACTATTCCTAAAAGAGAGACCAGAAGACAAAGGACAATAGCTAGACTCCATCTACACCTGCAAGAACCCAGTGCCTTCTGAAGGGGGTAAGATACAAGCCGTGACCCGGGGGGATCTGAGCGCCCCTCACCTGAGCTCCCAGTGGGAGGAGAGGAGTCGGAGCAGGGAGGGAGAGGGAGCCCAGGACTGCTAAATAGCCAGCCCTAGCCATGCACACAAGAGCGCAGACACACAGTGCGTGGGGTGCTGGATACTAGGGGAACAGGATAGTAAAACCTGTGAGCGGGTCCCCGCAGCCAGTGCCCCTGGGACAAAGAAAAGCGAGTGCTTTTTGAAAGTCTTAAAGGGACAGGGAACCCACAGCTGGATGGAAGCGCCCCAGGACACTTGGCCCAGCAGCTGGGAATCCCAAGGAACTCCGGGCGCCCTAATACCCTGTGGGCTGCAGTGCACTTCGGAGGCCCCTCATGGTGATCGACAGCCTCACGCCTGTTTCCCCTCCAATGCAGCTCCACCATATTGGAGCAGCAGACTGAGGCCAGCCACACCCATAGCAACCACGGAGCTTAACTCCACAGCATCCGCGAAGCTTAACTCCACAGCAGCCAGGCAAGAATCAGAGGCCCTCTCTGTGCGCAGCTACCCAGCACAAGCTGCTAGAGGTCGCTGTTCTCCCAGGAGAGGAAGGTCACAAACCAGCAAGAAGGGACGATCTCCCAGCCAACACATGCACCAGCTCCACACAAATACCTCTATAGCCATGAAAAAGGCAGAATTTGATACAGACCAAAACCACAGAGGCAACCCCTGAGAAGGAGACAGACCTAACCAATCTTTCTGAAAAGAATTCAAAATAAAAGTCATAACCATGCTGATGGAGCTGCAGAGAAATATGCAAGAGCTAAGGGATGACGTCTGGAGGGAGATTACAGAAATTAAACAATCTCTGTAAGGAGAGATTTATAACCAGAAGGGATAAGATTCAAGAGGCCATTGATGGGATAGAAACCAGAGAACAGGAACACATAGAAGCTGATGCAGAGAGGATCTCAAGGAATGAAACAATATTAAGAGAACTGTGTGACCAATCCAAAAGGAACAATATCTGCATTATAGGGGTACCAGAAGGAGAAGAGAGAGAAAAAGGGAAAGTGTCTTTGAAGAAATAATTGCTGACAATTTCCCCAAACGAGGGGAGGAAATAATCGATCAGACCATGGAAGTACACAGAACTCCCAACAGAAGGGACCCAAGGAGGACAACACCAAGACATAATAATTAAAATGGCAAAGATCAAGGTCAAGGACAGAGTTTTAAAGGCAGCTAGAGAGAGGAAAAAGGTCACCTACAAAGGAAAACCCATCAGGCTGTCATCAAACTTCTCAACAGAAACCTTACAGGCCAGAAGAGAATGGCATGATATATTTAATGCAATGAAACAGAAGGGCCTTGAACCAAGAATACTATATCCAGCACAATTATCATTTAAATATGAAGGAGGGATTAAACAATTTCCACACAAGCAAAAGTTGAGGGAATTTGCCTCCCATAAACCACCTCTACAGGGTATTTTAGAGGGATTGCTCTAGATGGGACCACACCTAAGACTAAACAGATGTCACAGCAAAGAAATCAGACCAACCAAACACTAACTAAAGGCAAAAAAATAACATCAACTACCCACAAAAGCAGTTAAAGGAAACACAAAAGAGCAGAAAATAAAACACCTAGCATATAAAGAATGGAGGAGGAGGAATAAGAATGAGAGAAATAAAGAATCATCAGACAGTGTTTATAATAGCTCAATAAGTGAGTTAAGTTGACAGTAAGATAGTAAAGAAGCTACCCTTGAACCTTTGGTAACCACGAATCTAAAGCCTGCAATGGCAATAAGTACACATCTTTCAATAATCACCTTAAATGTAAATGGACTGAATGTACCAATCAAAAGACACCAAGTAACAATGGATAAAAAAGCAAGGCCCATCTATATGCTGCTTACAAGAGATACACCTGAAACCCAAAGATATACACAGACTAAAAGTCAAGGGATGGAAAAAGATATTTCATGCAAACAACAGGGAGAAAAAAGCAGGTGTTGCAATATTAGTATCAGACAAAATAAACTTCAAAACAAAGAAAGTAACAAGAGATAAAGAAGGACATTCCATAATGATAAAGTGCTCAGTCCAACAAGAGGATATAACCATTATAAATATATATGCACCCAACACAGGAGCACCAGCATATGTGAAACAAATACTAACAGAACTAAAGGAGGAAATAGAATGCAATGCATTCATTTTAGGAGACTTCAGCATGCCACTCACTCCAAAGGATAGATCCAATGGACAGAAAATAAGTAAGGACATGGAGGCACTGAACAACACACTAGAACAGATGGACCTAACAGACATCTATAGAACTCTACATCCAAAAGAACAGGATACACATTCTTCTCAAGTGCACATGGAACATTCTCCAGAATAGACCACATACTAGGCCACAAAAAGAGCCTCAGTAAATTAAAAAAGACTGAAATTCTACCAACCAACTTTTCAGACCACAAAGGTATAAAACTAGAAATAAATTGTACAAAGAAAAAGAAAGGCCCACAAACACATGGAGGCTTAACAACATGCTCCTAAATAACCAATGGATCAACGAACAAATTAAAATAGAGATCAAGGAATATATGGAAACAAAGACAGCAATACAAAGCCCCAACTTCTGTGGGACGCAGCAAAAGCAGTCTTAAGAGGAAAGTATATAGCAATCCAGGCATATTTAAAGAAGAAAGAACAATCCCAAATGAATAGTCTAACATCACAATTATCAAAATTGGAAAAAGAAGAACAAATGAGGCCTAAAGTCAGCAGAAGGAGAGACATAATAAAGATCAGAAAAGAAATAAACAAAATTGAGAAAAATAAAACAAGAGAAAAAAATCAATGAAACCAAGACCTGGTTCTTTGAGAAAATAAACAAAATAGATAAGCCTCTAGCCAAACTTATTAAGAGAAAAAGAGAATCAACACACATCAACAGAATCAGAAATGAGAAAGGAAAAATCACAGCAGACTCCACAGAAATACAAAGAATTGTTAGAGACTACTATGAAAACCTATATGCTAACAAGCTGGAAAACCTAGAAGAAATGGACAACTTCCTAGAAAAATACAACCTTCCAAGACTGACCAAGGAAGAAACACAAAAGTTAAACAAACCAATTACAAGCAAAGAAATTGAAGCAGTAAATAAAAAACTATACAAGAACAAAACCCCTGGGCCAGATGATTTTACCTCGGAATTTTATCAGACATACAGAGAAGACATAAGACCCATTCTCCTTAAAATTTTCCAAAAAAAGAGAAGAGGAAGGAATACTCCCAAACTCATTCTATGTAGCCAACATCATCCTAATACCAAAACCAGGCAAAGACCCCACCAAAAAAGAAAATTACAGACCAATATCCCTGATGAACATACATGCAAAAACACTCAACAAAATATTAGCAAACCAAATTCAAAAATATATCAAAAGGATCATACACCACGACGAAGTGGGATTTATCCCAGGTAAGCAAGGATGGTACAACATTCGAAAATCCATCAACATCATCTACCACATCAACAAAAAGAAGGACAAAAACCACATGATCATCTCCATAGATGCTGGAAAAGCATTCAACAAAATTCAACATCCATTCATGATAAAAACTCTCAGCAAAATGGGTATAGAGGGCAAGTACCTCAACATAATAAAGGCCATATATGATAAACCGACAGCCAACATCATACTGAACAGCAAGAAGCTGAAAGCTTTTCCTCTGAGATCGGGAACAAGATAGGAATGCCCACTCTCCCCACTGTTATTTAACATAGTACTGGAGGTCCTAGCCATGGCAATCAGACAAAACAAAGAAATACAAGGAATCCAGATTGGTAAAGAAGTTAAACTGTCACTATTTGCAGATGACATGATATTGTACATAAAAAACCCTAAAGACTCCACTCCAAAACTACCAGAACTGATCTCGGAATACAGAAAAGTTGCAGGATACAAAATTAACACACAGAAATCTGTGGCATTCCTATACACTAACAATGAACCAATAGAAAGAGAAATCAGGAAAACAATTCCATTCACAATTGCATCAGAAAGAATAAAATACCTAGGAATAAACCTAACCAAGGAAGTGAAGACCTATACCCTGAAAACTCTAAGACACTCTTAAGAGAAATTAAAGAGGACACTAACAAACAGAACCTCATCCCATGCTCCTGGCTAGGACGAATTAATATTGTCAAAATGGCCATCCTGCCCAAAGCAATATACAGATTTGATGCAATCCCTATCAAATTACCAACATTCTTCAATGAACTGGAGCAAATAATTCAAAAATTCATATGGAAACACCAAAGACCCCGAATAGCCAAAGCAATCCTGAGAAGGAAGAATCTCGCTACCCAACTTCAAGCTCTACTACAAGGCCATAGTAATCAAGACAATTTGGTACTGGCACAAGAACAGAGCCACAGACCAGTGGAACAGATTAGAGACTCCAGACATTAACCCAAACATATATGGTCAATTAATAAACAATAAAGGAGCCATGGACATACAACCTCTTCAACAGATGGTACTGGCAAATGACAACCTCTTCAACAGATGGTACTGGCAAAACTGGACAGCTACATGTAAGAGAATGAAACTGGATCACTGTCTAACCCCACACAGAAAAGTAAATTCGAAATGGATCAAAGACCTGAATGTAAGTCATGAAACCATAAAACTCTTAGGAAAAAACATAGGCAAAAATCTCTTGGACATAAACATGAGCAACTTCTTCATGAACATATCTCCCTGGGCAAGGAAAACAAAAGCAAAAATGAACAAGTGGGACTACATCAAGCTGAAAAGCTTCTGTACAGCAAACAACACCATCAATAGAATAAAAAGGTATCCTACAGTATGGGAGAATATATTTGTAAATAACAGATCCGATAAAGGCTTGACATCCAAAAAATATGAAGAGCTCACACACCTCAACAAACAAAAAGCAAATAATCCAATTAAAAAATGGGCATAGGAGCTGAACACAGTTCTCCAAAGAAGAAATTCAGATGGCCAACAGACAAATGAAAAGATGCTCCACATCGCTAATTATCAGAGAAATGCAAATTAAAACCACAATGAGATATCACCTCACACCAGTAAGGATGGCTACCATCCAAAAGACAAACAACAACAAATGTTGCCAAGGTTGTGGAGAAAGGGAACCCTCCTACACTGCTGGTGGGAATGTAAATTAGTTCAACGATTGTGGAAAGCAGTATGGAGGTTCCTCAAAATAGACGTACCATTTGACCCAGGAATTCCACTTCTAGGAATTTACCCTAAGAATGCAGCAGCCCAGTTTGAAAAAGACAGATGCACCCTTATGTTTATTGCAGCACTATTTACAATAGCCAAGAAATGGAAGCAACCTAAGTGTCCATCAGTAGAAGAATGGAAGATGTGGTACATATACACAATGGAATATTACGCAGCCATAAGAAAAAAACAAATCCTACAATTTGCAACAACATGGATGGAGCTAGAGGGTATTATGCTCAGTGAAATAAGCCAAGCGGAGAAAGACAAGTACCAAATGATTTCACTCACATGTGGAGTATAAGAACAAAGAAAAACTGAAGGAACAACACAGCAGCAGCAGAATCACAGAACCCAGGAATAGACTAACAGTTACCAAAGGGAAAGGGACTGGGGAAAATGGGAGGGAAGGGAGGGATAAGGGCGTGGAAGAAGAAAGGGGGTATTACGATTAGCATGTATAATGTGGGGGGTGGGCATGGGGAGTGCTGTGCAACACAGAGAAGACAAGTAGTGTTTCTACAGCATCTTACTACACTGATGAACAGTGACTGTAATGGGGTTTGTCAGGGGGACTTGGTGAAGGGGGTCCCTAGTAAACATAATATTCTTCATGTAATTGTAGATTAATGATAACAAAATTTTAAAAATAAATAAATAAAAATAAAAGTTAAAGTAAAGGAAATGGTAAAATACAAAGGGCTGGGAACAGTAAAACTTTGATTAAAGTTTGTTTGCCTTTATAAATGTCACTAAAACTGAGACCTTCTTTCTGTTCACATAGCTTAATTACGAGGATAAAGATCTCTTTTATCATTTGATCTATGGAATTCTTGCCCAGGAGAGTAAGGACACAAACCACTAAATATTAACTTTAGGAACTTCTCAAAAATTCATTTAACTAAATAATGAACTCTCAATCAGCCCCTTATACAATAAACTGCTCACCTGGGCAAACATGTTTGCTTATCTAGAAAATATTTGTTCATTAAGACTGTCTCCACCAATCCTAAACTATCATATTACAAACTTTGCCTAATGCCCATATGATCTCTGTATTGAAAGACCTGCCTTAAACCACTGGAGCCCAGACCCCAATTAATATCCACCCATGACCTCTCCTTTCTAAAACACTAATAGGACTCTTCAGGGTAAGTGTTCACTCTTGTGGCAGTTAACAAATAATTCTGGGTTAGTTTGTTAAACAGTTGTTTTGATGGTCTTTTTGGAAAGCTGACAGGTTAAATTCACCCTTAAATTTAGAAATTTGAAACGTGTAGTAAGGGCATTAGCAAGCAGATACAGCCAACAAACACAGGGGCTAGTGAAAATTCAGGCATCTACAAAAAGTAACAGCTTAAAGAGAAAGCACGGATGAATATAATTCTGGTATTGTCCAGTAAAGTACAATATCTAATCTCTATGAACACTTTTGGCCTGCCTAGAAATATCTATACCTTAGCCTATACAGATTAGTTGTCTCTATCAAAGCCTGACAGAAAAGAATTTTAAATCACCTAATTATTTTTATTCTCACAAAGCAACTCACTCTAATCTTAACTGGATTTCCTAAGTAGACTTCTTCAAGAAAACAAAATGAAGTGATCCACAGACTAGTCTACTTACAAGTTAGCTTTCTTACAATAAAATAATATACAGTGCCATTCTTATGAATTTGGTTAAAGTAAATTAGTTCAACAAAATGATTCCTAGGTTGAACGAATCTAAGTTGGCTCCTAATCTCCCATTTCTAAAGAAGAATCTGGAGTAAAGGAAAAGTAGGACAACCATAAAGGCTGTTCTCTTTATTCAACATAATACATTTAAAACTCAGAGATGTGAAATAAAGCCATAAAGTGAAAGATCAAGGCAACCTGGTTTGAAACGCCTCTTTTGTGTTTCTGTCTAAAGAAGCTTCGAAGATGCTTAACTGTTTACTTCAGCAGATATAGTCAAAAGAGCTTAGGTTTTATAGTCAGAGGTCTAGAAGCAGTGGCCTATTCATTTCAACCAAAACAAAACATTATGCATTTCAAAAAATATTTTGGATGATGGAAGAATACTGGACCAGGAGTCTAGAGATCAGGATTTCAGGCCCCAATTGTCTAGGCTTACTTGCTACCAAACTCTCCACTCCCTTCCACCTTTGATCCCTCATTCTAGCTGTGCTAAATATTCTGCAGGTTTAGACAGCAGTACATAGCAACGTACACTCAAAATATGTTAGCTATTATCACTACTACTATTCCCTAAAAGCATCATGCTATTTCTTATTTCTGAGTCTTAACATCTGCTGTTCCTTTTGCCTAGAATGCCCTCTGGTCCTTTCTCTTAGGTAACTCCAATACCCAAGTCTTACCTCCACAGCCCTCATAGGCAGGCAGAGCTGCTCCCATAGTAGCCTGTGCCTATAATCACACAGCATGTACAACTGTACTGATTTACTTGTCTGTCTCTCCAACTAGACTGTCAGCTGCCTAAGGGTAGAAACCACGTCTTTGTATTCCCAAAGTGTCAATGTGGTGGAAGGAATGGAAGGAATGGAAGGAATGGAAGGAATGGAAGGGAGGGAAGGGAGGGAAGGGAGGGAAGGGAGGGAGGGAGGGAGGGAGGGAGAGGGAGGAAGGAAGGAAGGAAGGAAGGAAGGAAGGAAGGAAGGAAGGAAGGAAGGAAGGAAGGAAGGAAGGAAGGAAGGAAGGAAGAGGAAGGAAGGAAGGAAGGAAGGAAGGAAGGAAGGAAGGAGGAAGGAAGGAAGGAAGGAAGGAAGGAAGGAAGGAAGGAAGGAAGGAAGGAAGGAAGGAAGGAAGAAAGGAAGGAAGGAAGGAAGGAAGGAAGGAAGGAAGGAAGGAAGGAAGGAAGGAAGGAAGGAAGGAAGGAAGGAAGGAAGGAAGGAAGGAAGGAAGGAAGGAAAACATCTGTCAAAAGAATAAAGGCATACATGCATCTTTACTAAACTAAATGATTCTGGTATTCCTTCCACTCTAACATTCTAGGAACCAAGTTTGGGTACTCGGAAGAAAGCTGGTATTATTTAATATAAATTAGAAGTCAGAAAGAAAAGCTGGTGGGGAAGGGAGCACACTAAATAGTTCAATTAGAAACAGTTAAAGGTCCAATAAAAAGGTCAGCAGTAAGATGAAATCACCTCTGTGAAAAGACTGCTCAAGTCAAGGGTGGTTGAGAAGTGTGTGTTTACCACTGCTCCGAGTACCTCACCATACTAAGTGCTGTTACGAGTAAATACTCAACTCAGTCTGTCAGATGTTTTTGAAGTTTAAAGAAGGAAAGGGCTTAGGTATACACCTAACAGAAATGCATCTATATATTCACCAGAAGACAAGTGCTAGGGTATTTATTCACAGAGACACTATTTATAATAGCCCCAAATTGGAAACAACCCGAACAGCCTTCAACAATAGAATGTAAATAAAATAGTAAGCAAAATGTGGTATAGTCACACAAAGAAATACTCCAGAGAAATGAGAATAAACAATCTGCAGTTACACTGAGAAAATACAGACATGATGCTGAGTGAAAGAAGCCAGACACAGAGTACGTGGTGAGTGGTTCAAGTGATATGATATACAAAGCCAGACAAAAGCAGTCTTTGCCATTAAAAGTCAAGATAAGGTTACCTCTGGGGGACAGATAAGCAATGCCTCTGGGGGATAGGAGGTATCAGCATTAAGGGGACCGCTGGGAGTGCTGGTTGTACAAGTGAGTCCAGTTTATAAAAATTATTGCACTATTCACTTAAGACAAATGTACTTTTCTGTATGTATATTATATTTCAATTAGGTTTTTGTGTTTTTTTTATTTTAAGGATCCTCCCCTCAAAAAAGGTTGGGAAATAATGGTGTAAAAGAGATCAGGAATTCAAATCCAGGCCTCTCTGAACCCCCAAATGCTTTTTTTCCCTTTTACCAAAATGCTTCCTTGGAAATTCTGGCGCACAGATATGGCTTCACTAAATAAAACTAAACATGATTAAAAGTGATGAAAGTAGCCATTAAATAGAGCTTTTTAAACAAATATACCTAATTGGACTGTATTAATATCTTCATTTATCTTTTATCCTCTAACAAAAAAGTGTTAAAATTATAATGGGGGGACCACAGAAATTTGGAGGTTTAAAAACCTTAGGGATCACCTAGTTTAACAACTTCATTTCAGTATCAGGAAAACGAGGCCCAAAGAAATTTTAAGAATTGCCCAAAGTCACACAGCTGGTTGGCAATAGGGCTGCCAACTCAGTTTCAATCATTCATTTCTTAAATATTTATTAAGCAAATACAATATTTCCAGACTACTTTAGGTGCTGGGGATAGACATTATATCCAGGTGAATGGAGACAGATAATAACCAAGTTAATCTTCTTTTAAAAAGATGACTACAAGTCTAGTAAGAGCAGTAATACAAAAACAGTAATCTGATAGATTAACTTTGTCCTCTGGGGAGGACAGTCTGCCTAAGGTGAAATTTAAACAAGTCTTTTCTTTTTAACACAAACATACACCTCTAATGATGTGCTACATCTAACATTTATTAAGTACCTTTCCATGTACCAGGGATTGTTCTCACTGCTTGACATGTACTAACTTAACTTCTCACTAGAGTCCTGAGAGACAAGATACATACTATTAGATTCCCCATTTACAGAACAGGATACCCTCCTTCACCACCTCTGGGCCTAGCTAGCTTTACCTGCTGAAAGTTTCATCAGTCTCAAACCTATACATATTTAGAACCTCCAGATGAAAAGGAGAAGATTGTGATCATTGGTTCTCAATAAGTGTGTCCCAGAATCATGTCAGGGAGCTTGTGAATAACACAGATTCCTATTCCAGAGATTTTTAAAAACCTATTTGCTTCACAAGGAATCAAATAAATCAATCTCTCCACTACCTCAAATAAAGGACTCCTGTGCTCCGAGAAACTGAACGTATGTGTGCATGCAAATACTTCAACTGATGCTACCTTAGAATCAATTCCACAGTTACAATGGATTACTATCACCTATGAGAGTGTCTCTTTTTTTCACAATTTTGTGTATTAAAGGCAAATTACCACTGAAATTGCCAATCATGCTTTTGACAATTAACCAAAGAAAAGAAAACCCAACCCCCTGAAGAGAAAAAGTACATGATCCCCCAACAAGGTCCCAGTGTGTAACTCAAGTAAATTCAATGGAACTTCAGTTTCCTCAACTGTAAAACAAATATACTACTAATACCTATCCCATAAGACTACTTTAAGAATGAATGAGGTATTTGCAAAAGAGCTTAGGAAATTGACTCATACATTATAAAGGCTCAATAAATGCCAGGTATCATTCTTCTGATAAATAATAAGAAAGCATTTACTCTCTATCTTCAATTATGTTAATGAAACTTTCCTAAACGTCGAAATAGCACACGCCATGTTCTCTTTCTGTACATCTCTTTATGGAAATTACTTGAGGCAATTTAGACATAGAATTTTAAATTGGGTACTGATCAATTCAACAACTATGTGTTATGTGCCTGCTATGAATCACAGTTAGCTAGAATCTGAGGATAGGATGAACAAAAGACAAGATTCTTTTCACCATGGAACACAGAGCCTGTAAGCAAAAATAATTATTAAACATCTAATCATACAAATGTAAAATAAGGTGTGACATGTACTGTGATGGACAATAAAGGTATGATTAAAGATAACAATGGGGAACCATAAACAATACAATAAAATGGGGATAAAGAATTTGAGAAAGCTTTCTCTGAGGAAGCAATACTTAACCTTAATACTAAAGGATGAGCAGCCATTAGCCAGACACATGGATGTAAAAAACACTCCAGGCAGAGGAAATAGCCATGACTAAAGGTTCAGAAGCTGTGGAGAGCCCAGCCTATTGAAGGAAATGAAATAAGGCCATGGTGATTGCAGCTCACTAAACAAGGAAAAGAATGTCCTGAAGTGAAGTTAGCCAGGCCACTGCAGGCTCTGGAAAGGACTGGGAATTTTATTCTAAGTACAATGGGAAACAAATTAAGAATTTTTAAAAATGGGAATGGCATAACAAACTTTGCATTTTTAAGAGTTCTCTTTTGCAACTCTGAAAAATATATTGGAAACAGAAATAAGAAACAAAGTCCTGTTAGGCGGTCTATCCCCTATTCCAGATGAGAGGTGATCAGGGCTTAGGCTACAGTACTGACAGAAAAGAAATGGACCACAGAAGCTGAAATGACATAACTTGAGTTTTGTAACAGGTTTGAATTTAACTTCTATTTCCAAAGTCTTCAAAGAAGCTAAATAATTAAAATCTTTATCCACAGTTAACCTGGGTAGGTCTCCTCATAAAAGTTCAAGAGTCAACTCTGACCACAATTAGATACCACTTTATACCCTCTAGGGTTGCTACATACAAAAATAAGTGCTGGGCAGGATGTGGAGAAAGTGGAAACTCATACATCGCTGGTGGAGATGTAAAATGGTAGAGCTGTTATAGAAAACAGGCTGGCAGTTACTAAAAATATTAAATACAGAGTTAACACAGGCAAAAAATCATTCCTATGTATGTACTCAAGAGGAATGAAAACATATTTCTACACCAGAATTGGTACATGAACGCTCATAGCAACACTATTCATAATTGCCAAAAAGTGGAAACAACACAAATGTCCATTAACTGATGTGGGGTAAGTAAATGTAATATATCCATCCAGTGGAATATTATTCTGCTAAAGAAGAGAATGAAGGTTTGATATTCCTATGCTATATACAAGGAATGAAGGCCTGATATTCCTACACTACATGCTACAATTCCGATGAATCTTGAAAATACTATGCTAAATAAAAGAACCAGTCACAAAACACCATATATTGTATGATTCCATTATATGAAAAGTCCAGAATAAGCAAGAACATAGAGACAGAAAGTAGACTGGAAGTTGCCTAAGGCTAGGGTAGGAATAGGGAATGACAGCTAATGGGTAGGAAGTTTCTTCTGGAGATGATAAAAATGTCCTACATTTAAAGGTTGTGATGGTTGCAAAACCGAATGAATGTATTTAAACCACTGAATTCTGTACTTTAAATGGGTGAATTTTATACATGAATTATCTCTTTTTATTTTTAAGAGACAACTGTAAATGTGATGTTTTCCTTTAACAGCAAACACATCTTAATTTCCCAAATGCTCTTCAGAGGACATGTAGAGATTTGTCTCTTTGCAAACCATGTTCCTGAGCAGCTTTTAATACATTAACTATTTTAAATGAAATAGAACTTTAATTTTAGGCATTAATTTTTAAACAGTAGTGTTTATTTACTTTCAAAATAAACAGAAAATCCATTAAAAAGTTAGAATGTACCTGAGGAGCAAAATTATCCCAGACTAACAGAAAATGAGATGTGCAACAACAATTATGCTAAAACACAAGTTCCAACAGTCGAATCCAACCTCTAGGCTCAACGTAAATACTCAGGGGCAGAGTTTGAAATTGAGAAAGATGAAGTCAATCTGGTGCCAATTCTTATAAAAGGCAGCTTTGTTTAGCAGAAAGGGCAGTCAGAAGACTTGGCACATGCTCCAGCAGCTCTCATTTAAGCCATGTGACTCTGGGCAAACTACTCTAAGCTTTCTAAATCTTACTTTCATACACTTTCAAAAAGAGATTCTGTCTGTTCTTCCTATTTCAGAGTGCAGTTTTGAGAAGCATATGAGACAATATCTGTGAAAGTGCTACATACAAATTTAAGGCATTAGAATTATTTAGAAGGATATATATACTCTACTTGTTAACAGTTCACATACTTCCACTTCAAAACTGGAAATTACAAGAAATGAATCCTTTCTTCAAAACAAACAAAAAGTCATTATATGGAACTCTTCAAGTCACTTGATGATACTAGGTTAATATTTTGTCTTTATATTGCAGTTTCAAGCTTGCATCGTTTTCTGTAACTCAATCCCCCTTTTTTCCTAGCTCCCATGGTGTTTCTACACTAACAACCAAGAAATTAACAGCAAGGGACAGGACTATGTATAGATTAAATATAGAATAGAAGTTGCAAAGAATGGAGAGGGAGGGTCAAGGGAGAATTAGAGCAGAAGAAAAAGATTTTGTTGCTTACATGATCCAACAAATTTTCTAGTGAAACCACCTCCCAAGCAGGCAGTACATACAGATGTACTGGTCTCTTCATAAACCACCTTCTCTTTTTCAGAAAAGAACTTCCACTCCAAAGATAAACAAATACACAAAAGGTGAATTTTCATTACGAACCAAAACACACAAAACACATGCACATACACACAATTTCCTCATTGGTAAATTGAAGAAAGTAAACAAGATAGTTTCAGAGAACCTTTTCAGCTCTAACATTCTACAATCTATGATTCAGATCCTCTTACTCTTTGATTCCTCATAGAAAATCTGTAAAAAAGGATGGGAATAAAGAAATAATACTTTTTGTTCAGGCTGTTGACTTCTGGGTTAGCTCTAAGATTAAAGGAAATAAAAAACAGGTTTAAAAGAGTACAGGAAAATCAAATACAGGAAAATATGAGTTCATAAGGATGAAAAAATTACATTAATTACTTGCAGTGAAACAAAAAAACACAAATACCATATTTAGAAGATACCACTTTAACAAGTGAAGATGGTAAAACAAAAATACACAGTATAACAAGAAACAATAAATTAATGTGGTATGTGGTAACTAATATTACAAACAGAACTTTGTTGCCATTTTTAATCTCAAATTGGCTAGCCTAAAATTCCTTCAAGGTTTAAAATTCTTTAGCATCAATAAGCACACATCAGGTTAAGAAACAGTGGCACATTAAAATCACATACTGATATACTATAGTTGCTGCCTACTCAGTATCTCTTCTAGATGACTATAGGAATTTCAAATCTCACATTCTAAGCTAGCACCCAAGACGTCCATGTTAGCACGCTCTCCCTTGCCTTACCAACCTCAGTGTTAGCTCAGTTAAAATACCCAAATTATCCTTGAGTCCTGCTTTTTCTTCACTCTCCACATCTAATTCATCATGAAGTCCTGCTGACTTGACCTCCAAAAACAGCCGGAATCCATCTACTCCTCTCCATTTCTGCCACTACCACTGTCGTGCTTCATGTCAACATCTTGTCTCACCTAGAATATTCTAACAGGCTCTTGTCCTTCCAGTCTGTCTTCTCACAATCCACTCTCCAATCCAGAGTGACCTTTTTAAAATCACCACTGTCTGCCTCCTGTTGAGACACCCCAAAGGCTGCCCACTTTCTAGTGGATTTTATAAAAATAAAATCTAAATTTTCTATCCATCTCTATGATCTGGTCCCTTGGCCTACTGACCTCATCCCATTTCACTCTTCCTTTATTCTTTATGCCGTAATTGCACTGTCCTTCTTTCAGTCCTTAAAAGAGGGGCAGGGGGTGGGGAGGAAGGCATGAGAAAAGCTTATTCTACCTTTGGGTCTCTGCACTAGCTTGTTTCCTCTACCTGAAACACTCCTTCCCTGGTCTTTGCTGGTTCCTTATCATTCGAGCCTCATCTCAAACATGCTCTCCTTAGAGAGGCTTTCCTTTACCACTGCATCTATACAATCTGAGGGCAGGCAGATTGGGGCAAACAGGAAGAGCACAGAGGATTTTTAGGACAGTGAAAGTACTCTGTAGGATACCATAGTGACTGATATATGATATTATACATTGGTACAAACCCACAGAACATACAACATCAAGTGTGAATTGTAATGTAAACCACAGACTTTGGTTAATCATGATGTATCAATACAGGTTCGTCAATCATAATAAATGTCCCACTCTGGTGTGGGATGTTGATAGTGAAGGAAGCTATGCATGTGTGAAGATGGGATATGTGGGAAATTTCTGTACTTTTCTCTCAATTTTGCTGTGAACCTAAAACTACTCTTAAGAAGTCTTAATTAGAAGTAAAAATCAAAAGAAATCTCACTAGGCCTTATCTTTTTCCTCATAGCACTTATCACTGCTGTAATTACTTTATTCATTTATGAGTTTCAGTTCTTTGACTGGATCTTCTTCACTTCTGCACAGGCACCATGAAGGCAAGAATTGATGCTCTTATTCACCATATTCCTCCTAGCAGTTAAAAAGGCACCTGACCAGAGCAAGCAAACAGGGCCACTGTGTTCCACCCTGCAGGCTGGGCACAGCACAACTCAAGATGGATCATTTACATGGATTATTATTTGATGGAATCTCTTGGAGATTTGCAAAATGATAGCTCTGAATCTGAAAAAAAAAACCATTGCTACAATACTTCTATGAGTAAAAAGTTTAACAGTTCTAGATATGCTACTGGGACAATATGCTACTGAGGTAGTTCAAATGTATCAGGTTTCTCTGCCCTGGCACTACTGACACATTTCAGGAGATGCTTTCTGTGTGGTTAGGAAGGTGTTTAGCAGAATCCACGGCTTCTACCCCTAGATGTTAGTAATACACCTTCCCCTAGTTTTAACAACCAAAAATATCTCCAGACACTGCAAAGTACTTCCTAAGGGTCAAAACTGCCCCAAATTATAAACTATTGGAATATGTTGAAAATAACAAAAAATTAGAGTCATGAGATCTGGATCTCAGTTACTGCATTTACTAGTAGGCTCTCAGGCACCTATGCTTTCATGGTCTTTCTCATCTGTAACACACAGAGGCTCAAAATACCATAGACTAGTCAGTTCAACTGTACATAAAAAATAATATCATCTGAGGAAACTTCTGGATATTTACACAGTTAAGTTTGTTTCTGTGTTTTTAACCCAAAGCTCATTATCAAAATTCAGGACAACAGATAGAAACAGAAAAGCAAACATCAAATCTAAACACTGAAATATTTTTCACATAAATTCTCACATATATATGCATAAATAACATACACAATGTTAAAGTTATTCTTTTCCAGAGAAATCGATGCACAGAAAAGTTTTGCAAAGTCATAGTCAGGAGTTGGAAGAACCCAGCCCTTCCAACTGTCAGTCCGGTGGTATAAATAGAAAACTCTCCAGCATCAGACTCAGCATTGAGAATTTATTACATGAAGTACAATAAACTATGTAAAGATACTGGGATGGGGAATGCTTTTCTCATTTAGAAATTGTGGCAGATTCTACATTAAAGTCCTCAATTATTCACTCACTTCTTCCCTATAGAAGAATATAATACCCATCCCATTGTCTGCACCTTGGCTACATGACTGCTTTGGAATGTAAGAAGATGTGAGATGTATCACATATGAGCAGTAAATGCAAATAAATATGTAATCTGGCTTGTTCTCTGGGACTCTTGAAATTTGCCACAAGAACATGTCTCAGAGAGCCTCCTTTAGCCTGGATCCCAGAATGAGAAGATATGTATAGCTGACCTGCAGAAGACTGGCAAACTAATACAGTCACGCTTGACATACAGCCCTCATGTAATGTGTACGATTACTGTTGTAAGTCATTGAGCTTTTGGGGTAATTTTTTAGTTCTTGCAGCAAAAGCTGACTAACAAAGAAATATCATTTTTCTGTTATACTAACATTACAATATGCCCTTAATTCTCAATTTCAGTACACATGAAGTTTGTAAATTGGAATATACAGATATTACTTTATCTTGTTTAAAATATGCATAACATTTTTAGAGATAAAAAATTACTAGAACATCTGTCTATACTGAAGACAGTCATTTTGTAATTCATAATTCACATTTTGATGTATAAATACCATGACAGTAAGCATGGCACAGATTCCAAGTATAAATCCACAGAATTCAGGAAAGATTCTCCACAAATCTAGAAAGTTAGAAAATAATAGGCCTTGATGTCCTCCAATTTAGTTCTAATAAGTACTCCTTTTCTAATTTAAAAATACCTTAAAAATAAATAAATACAGCAGTAGACTGCAAAATGTACTCAAAGAAATAAGCAAAAAAACCTAAAGGTATTATATAATTCTAATTTTGTGATTACTATACATGGAAAACCAGAAACTTTCACAATAATTTCAGCACATTAAGAAACTCACTTCGAAAAAAGTTGATTTGTTTCAAAGATTTTTTTCCATGACAGAGAAGAAACTGCTTACTATTCCTACCTTGAATACTATCACCTACTATTCATTACTGGATCTATTCCAATGCCTGGCTCCTGTTCCCACCTCTCCACCAAAAAGCTCTTATTAAGTTCACAAGTGACTGTTGCCAGAATCAATGGTCACTTTTCTATCCTTTTCATCTGTGGCCTCTTTTGGCAGCACTAGACACAAATCACTGCTACCTCCCCTCCTTTTAGAAGTGCTTTCTTGGTTTTGTGATACTACACTTTCCTGGTTTGTCCCATCTCACAGGCTTCTCTTTTTAGCTTCCTGTATTTACTCTCCTTGAAATGTACTGTGAATGCTGGTATTCATCAGATAGGGTCAAAGGGCCCGCCTCTTTTTCCTCTCTTCACTCTTCCCCTCTTAACCATTTCAACCATTTTAAAAATAACCTATACTGAGGCTACTTTCTAAATGATTATCTCCAGCACAGACCTCTCTTTGGAATTCCACTCACACCCAACTACCTTCTTGGCATACCCACTAAGACACCTAACAGGCATTTCATATTTTCCATGGCTTTCCCCATCTCAGAATACAGTATCATACCCCCATCAATCCAATTACTCACACCATACCTAGGTCATTCCTGTCACTTCCTTCTCCCTTAACCCATCACATCCAATCCACCAGCAAATTCTGTCAATAGTACCTCCAAAGCATAGATAAAATTTATTCACTTCTTGCCAACTTCACTGTCACCAAGCTACTCACATCAATTTCTATAGTAGCCTTCTAATTCACTCCTAGTTTCTCTTCACCCCAACTGCTCCCATAACCTACTGCTTTCACTTAAGTGCCAAAAAGTAATCTTTTTAGAATGGACAAAAGGCCAGCTTAAAAACCTTCCAATGGCCTCCAATGCACTTTCTCAGTATCATGGTCTCCAAGGGTCCTTTCCTACTTTTTTAAACCTCCTCTCTTGCTTATTAAATGTGCCAAGTTCTTTTCAGATTCAGGGCCTTACACACATTAATCTGGTAGCTCGCAATGCCTATGTGCTTGAACATTCCCTCCTCTCCTCTTCCCTCACTTCATTTAGCCATTACTAGGCATTCAGTTACACAGTCACCTCTAGAAACTGCCAAAGATATTACCTCCTTTATTACCACCAGTTCTTTATATTGGAATGAGTATATTTCAGAATAGTTCAATGTATACATTCTGAAAACCCTTGAGAACATTTCTTAATATCAAAAAAGCTGATAGAAATATAGAATCCTATCTTAACTGGAAAGGAACACAAAGATCACCTGCTGTCTTATTACATATGATAAAAACAAATACAGGGAAATTAAATGAGAATAGATGATAGGTCTTCTGACCCTATGTCTTAACTGGAAAGGAACACAAAGATACCTGCTGTCTTATTACATATGACAAAAACAAATACAGGGAAATTAAATGAGAATAGATGATAGGTCTTCTGACCCTATGTTCAATAACCTGGTCAACCCTCTTCCAATTGTTTATTTCTACCTTCTTTAGATAACCCCAAGTCACAAGGGGGAAAAAAAACCCTTAAAATTCATGGAATCACAAAGGGCCCAAAATATAGTCAAAATAGTTGAGAATGAACAACAAAGCTGAAGGCATCATACCTCCTGATTCAGAACATATTACAAGTGACAGTAATGGAAACAGTGTGGCACTGACATACAGCTCTATAGACCAAAAGAACAGAACAGAGGCAGGAAATAAACCCACACAGTCAAATGATTTTGGCAAGTGTGGCAAGACTACACATTGGGGAAAGGACAGTCTCATCAACAAATGGTGCTGGGAAAACTCAATATCCAAATGCAAAAAAAATGAAATTGGATGCTTATCTTATACCATATACAAAATTCAATTCAAAATGATTTAACTCAAAAAAAAACTTAAATGTAAGACCTGAAACTATAAATCTATAAACTTAAAGGAAAAGCCTCATAACCTTGGTCTTGGAAATGATTTCTTGGATATGAAACCAAAAGCTCAAACTAAAGCAAAATTAGACAAATGGGACAACACACTAAAAAGTTCCTGCATAGCAAAGAAAACAATAAACAGAGTGAAAAGATAATCTATAGAACAGGCGAAAATATTTGCAAACCATGTGTTTGATAAGAGATTAATATCCAAAAAATGGAAGGAACTCCTACAACTCAATAGCAAAAAAATAAATAATCCAATTAAAAATGAGACTTGAACCAACATTTCTTCAAAGATGTACATATGGCCAACGGGTCTATAAAAAGGATGTTCAGCAGCACTAATCACCAGGTAAATGCAACTCAAAATCTCAATGAGATACTACTTCACATCTGCTGGGTTGACCATTATAAAAAAAAAAAAGATAGTAATAAGTGTTAGTGAGGATATGGAGAAATAAGAACCCTTGTGCAGTTGATGGAAATGTGAAATGGTGCAGCTATGGAAAGCAATATGGAAGTTCCTTTAAAAAATTAAAAATACAACTATCATATGACCCAGTAATTCCACTTCTGGGTATTTATCCAAAAGAACTGAAAACAGTATCTTGAAGACGTATCTGCAGCATTGTTCATAACAGCCAAGAAGTGAAAACAAGCTAAACGTCCATCAATAGATGAATGGATAAAGACAATGTGGTGTATGTGCACATATGTAAGTATAAATATATACACATACAATGGAGTACTATTCAGCCTTAAAAAAGAAGTCTTGTCATATGCTACAATAGGGACAAACCTTAAAGTTATTATGCTAAGTGAAATAAGCCAATCATAGAAGGACAGATACTACATGATGCCACTTACATGAGGTATCTACAGCAAACTCACAGAGGCAGAAAACAGAATGGTGGTTGCCAGGCTGGTGTAGGGGGTGGAGAAAACGGGCAGTTGCTACTCAATGGGTATATAGTTTCAGCCACACAAGGTGAAAAAGTTCTAGAGATCTGCTACATAACAATGTACATACTGTTAGTATAATGTGCTATACACTTAAAAATTTGTTAAGAGGGTGGAGTTCATGTTTTATGTTTTATATAATAATAATTTAAAAAACAGTAAAAAAAAGTCACTCATCCAAACCCAGTGATAGTTCTCATTAGTTGAATAGCTACTTAGTCCACCAGTAGCAGCTGAGGGAACTCAGCTTGTAGCCTGGATAGGGAAAGTCCTACTGCTAGTACACATTGCTATAAAACAACAAGAAAGCATAGTGTTAAGTGCGAAAGGAAGTTCTTGCCCCAGATATCTGCCAAACTTTTCCTGATGCTGTTCACAGATATTTATACCTTTGCTCTCTAGGTATAGTTGCTTAAATAATTTAAAAGCTGTTCTTTTTTCTGTGAAGTGGAAAGAAAGATTAAAATCTGCCTTCTGGTCCCAGAATTGACTTCCAAAGTATGCACTGGAGATAAACTGTATCTGAAGTAGTAGTTCCAGTATGCAATTAGAATTTCTCCAAAAATATAAATGATAATAACTAAAGCATGATCAAATTATAAAGTTTATATGGTAACTACAAAAACCCATTTCATTTCTCAAAAAAGAAAAAAGTTTAAGAATGATTTCAAGTGTAGGTAGAAAAGGCATAACTATAAAACAAATAATACCTAGCTAATTTAAGAATAAGAGACTTCAAATAGAACAAAATTTACAAATGTGCTCAAGGTTCCTTTTCAAATCCCCATCCTCTCTAGCAATGTCCTCCTCCTGTTTCTTTCAATACCCTCCTTCCAGCCACATTCCCATATGTTTTGTTTTTACTTACCATCCTTTCACTTTAACTTACTTTTTTATGACTGGAAGAAAGAACAGATGCTTCTAAAATGGGCTCCCAATTTCCTTGGTGGCTGTCATTATCACCATTTCTTGTACCATCAAGTTGGTGCCCTTTTCTGAGCCTTATATCTGGCTCTGGAGTCCTGCTGCACCCCAATCGGTTTTCTACTGTCTCATTCATGAGATAAAGCCCTTCTTACAAAGAGGTCTTTCTGTCCCTTCTCTTGGGAAGATGGACTTTCAGGATAGTGAGTTGACTCTAAAGAGAGGAAAGTTGTGAATTAACATTATTTTGAATAAACACATTAAATGAGTGCTGGGGAGGCTACAGATGATATTATTATACACTCAACAGACTACTCGGCAATCATTAAGAACAATAAAACAATAATGTATTAAGAAACACTCATTTGCTGATAGGAAAGACTGTCAAAATCTATTTTTAAATGAAAAAAGCAGGATAGAATATGTATATGTCCCCACTTACCTGTTATAAAAAATGTGTATTTGCATGTAGCAAAACTACCAGAAAATACTCAAAATTGTGCACATTGGTACAGAAGTGTGAGAAATGTAGAAGGGAAGAAAAGACCCAAGGTCTGGAGTGAGAAGACTTACTTTTCCTTTGGTTCTACCTGCATTTTTCTTAACAAATACTACACATCACTTTTTCAATTAAAAACATACCTAACTGTAGGAAGGATATATGTGGGTTTTATGCATTGTAGCTGGGTTTTATAATATCCAATCTCACTTAAGCACCACAATGACCCTATAGGGTATTTTTATTTCTACTGTTCAGGTGAGGAAACCAAAACTCACCGTACTTTGTATCAAATAAATAGGAAAATCTCTGACTTACGTAACAGATATTGGTAATGTTTTGCTTTTAAATGGCTTAGTGTATGACATTTCTGTCTTTTTTAGTTGTTTTGAACTCTAGACTACCCTGGAAAGCAAGAAACTTAGGACCAGAGCATACTCCTTTTATATCCCTGTGAGTTCTCAGAAAGTTATATGCACAAAAATATTTAATGAGCATTTGATAGATGATATTTAAATGCTCTTCAGTGGTAAAAACACTTTCAAAAATCATTAATACCTCTCTAAACTGGATTGCAGTAAGTTTCCTAGGAGTTCCGATTATTTCAAGTCCTTCGCCCTCTACTTAACTCACAGTACAAAAGCTTATTCTAGACATTTAGTTACATATTCAAATAAGGCAATCATCATAGCCAATCCAATCAGATATACTAAAACAGGAAGAAGCCAGGGTATATGTCATGCTCAAATATCCCACGAGAGTCAAAGTTCTTAATTGAAGGAAGGTCTGAATGTTTATATACATGGTGTTTATATACATGGGTACACAGACCAAGAATTAGCCCAAGAATTCAAATTAGACTGAGAATTAGCCAACAGTTCGTTTCACAAATAATGACAGTTCACTGCAGGATTTCTCTAAGGGCTTTCAAACTTTTGGGAGCAAGCACAAACACAAATCATTAAGGATCACTAAACCCAGGCATATGCGTATCATATAAAGGCCTGGGCAAGCATATTATAATAACCAAGATTATAAACACTGCTGTTAATGCCCAATTATGAAAAAAGAAACAATGCTAATGGTTTACATTTATTTATTTACATCCCACACAGCTATTTCACACCCATTTCATTTTGTTTCAGAGAACAAAGAAATAACATTTATAGTTAACATTTATTTATTGTTAAAAATTAATTTCTGTGGGGTTTTTTCTACACAACAATAGTAGTAGTAAAACTCCTTTCGGATTCCCAGACCTGATTCCAGTGTGTGTGTTGGGGGAAGGGTGTCTCCCACACACAATACCAAGCAATTCTCTAACACTAGCAGGGTGTCCGAGAACTCAATTCTGATGCTATCTGCCCAGAGACAGCACCAGGTTCCCCATGTTAAAGGCTCCGGCTTACAAGATTGCCTCCACCCCTCACTCCAGACACCAGTCAGTCACAAGCCCCAGGCAGTTTACCTGTGCTTCTGATCTACTAGCTACAGATTAGAGGTTCCCACAACCTCCCCATTAGGTTCGATTAATTTGCTAGAACAGCTCACAGAACTCAGGAAAACAGTTACATTTGCCACTTTAATAAAGGATACTGTAAAGGATACAAGTTAACAGCCAGATGAAGAGATAATATAGGGCAAGGACCCAAATAAAGGAGCCTCTATCCTTGTGGAGCTTGGGGTCTGGCACAGTGGCACATGGAAGCTTTCTGGCTCCCCAAGCCTGGAAGTTATTTCCAATAGAGAAGCAGGATCCAAGAAAACAATACACTCCCTCTCAGGTTTTTGTGAGGGCTTCAGTGCATGGTCAGGACTGACTAAATCACTGGCCACTGGCTGATTCAACCTCTAGCCTCTGCCCCTGGGTGGGGTCCAAAAGTCTTTAAATGACATGACAAGACACCCAGGCCCTTTAACGGCTCTGCAGTGTTCTCAGGAACTATGGATGAAGAACAAATACACCTGGGAAATATATATTTGATCACCTAAATGACCAATGTATTTCTTATGGCTCACTATATCGCAATTTTTATACCACAGAATTTACATGTGAGATCTCATATAATATTTTATCCCCCTTTACAAATGTAGAAACTGAGGCTCAGAGATTAGGTAATTTATTCAAGCAATGGTTAGTCTATAAAGAGGAGCAGCTGTGATTTATACCCAGATCTTTCTGGCCCTCGTGAAGTTCATGTGCTTTCCACCACCCAAAAAAAAACTAAGACTAGGGAAAAAAAAGATACCACCTTGAATATCAAAGGCATTTTTGTTTACATAGCAAATAAAGTACAGAATCAGAATCTTTATCCTCAGAATGTAGCCAAGTAGAATAAGGCCTTCAGCAAAATAGCCTTGAAATATGGCCACACTATGTATGAGCTGGAGCTATATGGAGTCGTGCTGCTCACTTATGAGAATATAAAGGGAATGCTCTATTAATCAGAATTGTTTATTAATTAGAATTTCTGAACCCAGAAAAAGAAAGCAAATGACAAGAAATAAATTTTCCCAAGGAATCTGTGAATGATTCTCCTTAAAATAAAAAGAAATAAGAAAATCAGTTTCCAAGAAAGGCCTGATTATCAATATACATTCCTGTATCAACAATGTTTTCTTAAATTTACAAGGACAATAAAAGAATTAATGAAATAAGACATTGTAAAATCTTCAATCAGAAGTCTAATTATATTTACCACTTTACGTATAGTAAAACAGGAATGCCTATCAATATTATTTCAGTTTCAATAATATAATCGTTGGAAGAAAAAGCACCTATCAACCCGCAGGTTCCCAAAAACCTAACAAAACACCCCAATCCTATAACACCTGAGAGAACTGCAATTTACTATACATTTCAGCTTAAATTCTACTTAGTAATAAAAAGAATCCCTACAAGGATGCAATGCCTTGACAGCAAAAGCAATTAACTTAGACTCAAGTTAAGTTAGAGGGAAGGTGAAGGTGTCCTTTATCATCAACATTATTTAACTCTGTACTGGAGGTTTTAGACAAACAAAAGGAAAAATATGAGGGTGTGGGTAAAATTGTAACATTTCCAGAATATCTCGCCTGGCTTTAGTATGTATATCTGCATATCAAAGGTGTTCAGAGGTGGAAAGAAGTATGGTTTTAGTGCATTTGCATTATTCCTCAGGGGTGGAGAGAAATTCATCTCCATATCAATGGGTAATTACCTGGGCAAGAAGGGCTTATCAGTACCTGAGAGGTGCTGGGGAGGGCCGGTTTTGGCTTCTGCTGGAGCAGGAAAGAGAGAAACGGCCCCAGACTGCAGTTTGTGAGCAATAAACGGATATTAAACTTTATTTCTCCCTTTGACTGATTTCGGTTTTTAGAGGTATGTGGCCCCGGGATTTCCTCTCCCCAGACTTACAGAGGGGCATAAAACTTTTATTATATAAGGATTATATGACACCTTTGCTAAAAACCTAAAAGTATCAATCAACTGGAAAAAAAAGATGGTGAAAAATTTATCAAAGTGATTGGGCATAACATCAATAGATGGGTATCAACAGCCTTTATCCTAAAAGCCCACAATAAATTATAGAACAAATAAATCACAATTAAAAAAAAGATAAAATACTTTAAGACAAACCTTAAAATGCTACTGAATGTTACGCTGGAGGAAGGAAAAACAAGGACATGCAAACAGAACAGAGAGATGCCATTGGGGGAGAACAAACCAGACCTCAAGGTCCGTGCCTTACATGGAAAGAAGACAGCTCTTCCTGAATTCCATCCTTCTGATGTGACAACTAAGACCTGGATGTCAGTCTCCTCCCTCTTGGAAGGAAAAAAAGTTTCTAGTTGTCTATTATGTCACCTTTAGCCAATCATACCTCTCCACACCCCCTAGGATAGCTTGCCCACTCCTCCCCCTCCTAATCCCTTATAAGCCCCCACCTCCCTGACCAGGTGTGACTTCCCCGGCCTGTAGTACCCAAGCTGCAGAACATCACTCGGGAGTGGCATTCAAATAAACTACCTGGCCCTTTGTTGCCTCTCTCGGCCTGCTTATTTCGGCTAAAATTTATCTTACATTTGGTGCCGAAATCCCAGGAAGGAGTGTGAGTGCGGGGCCCCGACCGGCCACCAGTGGCCCCGTCCCCTCCTTCCCTGACCCAGGACCTCAGCCTGCTCTCCACTGCATGGACTATTTTCCGGTGAGTCCCTCAGTTTCCCCTGGTCTGTTTCCCTCCCTAACTCCATTTCACCTGGTCCATTAGAAATCGTACGTACGTCCAGGTGGCCCACCCTCTGCAGGCAGCCAGCCTTCCCTTGGCCCTGCAGTATGGCAGACTTCCCTACCCCAGGCCCCAGGACGTCTGCGGGCATCCGGCCCGCCCCTGGCCCTGTGGTGGGGGAGACGTCCTTCACCCAGGCTCCCAGGACGTCTCCCCTGACTTGGCGTGCTTGGGATGCTGGTTGCTCCTCTCAGCAGGATTAGTTGGGGAGTGGTGCAGACATGGGGAACCAGCCCTCAAAAGCAGCGGCTCAGACCCCACTGTGGTATCTCATTTCTCATTTGGCTACTCTGTTTGTCCTGGGAAGTTCATAAATAGAAGCTAGTCTTTCTTTGCTCTGAGGCCGGGCCTCAGTATCCCTTGGACAATCAATCTCGCTGACCCCATGAGGGAACTTTCAAGTTTAGCCTCCTCACCACCTTGGTTAATTACTGCCACTGGAGTGGAGAGTAGATTGAAATTTCATATATGCAGGCTTTTTGGACTTTGCACTCCTGTCCAGACCTTTATGTTGTGTTCAATGACTCAGGTTCTCCTAGCCCGACCTCCAGTTAAAGATTGTCAGCCTCTTACTCTGTTCAGTCCTTCCTTTTCAGATCCGCCAGAAAACCTCAGTCGCCCACCTCCCTCAGCTCGCTATCCCCTCCCCCTCTCTCCACCACCATCTTTAAGTCCTTTGTCTTCACACGTGTCGCCGCCATCTTAAAGTCCTACATTCTCAACCATGCCGTTGTCCTGCTCTCCTCTTCTGGTAGCTGCACCACCCCCTCTGCCTCTCCTTCCGCCTTCACCACCCTCTTCCCCCACTGGAACACGCTCCTCCTGCCCTCTGGTTCCAGAAGCCACGGATAGGAAGCTGAGGAGAGGGAAGGCAGTTGGATATCAGTGACTCAAGTTTTTCTATCAGTTTGTCTGTGTATATGTTTTTGTGTGGGGGGTGTTGCTGACTGTAGTCATTGTATCTCAGTTTGTGCGTTTGTGTGTAGATGAAAGTGTATAGATGAAAAATATTTTATTTAAAAACAAGCACTTGTGAAAATTGGGCATTCTAAAACTTTCAGAAAATCTGATAAAAATGTTAAGCATTAATGCTAATTTGGGTTTGGCTGAGGCGGGCATGTCCTTGTTGTTATCAGCTGCCTAAGTTTACCTAAGGTCATTTAAGTCGATATTATCTCTAAATCTTTTAAGAATAAAATGCTTAAAGGCTTGGCTTTGTCTAATATTCAGTAAAGGTTTTGTAAGTAATCTAGCATAGTTGCTACAAAAAAGTAAACAAGCCTAGCAAATAAATATCTTAATAATAGTACTGTATTAATGTATAAGAGTGTATATATATATATATATATATATATATATATATGCAAACAGCCTGAGAATTTTTGTGGTAACCAAAATTCTTAAAGTTTGCTAAGTTATATAGACATATTTTGTGCCTAATAAGAAATTGTGCTATAAAGCACATTTCCAAAAATAATAATATACTTTCATAGATGTATCAATCTGAAGAATGCTAGTGTAACAGTTTACAGTAGTCTATTTCTCAGTGTTCACTGAAGGTTAAAGTAATAGTTTTAAGTTCTAATCAAAACTACTTAAAGTAGTAAGGAAAACAGTTCTGCATGCTAAAAAATATGTCTTTTGATAAAAGAAAGTAACTTTGTTCTAAAGTACAGCTGTAGGATCTGAAGAATCAAAAGTTAGCATAAGTACAGCCATCTTAAAGGCTTAAATACCACCCCCTAACCTAGAAGGAGGAAAATTATTAGAATCTTGAAAAATAAGTTAGTCAGCCAGTGTTAAATGTAGTGACCTTTAATTAGCTGACCTCAAATCAGTTAATCATACACACCAAGCTTATCTTACTAGAACCACCCTAAACATTCCGAAGGTAATCTTATCTAACCAGACCCCAGGATGTGGCCCCAGGCAAAGATTTATGTGTCTATGAAAAAACACTGTATTGTGATTGTGGAAAATGTTGCCCCCTTTGAAAATGCTATAAAACCTTCTGGCTTTGTGTGCTCAGGGTCCTTGTTGAGACCCGCTGCGTCGGGCTAACTTGGACCCCCGCTAGCTGGTTCCTGAATAAATTCCTCTTGCTTATTGCATCAAGAGATGCCTTTCGTGAGTGATTTGGGGCGGCGTCCTCCTCTGGGAGAATTCAACATTTGGGGGCTCGTCCGGGATCATGCGCTCACCCCGCTTCACTCCCGAAGTCGCTCTTGGAGGAAGAGGTAAGATTAGTGGCGCCTTGGTTTGTCTGTGTTCTGTTTTCTGTTTTTCAGTGAGACCGGTCAGAATTCTGAAAGGGGGTACCCACTGTCTGGCAGCTGTCCCGATCCCGTAAAGGGGTCGAGACTGCGGTCGGTAGACGTACTAGGAGCACCGCAGGCTGCAACCCTGGGGGACACCTCGGGGAGGTTGGGAGGCCAGGGACGCCTGGTCGCCTCCCGTCTGTTTTTCCGGCAAGGTGAATCTGATGAGATAGAGTTGATTTTCAGGCGCCAGGAATATCAACCCTCTGATTCCTTTCGGTTTCTGTTTGAAAATCTGAGAAAAAACAAAAAGCGGCCACTGTGTGTCTAATCTGTGTGTGTCTGTTTTTTGTGTCTTTCACGTGCCTAATAATTGTTATACTGACAATGGGACAGATTCAGACAACCCCCTAAGTGTGTAAATGAATATATCTTTCTACCTCCGGATGGTATTAATGAAATTGATTTAAAGACAAGCGCTTGTGAAAATTGAGTATTCTAAAACTTCCAGAAAACCTGATAAAAAAGTGTTAAGCATTAATGCTAATTTGAGTTTGCCTAAGGAGGGCATGTCTTGGTAGTTGTCTGCCTGAGTTTACCTAGAGTCATTTGAGTCATGTTATCTGCTAAATCTTTTAAGAATAGAATGCTTAGAAGCTTGGCTTTGTCTAGTGTTCAGTGGGGGGCTTGTGAGTAGGCTAGCGTAGTTGTTGCAGGTAGGTGAGCTGGATAAGTGTTGCAAGTGAACACCTTTTTAATTGTGTGTTGCAGTGTGTATGCCTACCTGCAGCCTGAGAATCTTTGTAGTAACTTAAAGCCTTAGAGTTTTGTTAAGTTGAGAAGATGTGCTCTGTTTGCTGGGAGATTGTGCTGTGAAGCTCATGGTTGCAGAAATTGTAGAATGTGTTCATAAGTTTGTCAGTCTAGGGAATGTTGGTTTGACAGTTTGCAGTGTCCTGCTTCTCAGTGTTCACTGGAGGTTGAAGTTTCTAATAGTTTTGAGTTCTGGTTAGAACTGCTTAAGGTGATGGAGAGGGCATTTCTCTATGCTGCAAGATGTATGTTTTGATGAGAGAAAGTGTAAAGAACGGAAATTCATTTGGTTGAAAGTAAAAGAGAGTGATTGTTAAAGAGAGAGAACACTGAATGTAAAAAGAAAGTTGTAGAAGGCTTGTGGAAGAGTTAGTATAGTCATGCTATGTGAAATTGAAGCGAGTAAGTCTTGGTATCGAGTGCACAGCAAAATTAGAATCTCGTTTCCAGTTAAACAGTTTTTTTAACTGTTAGTCTGCTCTTAGTGTTGAAAGATCAAAGCAGTTTCTAATGCTTAAAGTCTCAGTGAGTTGCCATAAAATCGTAATATTAAAAAGACTAAAAGCTAAAGTTTGTTAACTGTATAACCTTTATTTGCCTTTGAAATATTTTGTTATTGAAAATGATTGCATGGCCTGAGAAATTGAATTATTTATTCCATATATTTTTATAAGTGGAAAAATCTCTAACCAACAAATGATTAAAGTTGTTACTGATTATTTGTTTTCTTAATTTATCCTAAGCAGAATGGTAACAAAGCTTTTTTCAGCTGATTAAATGCACTTAGTTAACAAACCAAAATTTATTCTTAAAAATTAAACTGTAGAATCTGGACAAGATTATGTTTCTCCCAGAAAAACAGGTTTCACTGTAAAGGTTTAGATGGACGAACGTGTGACTACTTTTGAGAAAAGTTGTAATAGATTTTTTTGAGAACCACCAGGTCTTCTTGTTTAATTTATATGCTGTGGATATGTTTGTATGTTTTAAAAAACATGGAGGACTCCATATTTTTTTAATGCAAATGATCTTATAAGCTGCTATGCAAATTCTATTAAAAAGCTCTATCTACTATTAAAGAGTAAAACATTCTTGAAGCTTTCAGGGAAGACCTGTAGACTTAAGCACTTTCTCTGCTTTTTTGTATCTGGTCTTAGACACTTATGCTGAGTTATGTTCTTATTATTTTCACTGTTTGTAAGCTATTGATTATAAGCCAAAGGTCATCATTTCTCAGTCCCTAAATGAAGAAGTAAAATGCCTGATCTCTTTCATCTCAAAGCATATTTCTGGTCATATCTGAATATCTGTGTGAAAGAAAGAGACATTTAAATTTGAGATTCTGCTTAAACTTTTAAGTTGAATTTGACTATAGCCATATTCATTCTTTGTATGTATCTCTAACAGGTCTTTTGTATGCCTGGTGATATTATACTCTGCCTTGAGTTTAGACAGTTCTTTCAGCTAAATGTGAATTCTTATTGTAGCTTTTTTTCCCTTCCTGAAGATGAAAGCAGAGGAATCTACCATCTGCTACCATTCTCTCAAGAATGCTTAGTAACCTAGAATTATTTTGACTTTCTATATATTGTCTTTTAAACTGACAGCAGCAGTCTCCCCTGCTGCCCCACCTTTTTAAGATGTCTCGTTTACTGTGCTGAGTATATAGACAATAAATGTGTAATGATAGTTCTAAAAAAATTAAATGCAAAAAGGTGCTTTTACCTCTAGTTAACTCTGATATTTTCCAGAGGGCCCCTGGAACATGTCAGAGGATTTTTTTCTCATTGGAGAAAGTATTTGACTGGTTTGGCTTGTTTATCTGATAAATATATATATATATATATATATATATATATATATATATTTACCAGAAAAGCACTGTCAAAGAGAATGATGCTAAATTTTGTTAGTGAATGTTTTGTATTACAGAAATATCAGAATTTCCTTATGTCAACTGTCTTACAGTAAGCTCTCATCAGATCTTTAACCATTGTCATTTGTAAGTCTTTTGTCATTTATAGTCAGTTTTATTATTCCTAAACTAGTAAAGAACTAGATTTGAGCAGAACAGGTATTAGTTACATAAGTTTACATAAACTAAAGAAAATGATTTTGTGTCTTTTTGTTTCAAATGTTGCTGAAAAGTGTTTTAACCTTGTTCTCTTAAACTGACAACAGTTTAGTAAATGACTCAGAATTGAAACATCCTTCTCTCTACCTGATCCCTCCAGAGTTTAAAAACTTTCAGTGACTGTTTTTGTATTCCATGGCAGTATGTTTATTTGCACGAGTTCAATAAGAATCTGCTTTCCTTGTGAGAAGACTACTTAAGAACACTGGTTATACTACCAGGGCTTTGACTGGAATGTCATACCTGAGAGACATGTGTATGGACTCAGATGTGAACAACTTTAAGGAACTAAGATTGACTTTATAAAGCCAACAAAGCCCCTTGGAAGAACTGGCCTGGTACCTTGCTTACAGAGTTCCCAGCAGCCTTACCAGGTGAGTAAAGAAGGTCACTTCCTGGCAGGTGCAGAGACCTCGAGAAGAGAAGAATTCATCCAAATCTACAGGTACTGCAGGCAAAGCCTGATGGCAAGTCTGGCTTGGCTGTCTGGCCTCAAGAAGCATTTAAAAGTTCAATCTGAAATTCCTTACAAAAAGTTCCAGCAAAGCATATTTAAAAGAGCCTGTGTAATCAATTGATCTTCTTGCTGCACCTGTGCAAATAATCAAGCCAGCTGTTAATTATTTTCTTAACCTAGTTACTTCTAGTAAAAATGAGAGTGATTTTAGAGAGAAGTATTGTTTCAATAATGCAGCCTCCTTCCAGAATAAAAAATCCAACTCCAGATGTTGCTACATAACCTAATAACACAATTTGTTTTATCTTGCCTAGAAGCCACAAAACTGCAAATAGTAATAGAAATGAAACCCAGAATGGAAGCGCCAGCCTTCTGAGGCCCTCTCAACTGACCAGTGATGGAGACCTAGCTGCACCCTTTACTGCGCCCCCTTCTCAGCACGAAGCAGCCAGAGCGGTCATCGCCCCTTTTCCCTAGCAGCAGCTAGAGTCTCTATCTGTAGAAGAAAGAATGAGACCATACCCATAGCCTTCCCTGGTAAAAACAGGTATTTAATCCCTCCTCCCGAGGGATAGTGGGCTTGTAACACTGGAGTGACCCCATGTGTCTCTACTTCTGCCTTCAACTCCTCCCGTGATTTCTGTATCATGGTCCAGCTGGTGCCCAGGTTGATGTATCATGATGATCTCTCATTCGTAGCTGAATTTGAACCTAGGCATAGATATAAGAGAGAGCCGGTCTCGCTGACCTTAGCTGTGTTGTTAGAGAAGGGAGTCACAGCCAGAGTGAGAACGGGGGCAGCCGCTATTGTCCAAGGGAACCAACATTATGAAGGACTAAGGACAGCTATTGATGAAGACTTAAAGACCATAGAGCAATCCATTACAAAACTTGAAGAATCTCTGACTTCCCTCTCTGAAGTAGTCTTGCAGAATAGACGAGGGCTGGATCTGCTGTTCCTAAAAGATGGAGGACTGTGTGCAGCTTTAAAAGAAGAATGCTGCTTTTATGCAGACCATTCCGGAATAGTAAGAGATTCAATGTCAAAGCTTAGAGAAGGGCTAGACCAGAGAAAGAAAGAACGGGAAGCCGGCCAAGGGCTATTTGAATCTTGGTTCACTAGATCCCCGTAGTTTACAACCCTGATATCCACTCTGTCTGGGCCCTTACTCATCCTTGTGTTGCTCCTCACTTTAGGACCCTGCATACTAAATCGGCTGATAACTTTTGTTAGAGAAAGAGTGAGTGCTGTTCATGTACTGATGTTGAAGCAACAATATCATTCACTCACCCAACAAGGAAACACAAACATTCCATGATTGGAATGTCCCTAAAGAGAAGTGGGGAAATGTAGGATCTGAAGAATCAAAAGTTAGCATAAGTACAGCCATCTTAAAGGCTTAAATACCACCCCCTAACCTAGAAGGAGGAAAATTATTAGAATCTTGAAAAACAAGTTAGTCAGCCAGTGTTAAATGTAGTGACCTTTAGTTAGCTGACCTCAAATCAGTTAATCATACACACCAAGCTTATCTTACTAGAACCACCCTAAACATTCCGAAGGTAATCTTATCTAACCAGACCCCAGGATGTGGCCCCAGGCAAAGATTTATGTGTCTATGAAAAAACACTGTATTGTGATTGTGGAAAATGTTGCCCCCTTTGAAAATGCTATAAAACCTTCTGGCTTTGTGTGCTCAGGGTCCTTGTTGAGACCCGCTACGTCGGGCTAACTTGGACCCCCGCTAGCTGGTTCCTGAATTCCTCTTGCTTATTGCATCAAGAGATGCCTTTCGTGAGTGATTTGGGGCGGCGTCCTCCTCTGGGAGAATCCAACACAGCTGTTTATTTAGAAGGAGAAATCTAAATGTAAAAAGAAAGTTGTAAAAAGTTTGTAGAAGAACTTAATATGGTCATGCTATATAAAATTAAAGCAAATGAGTCTCAGTATCAAGTACACAGCAAAATTAGAATTTTGTTTTCAGTTAAAAAGACAAAGTTTTCTTAACTATTAGTCTGCTCTTAATATTGAAAGATTACAGAGAGTTCTTCTAATTGTTTTATCAAAGCCGTTTCTTATGCTTAGAGTCTCAGTGAGTTGTTGGAGTCTTTAAGAAAATGAGATCTT
Organism: Manis javanica; assembly: GCF_040802235.1. Taxonomy (NCBI): domain Eukaryota; kingdom Metazoa; phylum Chordata; class Mammalia; order Pholidota; family Manidae; genus Manis; species Manis javanica. Next base: position 31,770,586 of record NC_133170.1, on the reverse strand, counting down.
AATATTAAAAGGACTAAAAGCTAAACTTTGATAACAACTGTGTAACCTTCTTTATTTGCCTTTGAGGTACTTTGTTGTCATTCTAGTTAATTGGATAAGTATTGCTTCATGGCAACCTATAATCCTATTTAAGCAAGTGCCAAAGAAACTTTCTTCTGACAACTTCCCAAAATCAAATTCAAAAAGGTACTTTTACCTCTAGTTAACTCTGATATTTTCCAGAAGGCCCCTGGAACATGTCAGAAGAACTTTTTCTCATTGGAGAAAGTATTTGGCTAATTAACTTATTTATCTGATACATAATTACCTGCTTAATTACCTAGAAAGCACTGTCAAAAAGAATAATGCTAAACTTTGTTACTAAATGTTTTGTGTTACAGAAATATCAGAATTTCCTTATGTCAACTGTCTTAGAGTAAACTCTCATCAGATCTTTAACCACTGTCATTTGTAAGTCTTTTATTATTTATAGTCACTGTTTTATTACTCTTAAGCTAGTAAAGAACTAGATTTCAGCAGAACAAGTATTAGTTACATAAGATTAAGTAAACTAAAGAAGATGATTTTGTGGCTTTTTGTTTCAAATGTTGCTGATAAAGTGTTTTAAGCTTTTTCTCTTAAGCTGACAACAGTTTAGTGAATGACTGCCTTTATAAGCAGAATTGAAACTTTATCTTTCTCTCTACCTGATCCCTCCAGAATTTAAAAACCCTCAGGGACTATTTTTATATTTCATGGCAGTATGTTTATTTGCACAAGTTCAATAAGAATCTGCTTTCCTTGTAAGAGGACCAATTAAAAACACTGGTTATATTACCAAGGCTTTGACTGGAACGTCATACCTGAGAGACACGTGTGTAAACTCAGATATGAACAGACAGCTTTAAGGAACTAAGATTGACTTTATAAAGCCAACAAAGCCCCTTAGAAGAACTGGCCTGGTACCTTGCTTACAGAGTTCCCAGAAGCCTTACCAGGTGAGTAAGGAAGCTCACTTCCTGGCAGGTGCAGGAACCTCAGGAATGTCTTGGGAACCTCAAGAAGAGAGGAATTCATCCAAATCTACAGGTACTGCAGGCACAAGCTGATGGCAAGTCTGGCTTGGCTTTCTAGCCTCAAGAAGCCCTTAAAAGTTCAATCTGAAATTCCTTACAAAAAGTTCCAACAAAGCACATTTAAAAGATCCCATGTAATCAATTGCTCTTCTTGCTGCACTTATGCAAATAATCAAGCCAACTGTTAATTATTTTCTTAATTTGGCTACTTCTAGTAAAAATGAGGGTGATTCTAGAGAAAAGTATTGTTTCAATAATGCAGTCTTATCTATGCTAAATCCCAATACTAGTCATTGAGATATAAACTCGATCCAGAATTCCAGTTCCCCATAATAGCCTGGCCAATGCCCCTACTGGGCCCCTTAATAACAGTTTGTGGTTTACTCTTAGTTGCCCCTTGTGTCCTCAGGTTCCTCCAACAGTGGCTAACCCAGATGACCTGGGTCGCCACCAACCAGATGTTATTTCACCATTACACACCTCTTCCCACTGAACCCCCTCCTTTGGCCTAATACCAGCCTCAAACCCCCATGATGCCCCTTGTTGGTCAGAAGTAGCCAGATCAAGTTGTCGCCCATTGTGACCAAAAGGCTGGAATGTTAGGCTGGAGGAAGGAAAAACAAGGACATGCAAACAGAACAGAGAGATACCATAAAAGAGGAAAAGACCAGACCTCAAGGTCTGTGCCTTATATGGAAAGAAGACAGCTCTTCCTGAATTCCATCCTTCTGATGTGCCAACTAAGACCTGGATGTCAGTCTCCTCCCTCCTGGAAGGAAAAAAAGTTTCTAGTTGTCTATTATGTCACCTTTAGCCAATCATACCTCTCCACACCCCCTAGGATAGCTTGCCCACTCCTCCCCCTCCTAATCCCTTATAAGCCCCCACCTCCCTGACTAGGTGTGACTTCCCCAGCCTGTAGTACCCAGACCGTGGAACATCACCCGGGAGTGGCATTCAAATAAACTACCTGGCCCTTTGTTGCCTCTCTTCGCCTGCTTATTTCGGCTAAAATTTATCTTACACTGAAGATCTACAAAAACTCCAGGACTAATAAGTGAGTTCAGCAAGATCAACAGACAGAGCATCAATACTCAGACATCAATCACATTTCTACATGCTAAAAATAAACATGTGGAAACTAAAATTTAAAACAATACCATTTACAAATACTCCAAAGAAAGTTAAATACTTAAGTACACACTTAATATGTACAGGATCTGTCTGCAGCAAGTTACAAAATGCTGATGAAAGAAATCAAGGATGTAAACAATGAGCAACATACCACATCCATGGACTAGAAGACTCAATATAGTAAAGATGTCAATTTTCCCCAAATTGTTCTATTGGTTTAATGCAATTCCTCTCAAGATCCTAACAAGGACTTCTGTAGATGAAGAAAGGTTTATTCAAAATTTATATGGAAGGCACAAGCACTAGAACTAAAAACAATCTTGAAAAATAATAAAGTGGGAAGAATCCCTCTATCTAATATGAAGGCCTACTACCTACTACATAGCTACAGTGGTCAAGAAAGTGTGTTATTAGCAGAGGAAAAAACACAAGGTTGATGGAAGGGAATAAAGAACCAAAAAACAGACACACAAACAAACATGCTCAACTCTTAGAAACAAGCAAAAGCAATTCAATGCAAGAAGGGTAGCCTGATCAACAAATGGTGCTAGAACTGAACTTCCATAGGCCAAAACAAAAAACAAAAAAAAACCTTCAACCTAAACCTCACACCTTCTATGAAAATTAACTCAAAATGGATCATGGACTTAAATGTGAAATACAAAACAATAAAACTTTTATAGAAAACAGAAAATCTTCAGGGTCTAGAGCTTTGCAAAGAGTACTGAGACTTGACAAGAAAAGTATGATCCATAGAAGGAAAAAAATGATAAACTGGATTTCATCAAAATTAACTTTCCTGTAAAAATTTTTATTCTATTAAGAAGTTGAAAAACAAGTTGTAGACTGAGAGGAAATATTTGTAAATCACATATCCAAGAAAAGACTATTACCTAAACCACAGAAAGAACTCTCAAAATTCAATAGTACAAAAAACTAACACTCCAACCAGAAAATGCACAAATGAACAGGCATTTCACCAAAGAGAATATACAGATAGCAAATAATCACAAGAAAAGATTTTCAACATCATTAGCCACCAGGGAAATGCAAATCAAAACTACAACGAGGTATTACCACAAACTTAATAACAACAGCTAAAAACAAAAAAAGTAAAAGCACGAGAATGACCTCTGGCATACAGTGTGAGGAGCTCCACAGACCTGCTTCCCATTTAAATGATGGAAACTACTTTTTAAACAACCATTAAAAGTCTCTGGAAACAGTCTTGAGGCCAAATAAAAATAAAGAAACATTTAAGAATATTAACAAGAATTCAATAAGAAAAGCAAGAATTTGTGGTATTTAAAACCTGATGTCTCTCTTCCTCCCTACCCCCTCCCAGCTCAAAAGAGCAGAGAGAGACTCTACTCCAGGTCCTTGCAGCTGAAAACACAGGGTTCCCTCTGTCCCCAACAGTAAATTTGGGTAGGAGAGAGGTTCTCTCTTGGAGCAACAAAACATCAGTACTTCTCATTCTGCCTCAGTTACCTGCTGGAGAGTCTAAGTTCCAGCAGTAGAATAAGTAGAATAAGTAGGGGTTACCCTCCTCATGTTAGGCAGGAAAATAGATATGAGCAGGGGTAGAAAGAGAATAAGGCCATAAAGCCCACTAGAAGGGACTCAAAAAGTTAACCAGTTAAAACTAGAAACCCAGAAAAGACTCAGAGTTAATGAGTTACTCAGTTAAAGCTCAAAAGCCCAGGAACAACTTGGCCTGGAATATTTGAATATTATGCAGATAAAGACAATATCTGAGCACAGCCCATGTCTTCATTCTGTCAATTAGATATGCTATTGTAAGATTTACTCTAGCCTGCTAAAAGGCCCACCTATAAAGAGCATAATAAAGACAGGAAGATTCCATCTTAAAACTAAAATTACATTTTAAAAAACCCAAGAAGTTATAAAGTAAGATTCTTAACATACTCTTTAGCAAACACATTAACTCACCCACCTTGGAGGAAGGGCAGGCAGTCTTGACTGATATGCTCCCAGACCAAGAAGCTACTATACTGGGAGGCAATTAGAGCAGTAAATTTCTTGTGTTAAGCTAATTTTGCAGAATTACCTGGAGGACTGATAAAAAAAACTTAATGTCTCATCAAAGATAAACATCTTGAGACCACGTAACAAGTCCACATACACCTCTGACAAACCCTTTGTCACATTCCTGAAAAATCCTTAAAGGGAGCACCCCCAATCTTTCAGTGCACACCTCTCTCTGAGGTCACCCACACTTCCTAAGTGTGTAGACTTTCTCTCTAACCTTTCAGGGCACCTCTCCTCCCGGAGCTCACCTGTACTTTTTCTCTCTTTAAGTAACTTTAAATAAAACTTTTACTTTGCCTCACTACCATGTCTCTGCCCTTCAATTCTCTGTTGCAGGAGGGACAAGAACCGAGGAAAATACACAATGCCACCCTAACATATTTGGTGCTGAACTGATCTCTCCCCCTAACACTCCTACCAGCCCCACATGTGGTACTGAGGCACTCCTTTGACCATGGTATATTGAGAATACCAAGGGGCAATCATTCTTGACCTGGCTCATGCAGTAGTGGTTCTACACCAGAAGATGCAAGCCAAGAGGACCCAAAGCTACTGTCCACTGCCCCACCAAGCACTCATATCATAAAATAATGCTGTTTCTCTGAGAGAAACCTGTCACTGGCCCCATGGATATATCTCTAGAGCCCTGGTTCAGAGATTTTGCCTGGAGGAAGAAGGAAAGGGAAGGAGTTTGGTAGAGAGCACCTAACCCCTTCCCAAAGCGCCTGACTTTATGTGCAACACACTGTAAAGAAGCTCAAGCCTAAAGGCATTTGAAAGAACATAGGAAGTGTGAAAGGCAACTGGTAGTACAAATCGAGATAACAGCTAAACTAGGCAAATTAGACTGCAAGGAAGTACTAGGAAACCAGATACCTGGTTAGGAGCCCTCCTGGTGTTATAACAAAAATTAAACATTAGCCTCAGAAATTCTTCATTCAAAGGAGCCAAAATTTGATGGGATTAGTCTGTAGAACAATTTAGAGCACTCTTAAAATCAATAGAGCAATCAGCTGGCTATTAGTGGATTTTAAGAGCTAGGTGTGGTCAGACAAAAAGAGTCCAACCAAAAAATTACCATCTCAAGGTGATTGTGAGCTTATCCAAAACCACCTCCCTGCGGAACAATATCAGAAGCTGAACATGGGGGGGGAAAGAAACGTTACTAAACAATTCAGTCACTAAACAAATAAAAAGCAAGTAACAGTAACAAGCCCTGGAGGAGGGAAGCCCAGTACCTAGAGTTGCTATATTATCTAAAATGTCCACTATCAAACCAAAAAATTAGGAATCATGCAAAGACTGGGGTGGGGAGACAGGCAACAAAGGTGGTCAAAGGTATAAACCTCCAGTTCAAGAATAAATAAGTCATAAGGATATAATGTACAGCATGGTGACTAGATATTACTCTGTTGTATATTTGAAAGTTGCTCAGAGTATATTTTTTTTTTAGATACATTAAAGCTATTAGAATTTATTACCAGCAGATCCACGCTATAAAAAATGTTAACAGAAATCCTTCTGTAAGAAGGAAATACCAAAACGAAATGTATATCCACATGAAAGAATGAAGAGCACAAGAAATGGCCTAACTACATGGATAATATATTTTTTCAATTTTAGTCTCTTGAAATATAACTGCAGTTACAAAATAACACTATGCTGTTTTATTATACATGTAAAAATAAAATGTGTAACAGTAACAGTGCAAAGAGTGGGAAGGGAAAAATGCAATTATTCTAAGTACCTTACACTATGCATGAAGTGGTATGCTAAGACCTTATTCTATGGATGAAGTGGGACACTATCAACTGGAGGCTGACTGGTAAATTCAAGATGAGTACTATAAAACCTAAAGCGATGTCTAACATGTAAGCTAATAAAGGCCAGAGAGGAGATGAATGAAATCGTAAGGAATAGTAAACTGATCCAAAAGAAAACCAGAAAAAAAAGGAAAAGTTAAAAAACAGAAAATGAGAGGTAGAAAACAAATAGCAAGGGTGTAAATTTAAGCCAAACTGTATCAATAAATGCATTAAATATTAACAGCTTATTCTATAACGCAGGTGGGCTTCATTCCATCAGTTGTAGGCCTGAATAGAACAAAAAGACCGTCCCTTTCCAAGAAAACGAGAATTCTTCCTTCCTGACCACCTTTGAACTGTGACATGGGATTTCTCCTGCCTCCAGACTCGCACTGAAACACAGACTCTTTCTGGGTACACACTCCACTCTGAAGGACCTTGCCAGCCTCCACAATCATGTGAGTCAATTTCTTATAATAAATATATAAGAAATATTTTTACCAATATTATATATTTTTTAAAATACACAGCATACATATGTTATTTATTGGCCCTGTTTCTCTGGAGAACCCCTGAAGAACCCTGACTTAATTATGTGTTAGCAGTACTCAGAATACAGTAGTTTAGTACATTGACAACAAAGTAGATTACTGCAGTGTAAAATATAAAATATTCCATTTTGTAACAATAAAGTGGGTCAGTCTGTTTAAGAGGCATAATAATCTTAAATATTGATGCTTCTCATACAGAGTTTCCATATATACAAAAAATAATTGATCAAAATGCAAAGAGAAATAAATTCACACTTGAAGTCTAGATTCAACACCTTTCTATCAATAATTAACAGAATAAGCAGCACTCACCCATACCCTCGGGGCTGGCTGCTCCTCCCCACGGCATGGAGGTATCTGGAATTAGTCCCAGGAGACCATCCCGCCAGCAACTCAGTCTTTTCCCTGAAGAACTGCCTCAGGGCCCTGTTACTGCTTTCTGACCCGGGCCGCCTGCCGGCACCCCGCAATGGGGGAGCCCCTCCGCCCTGACAGGCTCTTGGGACCACCGCGGCCGACATCCGCCGGGCCTGGCCTAGGCCTGGTTGGGGCGAGAGGCGTGTGTAGTTTCCCAGGAAGGCAAACAAGGCAAGCTCTGTGGCTTCAGGTCTGGGGGGCAGAGGGAGCAGTGGTTGGGGCCCAGGGACAGAGTTTGGCTGGGATGCGCTGGGCACCCGTGCGGCCCACAAGGCGGAGGGGTCAGGCCAGAGGTGGTGACCCCCCGACCACTTCCGGGAGGAAGCTGGTTCTCGCGGGATCTCTGGAAGTCCTCTAGTGCCCTGTTAGTCCATTCTTGGGTTCTGTGATTCTGCTGCTGTTTTGTTCCTTCAGTTTTCCTTTGGTCTTATACTCCACAGATGAGTGAAATCATTTGGTATTTCTCTTTCTCCGCTTGGCTTATTTCACTGAGCATAATACCCTCTAGCTCCATCCATGTTGTTGCAAATGGTAGGATTTGTTTTTTCTTAGAGTATATCTTTAAAATTGTCATCACAAGGGAAAAAAATTGTAACTACATGTGTTTCAACTGTGTGGATGCACTCATATGTGGATTATTTTTTCAATAAAAATAATTTGAAAATATTTTGCAGATTTGTGACAACTTAAAAAAACTCATATGAACCATGTTGCATAAGAATATTGGAAAAGGTCAAAGGATTAACGATGGCGTGAGAGGTGAGACAGAGGTTTCCTCCTAAACCCATATAATATGAAAATATAATTAATACAACTAATCCTGAAAGAGCACCAGGAAAGAGGACTGCGTCAGACTGCATACACCTGGAGAAAAGAGCAGACCTCACAGAACAGGATAAAGTACCAAAGCCCTTCCCCCACCCCAGCTCACCAGCTGGAGGAAGAGAAATGGAACAGGGAGGGAGTGAAGGCCTGGGACTGCTGAATACCTAACTCCGGAGATCTGCTCTGGGAGCACAAACCTACATTTCGTGGTGCTTTCATGATACTCTCATGATTGGGGGATTGGAAAGCTAGGACAGGCAGAATTCCTGGAGAGACTGAGATTCTGGCCACTTGTGGAAAGCAGGGATCCATATCTGGCTACTCTGGGACAAAGGAAGGGCGGTCGGTCTGAGAGACTTCCTAACAAGGAAGCCCTTAGCAGGGAGGCTGCTAAAGGGGCAAGGATTGCACAGAGCTTACTGCTCAGGAGAAAGGACAGGCAGACAAAATTGTCCAGGTGCACTCTGCCCAGTAGGTTGGGAGCTTTCACAATTTCCAGATGCTCCAGCTCACTGGCTGGCTACACAGCTCTAGGGACACCCTCTGTGATTGGAAGCCTACTGCGCCTTTCTCCCGGCTCCACCTGGCTAGCAAACCGGCAAACCCTACCCTGGCATTAGGCAAGCCAGAGGGAAGATCTGTCTACAGCAACTGCAAATGCAAAGCATAGAGGCTTATGCCTGTATGCTCAGCCACTGGTTCAGGCAGTGGAGACAGGCATAGCGGCCAGGAAGCAGGAAACAGCTCTTTCCTCCCCTCAGGCACCAATACCACTCCCCTGCAACCCCCGACATTGCTTCAAGGGCTGAACAGCTCCAGAGAGTAGAGCTTCTGGACACTAGAGGGCACCATATACAAATATGAAATGCCAAAAGAACCTGGTTCAGAGTAAAAGTAATATAACTCCTGAGAAAGATGACACAGACCTCATGACTCTTACTGAAAGGGAGTTCAAAATAAAAATCATTAACATGCTAATGGAGGTATGGAAAGTTATTCAAGAACTCAGGAATGAATTCGGGTTGGACATCCAATCACTGAAGAGCACAAAGGAGGGAATTAAGAGCCGATTGGATAAGGTGGAAGAGACAATAAATGAAATAAAAAATAGAGAAGACGACTACAAACAAGATGAGGCACTTAGAGAAAAAGGGATATCTAAGAATGAAAGAATATTGAGAGAACTGTGTGACCAATCCAAATGGAACAATATGTGCATTACAGGGGTACCAGAACAAAAAATGAGAGAGAGAGGGATAGAAAGTGTCTTTGAGGAGGTAATTGCTGACAACTTCCCCAATCTGGGAAAGGAGATAGTCTCTCAGGCCATGGAGAGCCACAATCTCCCAACAAAAGGGACCTAAGGAAGACAAAACCAAGACATATAGTAATTAAAATGGCAAAAATCAAGGCTAAGGACAGAATATTAAAAGCAGCCAGAGAGAAATAAGATCACATACAAAGTAAAGCCCATCAGGCTAACATCAGACATCTCAGCAGAAACCTTACAGGCCAGAAGGGATGCAATGAAGCAGAAGGGCCTCAACTAAGATTCCTTTATACAACAAGATTATCATTTAAATTTGAAGGACGGATTAAACAATTTGCAGGTAAGCAAAACCTGAGAGAATTTACCTCCCACAAACCATCTCTACAGAGTATTTTGGAGGGACTGCTACAGATGGAAGTGTTTGTAAGGTTTAATAGCTGTCACCAGAGGTAATAAAACCACAGTAAAGAAAGTAGAGCAGCTACTTACTAAGCAAATATAAAATTAAACTAAATATCCCCAAAGTCAATCAAGGGATAGACAGAGTACAGAATATAATATCTAATATATAAATAATGGAGAAAGAAGAAAAAGGAGGAGAAAAAGAAAAGAACCTTTGCATTATGTTTGTAATAGCATATTCAGTGAGTTAAGTTAGACTCTTAGACAGTAAGGAAGCTAACCTGGAACCTTTGGTAACCATAAATCTAAAGTCTGCAATGGCAATAAGTACATACCTATCGACATTCAACCTAAATGTAAATGGTCTGAATGCACCAATCAAAAGACAAAGAGTCACTGAATGGATAAAAAAACAAGACCCACCTGTATGCTGCCTACAAGAGTCTCATTTTAAATCCAAAGACATACACAGACTAAAAGTAAAGGGATGAAAAAAGGTATTTCATGCAACTAATAGAAAAAAGTAGGGATTGCAGTACTTGTATCAGACAAAATAGACTTCAAAACAAAGAAAGTAACAAGAGACAAAGAAAGACATTACATAATGATAAAGGGGTCAATCCAACAAGAAGATATAACCATTATAAATATCTATGCTCCCAACACAGGAGCACCTACATATGTGAAACAAATACTAACTGAATTAAAAGGGGAAATAGAATGCAATGCATTCATTCTAGGAGACCTTCAACACCCCACTCACTCTGAAGGACAAATCAACCAGACACAAAATAAGTAAGGACACAGAGGCAGTGAACAACACATTAAAACATATGGACCTAACAGAAATCTACAGAACTCTACACCCAAAAAGAGAAGAATACACATTCTTCTCAAGTGCACATGGGACATTTTCCACAATAGATCATATACCTGGCCACAAAAAGAGCCTCGGTAAATTCAAAAAGACTGAAATTGTACCACCCAGTTTCGCAGACCACAAAGGTATGAAACTAGAAATAAATTACACAAAGAAAATGAAAAATCCCACAAACACATGGAGACTTCACAACATGCTCCTAAATAACCAATGGATCAATGACCAAATAAAAACAGAGATCAAGTAATATATGGAGACAAATGACAACAATAATTCAACACTGCAAAATCTGTGACACACAGCCAAGGCCATGCTAAGAGGAAAGTATATTGCAATACAGGCCTACCTCAGGAAAGAAGAACAATCCCATTTAAGCAGTCTAAACTCACAATTAATGAAAGTAGAAAAAGAACAACAAAATAGGCCCAAAGTCAGTAGAAGGAGGGACATAATAAAGATTAGAGCAGGCATAAATAAAATTAAGAAGAATAAAACAATAGAAAGAATCAATGAAAGCAAGAGCTGGTTCTTTGGGAAAATTAACAAAATAGATAAACCCCTAGCCAAAATTATCAAGAAAAAAAGAGAGTCTCCACACATAAACAGGATCAGAAATGAGAAAGGGAAAATCACTACGGACACCACAGAAATACAAAGATTAGAGAATACTATGAAAAATTATATGCTAACAAACTGGATAACCTAGAAGAAATGGACAACTTTCTAGAAAAATACAGCCTTCCAAGCCGACCAAGGAAGAAACAAAAATTCTGAACAGACCAATTACCAGTAATGAAATTGAACTGATAAGCAAAAATCTACCTGAGAACAAAAATCCCTGGACCAGATGGCTTCACCGCTGAATTTCACCAAACATTTAGTGAAGACCTAATACCCATTCTTCTTAAAGTTTTCCAAAAAATACAAGAGGAGGGAATACTTCCAAACTCATTCTATGAGGCCATCATCACTCTAATACCAAAACCAGGCAAAGACACCACAAAAAAAGAAAATTACAGACCAATATCCCTGATGAACACAGATGCAAAAATACTCAACAAAATATTAGCAAACTGAATTCAAAAATACATCTAAAAGATCATGCATCATGATCAAGTAGGATTTATTCCAGGGATGCAAGGACGGCACAACATTCGAAAATCCATCATCATCATCTACCACATCAACAAAAAGAAGGACAAAAAACACATGATCATCTCCATAGATGCTGAAAAAGCATCTGACAAAATTCAACATCCATACATGATAAAAACTCTCAACAAAATGGGTATAGACAGCAAGTACCTTAATATAATAAACGCCATATATGACAAACCCACAGCCAACATTATACTTAACAGCGAGAAGCTGAAAGCTTTTCCTTTAAGATTGGGAACAAGACAAGGATGCCCACTCTCCCCACTGTTATTCAACATAGATCCGGAGGTCCTAGCCATGGCAATCAGACAACATAAAGAAATGAAAGGCATCCAGAATGGCAAAGAAGAACTCAAACTGTCCCTGTTTGCTGACGACATGACATCCTACATAGAAAACCCTAAAGAACCCACTCCAAAACTACTAGATCTAATATCTGAATTCAGCAAAGTTGCAGGATACAAAATTAATACACAGATATCTGTTGCATTCGTATACACTAATGATGAACTAGCAGAAAGAGAAATCAGGAAAACAATTCCATTCACAACTGCATCAAAAAGAATAAAATACCTAGGAATAAAACTAACCAAGGAAGTGAAAGACCTACACCCTGAAAACTACAAGACACTCATAAGAGGACACTAATAAATGGATATTCATCCCATGCTCTTGGCTAGGAAGAATTAATATTGTCAAAATGGCCATCCTGCCTAAAGAAAGTAGAGCAGACTCAATGCAATTCCTATCAAAATACCAACAGCATTCTTCAACGAACTGGAACAAATAGTTTTAAAATTCATATGGAAGGACTAAAGACCCCAAATAGCCAGAGCAATCCTGAGAAGGAAGAATAAAGCTGCGGGGATTACACTCCCTGACTTCAAGCTCTACTACAAAGCCAAGTAATGAAGACAATTTGGTACTGACTGGTACAAGACAGACCCACAGACCAGTGGAACAGAATAGAGAACCCAGATATAAACCCAAGTATAGAGGGCCAATTAATATACAAAAAGGGAGCCGTGGATATACAGTGGGGACATGACAGCCTCTTCAACAGCTGGTGTTGGCAAAACTGGACAGTACATGTAAGAGAATGAAACTGGATTATTGTCTAACCCCATACACAAAAGTAAACTCGAAATGGATCAAAGACCTGAATGTAAGTCATGAAACCATAAAATTCTTAGAAAAAAGTATAGCCAAAAATCTCTTGGACATAAACATGAGGAACTTCTTCATGAACATATCTCCCTATGAACAAGGGAAACAAAAGTAAAATGAACAATTGGGACTACATCAAACTAAAAAGCTTCTGTACAGCAATGGATACAATCAGTAGAACAAAAAGACATCCCACAGTATGAGAGAATACATTCATAAATGACGTATCTGATAAGGGGTTAACATCCAAATTATATAAAGAGCTCACGCACCTCAACAAACAAAAAGCAAATAAGTCAATTAAAAAATGGGCAGAGGAGCTAAACAGAGTCTATTTCTCCAAAGAAGAAATTCAGATGGCCAACAGGCACATGAAAAGATGCTCCACATCGCTAGTTATCAGAGATATGCAAATTAAAACCACAATGAGATACCACCTCACACCACTTAGGATCACCAACATCCAAGAGACAAACAACAACAAATGTTGGCGAGGATGTGCAGAAAGGGGAACCCTCCTACACTGCTGGTGAGAATGCAAACTAGTTCAACCATTGTGAAAAGCAGTATGGAGGTTCATCAATAAACTAAAAAGAGAAATACCATTTGACCCAGGAATTCCACTCCTAGGAATTTACCCTAAGAACGCAGAAGCCCACTTTGAAAAAGACATATGCACCCCTATGTTTATCGCAGCACTATTTACAATAGCCAAGAAAAGGAAGCAACCTAAGTGTCCATCAGTAGATGAAGGGATAAAGAAGATGTGTTACATATACACAATGGAATATTATTCAGCCATAAGAAGAAAACAAATCCTACCATTTGCAACAACATGTATGCAGCTAGAGGGTATTATGCTCAGTGAAATAAGCCAGGTGGAAAAAGACAAGTATCAAATGATTTCACTCATCTGTGGAGTATAAGAAGAAAGTAAAAACTGAAGGAACAGACTCACAGAACCCAAGAATGAACTAATAGTTACCAAAGGGAAAGGGACTGGGGAGGATGGGTGGGAAGAGAGGGATAAGGGGGAAAACAAGGCATTACGATTAGCACACATAATGTGTGGGGGGACATGGGAAAGGCAGTATATACAGAGAAGACAAGTAATGATTCTACAGCATCTTACTACGCTGATGGACAATGACTGTAATGGGGTATGTGGGGAGGACTTTGTAATAGAGGGAGTCTAGTAACTATAATTTTGTTCAAGTAATTGTACATTAACGATATCAAAAAAAATACTAGGACATTTTTGTTTCTGCTTAAAAGGTTTGTGGCTCAGTAAGTTAATTAACCTTTCACATTGCGTATTATGGCATTTTATCCATGAATGAAAATAAAGACAACATTTTTACTTACTTAAAAAAAGAAAGATTCAAACAATATGGCTTCTCTCTCACTTACCAACTTTACATTTCCCTGTATGGCCCTGGAAGATGACTGGTTAGCCAGAGACAGGTAAGATTCCTCAAGGGAGGAACAACCTAAGACAGGCACAGTTGCAGGGGGGCCATCAGGTGAGAAATTGGAGATCAACAGAGGTGAGGCTTAGAACCTCACCCCTCTGTTTTGAGAGCAATCTTCTGCATCCGTGGATGTTTTATTCCCCTTGTCTAGCTTGGATTAACACATAGTCTACAGGCACACACCTGATCATCTACAATTGCTCTCTTACAACACTAAACTATGTTTTCTACCTTTATCTTGCATCTACCTACCACTTCAGCATTTTATTAAAAAAATAAAATAAAATAATAATAATAAAGGGAGAAATGTAGGATTCACATATAAATCAAGTATAAAAATCAAATGAGAGGCGGAGCCAAGATGGCGGCGTGAGCAGAGCAGTGGAAATCTCCTCCCAAAAACACATAGAGCTATGAAAATATAACAAAGAAAAATCTTCCTAAAATAGAGCCCACAGGACACAGGACAACATCCAGACCACATCCACACCTACAAGAACCCACCACATTGCGAACGGGGTAAGATACAAGCCCCGGCCCGGCGGGACCCGAGCGCCCCTCCCCCCGGCTCCCGGCAGGTGGAAAGAAACTGGAGCGGTTTTTTTTTTGGCGAGTGCTTTTGGAAGCCTTAAAGGGACAGGGACCCTGTTGCTAGGGAGGCAGGGTGGCGGGACCGGTGAGCGGGTGCCTGGGACCGGCACTTGAGGACGGAGGAAATCGCGCATTTCCCCCCCTTATTTTTCTCTTTTTAGCGAGTGCTTTTTGGAAGCCTTAAAGGGACAGGGACCCCGGTGCTAGGGAGGCAGGGCGGCGGGACTGGTGAGCGCGTGCCTGGGACCGGCGCCTGAGGACAAAGAATATCCCGTATTTTTCCCTGCGGGACCGGTGGGCAGGTGCCTGAGACCGGCACCTGAGGACGGAGAAAACCGCGCGTTTTTCCCCTTTTTTTCTTTTTGGCGAGTGCTTTTTGGAAGCCTTAAAGGGACAGGGACCCTGGTGCTAGGGAGGCAGGGCAGCGGGACTGGTGAGCGGGTGCCTGGGACCGGCGCCTGAGGACAAAGAATATCGCGCGTTTTTCCCTGTGGGACCAGTGGGTGGGTGCTTTTTGGAAGCCTTGAAGGGACAGGGACCCTGGTGCTAGGGACGCAGGGCAGCAGGACCAGTGAGCGGGTGCCTGGGACTGGCGCCTGAGGACAAAAAAAACAAACAAGTGTTTTTTCCTATTTTTTTTCTTTCTGTTCCCTCTCTCATTGTTGCTGTTGTTGTTTTGGTTTGGAGAGTGCTTTTAGGAAGTCTTAAAGAGGCAGGACAGGTTACTTAGACCAGAGGCAGGGAATCTGGGGATCTCTGGGCACTCTAACCCCCTGGGCAGCAGGGAGCACAGACGCCCCTTACGGAGATAAATAGCCTCCCAGCCACTCCCCCTCCAACCTGGCTGCACCATTTTGGAGGAGCAGCCCCAGCCAGGCCACACGCACAGCAACAGCGGAGATAAACCCCCTAGCAACCGGGCAGGAAACAGAAGCCCTGTCTGCACACAGCTGCCCAGCACAAGCCACTAGAGGTCGCTATTCTCCCAGGTGAGAAAGGCCACAAACCAACAAGAAGGGAAGCTCTTCCAGTGGTAACTTGTACCAGCTCTGCACACTATCTATCACCATGAAAAGACAAAACTACAGGCAGGCAAAGATCACAGAGACAACACCTGAGAAGGAGACAGACCTAACCAATCCTCCTGAAAAAGAATTCAAAATAAAAATCATGAACATGCTGACAGAGATGCAGAGAAAAATGCAAGAGCAATGAGATGAGATGCACAGAAAAATGCAAGAGCAGTGGGATGAAGTCCGGAGGGAGATCACAGATGTCAGGAAGGAGATCACAGAAGTGAAACAATCCCTGGAAGGATTTATAAACAGAATGGATAAGATGCAAGAGGCCATTGAAGGAATAGAAGCCAGAGAACAGGAACGTATAGAAGCTGACATAGAGAGAGATAAAAGGATCTCCAGGAATGAAACAACACTAAGAGAACTATGTGACCAATCCAGAAGGAATAATATTCGTATTATAGGGATACCAGAAGAAGAAGAAAGAGGAAAAGGGATAGAAAGTCTCTTTGAAGAAATAATTGCTGAAAACTTCCCCAAACTGGGGGAGGAAATAATCGAACAGACCATGGAAGTACACAGAACCCCCAACAGAAAGGATCCAAGGAGGACAACACCAAGACACATAGTAATTAAAATGGCAAGGATCAAGGACAAGGAAAGAGTTTTAAAGGCAGCTAGAGAGAAAAAGGTCACCTATAAAGGAAAACCCATCAGGCTAACATCAGACTTCTTGACAGAAACCCTACAGGCCAGAAGAGAATGGCATGATATACTTAATGCAATGAAACAGAAGGGCCTTGAACCAAGGATACTGTATCCAGCACGACTATCATTTAAATATGATGGTGGGATTAAACAATTCCCAGACAAGCAAAAGCTGAGGGAATTTGCTTCCCACAAACCACCCGTACAGGGCATCCTACAGGGACTGCTCTAGATGGGAACACTCCTAAAAAGAGCACAGAACAAAACACACAAAATATGAAGAATGGAGGAGGAGGAATAAGAAGGGAGAGAAGAAAAGAATCTCCAGACAGTGTATATAACACCACAATAAGCGAGCTAAGTTAGGTAGTAAGATACTAAAGAAGCTAACCTTGAACCTTTGGTAACCACAAATCTAAAGCCTGCAATGGCAATAAGTACATATCTCTCTATAGTCACCCTAAATGTAAATGGACTTAATGCACCAATCAAAAGACACAGAGTAATAGAATGGATAAAAAAAGCAAGACCCATCTATATGCTGCTTACAAGAAACTCACCTTAAACCCAAAGATAAGCATAGACTAAAAGTCAAGGGATGGAAAAACATATTTCAGGCAAACAACAGTGAGAAGAAAGCAGGGGTTGCAGTACTAATATCAGACAAAATAGACTTCAAAACAAAGAAAGTAACAAGAGATAAAGAAGGCCACTACATAATGATAAAGGGCTCAGTCCTACAAGAGGATATAACCATTCTAAATATATATGCACCCAATACAGGAGCACCAGCATATGTGGAGCAAATACTAACAGAACTAAAGAGGGAAATAGACTGCAATGCATTCATTGTAGGAGACTTCAACACACCACTCACCCCAAAGGATAGATCCACCAGGCAGAAAATAAGTAAAGACACACAGGCACTGAACAACACACTAGAACAGATGGACCTAATAGACATCTATAGAACTCTACATCCAAAAGCAACAGGATATACATTCTTCTCAAGTGCACATGGAACATTCTCCAGAATAGACCACATACTAGCTCACAAAAAGAGCCTCAGTAAATTCCAAAAGATTGAAATTCTACCAACCAATTTTTCAGACCACAAAGGTATGAAAGTAGAAATAAATTCCACAAAGAAAACAAAAAGGCTCACAAACACATGGAGGCTTAACAACATGCTACTAAATAATCAATGGATCAATGAACAAATCAAAATAGAGATCAAGGAATATATAGAAACAAATGACAACAACAACACTAAGCCCCAACTTCTGTGGGATGCAGCGAAAGCAGTCTTAAGAGGAAAGTATATAGCAATCCAGGCACACTTGAAGAAGGAAGAACAATCCCAAATGAATAGTCTGACATCACAATTATTAAAACTGGAAAAAGAAGAACAAAGGAGGCCTAAAGTCAGTAGAAGGAGGGACATAATAAAGATCAGAGAAGAAATAAACAAAATTGAGAAGAATAAAACAATAGCAAAAATCAACGAAACCAAGAGCTGGTTCTTTGAGAAAATAAACAAAATAGATAAGCCTCTAGCCCAACTTATTAAGAGAAAAAGAGAGTCAACACAAATCAACATAATCAGAAATGAGAATGGAAAAATCACGACAGACTCCACAGAAATACAAAGAATTATTAAAGACTACTATGAAAACCTATATGCCAACAAGCTGGAAAACCTAGAAGAAATGGACAACTTCCTATAAAAATACAACCTCCCAAGACTGACCAAGGAAGAAACACAAAAGTTAAACAAACCAATTACGAGCAAAGAAATTGAAACGGTAATCAAAAAACTACCCAAGAACAAAACCCCGGGGCCAGACGGATTTACCTCGGAATTTTATCAGACACACAGAGAAGACATAATGCCCATTCTCCTTAAAGTGTTCCAAAAAATAGAAGAAGAAGGAATACTCCCAAACTCATTCTATGAAGCCAACATCACCCTAATACCAAAACCAGGCAAAGACCCCACCAAAAAAGAAAATTACAGACCAATATCCCTGATGAATGTAGATGCAAAAATACTCAATAAAATATTAGCAAACAGAAGTCAACAGTATATCAAAAGGATCATACACCATGACCAAGTGGGATTCATCCCAGGGATGCAAGGATGGTACAACATTCAAAAATCCATCAACATCATCCACCACATCAACAAAAAGAAAGACAAAAACCACATGATCATCTCCATAGATGCTGAAAAAGCATTTGAAAAAATTCAACATCCATTCATGATAAAAACTCTCAGCAAAATGGGAATAGAGGGCAAGTACCTCAACATAATAAAGGCCATATATGGTAAACCCATAGCCAGCATTATACTGAACAGCGAGAAGCTGAAAGCATTTCCTCTGAGATCGGGAACCAGACAGGGATGCCCACTCTCCCCACTGTTATTTAACATAGTACTGGAGGTCCTAGCCACGGCAATCAGACAAAACAAAGAAATACAAGGAATCCAGATTGGTAAAGAAGAAGTTAAACTGTCACTATTTGCAGATGATATGATACTGTACATAAAAAACCCTAAAGACTCCACTCCAAAACTACTAGAACTGATATCGGAATACAGCAAAGTTGCAGGATACAAAATTAACACACAGAAATCTGTAGCTTTCCTATACACTAACAATGAATCAATAGAAAGAGAAATCAGGAAAACAATTCCATTCACCATTGCATCAAAAAGAATAAAATACCTAGGAATAAACCTAACCAAAGAAGTGAAGGACTTATACTCTGAAAACTACAAGTCACTCTTAAGAGAAATTAAAGGGGACACTAATAAATGGAAACTCATCCCATGCTCATGGCTAGGAAGAATTAATATCGTCAAAATGGCCATCCTGCCCAAAGCAATATACAGATTTGATGCAATCCCTCTCAAATTACCAGCAACATTCTTCAATGAACTGGAACAAATAATTCAAAAATTCATATGGAAACACCAAAGACCCTGAATAGCCAAAGCAATCCTGAGAAAGAAGAATAAAGTAGGGGGGATCTCACCCCCCATCTTAAGTTCTACTATAAAGCCATAGTAATCAAAACAATTTGATACTGGCACAAGAACAGAGCCACAGACCAATGGAACAGACTAGAGAATCTAGACATTAACCCAAACATATATGGTCAATTAATATTTGATAAAGGAGCCATGGACATACAATGGCGAAATGACAGTCTCTTCAACAGATGGTGCTGGCAAAACTGGACAGCTACATGTAGGAGAATGGAACTGGACCATTGTCTAACCCCATATACAAAAGTAAACTCAAAATGGATCAAATACCTGAATGTAAGTCATGAAACCATTAAACTCTTGGAAAAAAACATTGGCAAAAACCTCTTAGACATAAACATGAGTGACCTCTTCTTGAACACATCTCCCCGGGCAAGGAAAACAACAGCAAAAATGAGCAAGTGGGACTACATTAAGCTGAAAAGCTTCTGTACAGCAAAAGACACCATCAATACAACAAAAAGGAACCCTACAGTATGGGAGAATATATTTGAAAATGACAGATCCGATAAAGGCTTGACGTCCAGAATATATAAAGAGCTCACATGCCTCAACAAACAAAAAACAAATAACCCAATTAAAAAATGGGCAGAAGAACTGAACAGACCTCTAAAAAAGAAATACAGATGGCTAAGAGACACATGAAAAGATGCTCCACATCGCTAATTATCAGAGAAATGCAAATTAAAACTACAATGAGGTATCACCTCACACCAGTAAGGATAGCTGCCATCCAAAAGACAAACAACAACAAATGTTGGCGAGGCTGTGGAGAAAGGGGAACCCTCCTACACTGCTGGTGGGAATGTAAATTAGTTCAACCATTGTGGAAAGCAGTATGCAGGTTCATCAAAATGCTCAAAACAGACCTACCATTTGACCCAGGAATTCCACTCCTAGGAATTTACCCTAAGAACGCAGCAATCAAGTTTGAGAAAGACAGATGCACCCCTATGTTTATCGCAGCACTATTTACAATAACCAAGAATTGGAAGCAACCTAAATGTCCATCGGTAGATGAATGGATAAAGAAGATGTGGTACATATACACAATGGAATACTACTTAGCCATAAGAAGTGGAAAAATCCAACCATTTGCAGCAACATGGATGGAGCTGGAGAGTATTATGCTCAGAAAGAGAAATACCAAATGATTTCACTCATCTGAGGAGTATAGGAACAAAGGAAAAACTGAAGGAACAAAACAGCAGCGGAATTACAGAACCCAAAAATGGACTAACAGGTACCAAAGGGAAAGGAACTCGGGAGGATGGGTGGGCAGGGAGGGATAAGGGGGGGAGAAGAAAAAGGGGGGTATTAAGATTAGCATGCACGGGGGGGAGGGAGAAAGGGGAGGGTGGGCTGCACAACACAGAGAGGACAAGTAGTGACTCTACAACATTTTGCTAAGCTGATGGACAGTAATAGTAATGTGGTTGTTAGGGGGGACCTGATATAGGGGAGAGCATAGTAAACATAGTATTCTTCATGTAGGTATAGATTAAAAATTAAAAAAAAAAAAAGAAAAAAGAAAGAAAGAAAAGGGGGATTACTCCTTGATAGGATAAAACTATTGGTAAATCAAAGATCAACGCATGCTTTAAATATCCTTAATGTTGATCACTTAAAGGGTGTCAGATGATCAGCTATGAAGGTACTCTTTTCTGATAATATTCCTTTCTCTTAATAAAAAAAAAAAAAAAAAAAAAAGCAGTTACTGTGTGCTGACCTCCAATGAGTTCTGCACAGTGGTATAGAGGGCATGTCAAAGTGTGGGCAAAGGGTCTGTTTGTGTCTATGCAGAAGATCAAGGCCTAGCTTGGATACCCAGAAAATGAACTAAGATACGATATGAGGAGGAGCTTCCGGCATCAGCACTCTCTGGAGGCCTTGTGCCAGGGGATGATCATCAAAAAGCCTCCACAGGGATCCGGACGATGCTGCGGTTGTGGCTGCATCCAGCCCACCATCTCCTGGACTTGCCATAGGAATGAGGAGGGAGATGTCTAGGCTGGCATGTGCATACAGTGAGACAACGAATTTGACCGGATCTGTACTGTTGGAACTCAACCAGGAGTTGGGAGGGGTGCAAGGTGTAGCACTCCAAAACTTTATGACTATAGACTATCTATGGTTAAAAGAACATATGGGATGTGAACAGATCCCAGAAATGGGCTGCTTTAATTTGTCTGATTTCTCTCAGACTGTTCAAGTACAGTTGGACAATATCCATCATATCATAGACAAATTTTCACAAATGACTATGGTGCCTAAATGGTTTTCTTGGCTTCACTGGAGATGGATGGTAATTATAGATTTGCTTTGTTTATGTCACCGTATTCCTATTATGTTAATATGTGAGCGCAAGTTAGTTGGTAGTTTAAAACCTATACATACTTAAGGTACTCTACAAGAAGATATGTCAAAGAAATAATCAATCCTCCCATGTTTCCTTCCATATGCTACATCTGTAGCTTTTCTTCTTTCTTCCTAATTACAACCCTTAAATAGAATTCGTGCCTCATATCGAATTTACCGAGTATCATAATTCCTCCAGGTGGTAAAGATACCTCGAGACAAGTGCTGGGCATAGAAGCCACAGGGCATAAATCTGCAAAGAAGTAAAAAGCTAACCTTTGCAAACAATATGGCTTCTCTCTCACTTACCAACTTTACATTTCCCTGTATGGCCTCGGAAGATGACTGGTTAGCCAGAGACGGGTAAGATTCCTCAAGGGAGGAACAACCTAAGACAGGCACAGTTGCAGGGGGGCCATCAGGTGAGAAATTGGGGATCAACAGAGGTGAGGCTCAGAACCTCATCCCCCCTGCTTTGAGAGAAATCTTCTGCATCCGTGGATGTCTTGCTGCCCTTGTCTAGCCTGGATTAATACTTAGTCCACAGGCACACACCTGATCATCTGATCATCTACATTTGCCCTCTTACAGCACTAAACTATGTTTTCTACCTTTATCTTGCATCTACCTACCACTTCAGCATTTTATTAAAAATAAAAATAATAATAATAATAAAGGGAGAAATGTGGGATCCACATATAAATCAAGTACAAAAATCAAACGAATATTCATATTTGACCTGATTGTTTATAGGTCATAATGCGTGATCAAAACCGAAAGTTTTTGTGATGAATGCCCTTGTTCTGTTCACCATGTAATAATTTATTCACTATGTAAGAATTCGTTCACCATGTAAGAACTTGTTCGTTATGCTTCAGAAGATTGGAGACTGATGAGAATTAGGCTGGGGGTGGATTAATGATTGTGCATTGAGCATTGACTCCCCTATACAGAATTTTATCATTGTTAACAACCATTTGATCAATAAATATGAGAGATGCCCTCTCAAAAAAAAAAAAACGAAAGAGAGTCTACATACATAAACAAAATGAGAAAGGAAAAATCACTACGGACACCACAGAAATACAAGGAATTATTAGTGAATACTATGAAAATCTATATACTAACAAACTGGATAACCTAGAAGAAATGGACAACTTTTGAGAAAAATACAACCTTCCAAGACTGACTGAGGAAGAAACAGAAAATCTGAACAGACCATTACCAGCAACAAAACTGAATTGGTAATAAAAAAAAGTACCTAACTACAAAATTCCTTGACCAGATGGCTTCACTGCTGAATTTTATCAAACATTTAGTGAATACCTAATACCCATCCTCTTTAAGGTTTTCCAGTAAGTGGAAGAGGAGGGAATACTTCCAAACTTATTCTATTAGGCCAGCGTCACTCTATTACCCAAACCAAGCAAAGACACCAACACAAAAAAAAGTAACAGACCAATATCCCTGATGAACATAAATGCAAAAATACTCAACAAAATATCAGCAAACTGAATTAAAAAATACATCAAAAAGATCATACATCATGATCAAGCAGGATTTATTTTCAGGATGCAAGGATGGTACAATATTCGAAAGTCCATTAACATCATGTACCACATCAACAAAAAGAAGGACAAGAACCACATGATCATCTCCATAGATGCTGAAAAGGCACTCAACAAAATTCAACATCCATTCGATAAAAACTCTCAACAAAATGGGTTGAGGACAAGTACTTCAACATAATAAAGGCTGTATTATGACAAACCCACACCCAACATCACTCTTAACTGCAAAAACCTGAGAACTTTTCTCTTAAGATCAGGAACAAGACAAGGATGCCCACTCTCACCACTTCAATTCAAAACAGTACTGGAAGTACCAGCCAAAGCAATTAGACAAGAAAAAGAAAGAAAAGGCATGTAAGTCAGAGAAGTATAAAACTATCTGTATTTGCAGAACCCTAAGAACTCCACCAAAAAATGTTAGAAAAAACAAAGTTTACAGGATATAAAACTAATATACAAAAGTCAGTTGCATTTCTATACACACAGTGAATTATAAAAAAAGTAAGGCAACAACTCCACTTACATTAACATCAAAAACAATGAATTACTTAGGAAGAAACCAAGGAGACAAAAGATCCACATACCCAAAACTGTAAGAAACTAATGAAAGAAATTAACAAAAACACAATAAATGGAAAGATGCTCCATTGTTATGGATTGGAAGAATATTGTTAATGTCCATCCTACCCAAAGTAATCTACAAAATCAATGCAATATATATCAAAATTCCAAAAGCAATCTTCACAGGAATAGGGGGGAAAAAATCCTAAGATTTGTATAGAACCACAAAGGACTCCAAGTAGACAAAGCAATCTTGAGCAAAAAGAAGAAAAAGAGTATCTCATTTCCTGATTTCACTATAAAGCTACAGTAATTAAAATAGTATGGTACTATCTTAAAAACAGACATAGACCAATGTAACAGAATAGAGAGCCCAGAAATAAACCCACACAACTAGAGTCAATTGGTCTTCAACAATGGGGCCAAAACCACATAATGGGAAAAAGACAGTCTTTTCAATAAATGGTGCTGAGAAAACTGGGTATCTATATGGAAAAGAATGAAACTGGACCATCTACCACCATATACAAAATCAACTCAAGATCAATTGGGGGACTTCAATGTTAAGACCTGAAGTTGTAAAACTACTAAAAGAAAACACAGAGGGAAAGCTTCTTGACATTGGTCTGGGCAATTATTTATCTGTGTATGACTCCAAAGCAAAGGCAATAAAATAAAAATATGGTGGGAATGTTATCAAACTAAAAAGCTTCTGCACAGCAAAAGGAAAGAAGAGTGAAGAGACAACCTCTGGAAAGACACAAAATATCTGAAAACCACATATCTGATAAAGGGTTAGAATTCAAAAAATACAAGTAGCTGTAATAACTCAGTAACAATAAAACAAACAACCCAATTGAAAAATAGGCAAAGGTCTTAAGTAGTGATTTCTCAAAATAAAAAAGAAACCCATACATTATGACAACAGATATATGAAAAGGCACTCAACATCACTAGTCATCAGTGAAATGCAAATCAGAACCACAAGATTACCACTTCACATCTGTTAGAACAGTTATTATCAAAAAGACAAAATAAAACAAGTGTTGATGATGATGTACAGAAAAGGGCACCCTTGTACACACACTATTGGTGGGAATGTATATTAGTATACAGCTATTATGGAAAACAGTATGGCAATTCCACAAAAAATTAAAAACAGACTATCATAATATGATACAGCAATCCCACTTCTTGGTATATATTCAAGAAATGAAAAGATACCAACAACTCAAAAAGACATCTGCACTCCCAAGTTCAATTTCAGCTTATTTATAACATATAGTATGGAAACCACCTAAGTGTCCATTGACAGATGAATGAAGAAATTAGGACACAAAAAGACACAGACACACAGATGAACACACACACACACAGTATTATACGGCATTAAAAAGGAAATCCCGCCATTTGCAACAACATGGATGAAGCTGGAGGACACCACGCTAAGTGAAATAAGCCAAAAGATAAATACTGCCATGAATTCACTGACAACATGGAATCTAAAAAGTCAAACTTAAGAAAGCAAAGAGTAGAATGGTGGTTGCTAGAGGCTGGGTAGTGTGGGACATGGAGAGCTCTTGGTCAGAGAGTACAAAATTTTCATTATGCAGGATGAATAAAATCTGGAGATCTAATATACAGCATGGTGACTATATTTAACTAAAATTTGCTAAGACAGCAAATTTTAAGTGCTCTCAAACACACAAAAAGGTAACTAAATGAGATGACAGATATGTTAATTAGCTTGATTGTGGTAACCACTTCACAATGTATCTGTATATCAAATCATCCTGTTTCTCTCCTTAAATATATTTAATTTTTATTTGCCAATGAAACCTCAGTAAAGCTGGAAGCAGGAAAGGAACAGCACTACTCACAATAGCCAAAAGACTGAAAGAACAGATGAACAATATATGGTATAATCAGAAAATGGAATTTTCAGCCATAAAAGGGAATGACATTGGTATATGAAATATTATTCAGCCACAAAAAAGAATGATAGTCTAGAACACAAAATCCCTGATTCAAAAAGATATATGCACTCCTATGTTTATCTCCACACTATTTCCAACAGCCAAGGTATGGAAGCAACCTGAGTGTGTAGAAGATATGGTACTTACACACAATGGTATATTATTCAGCCATAAAAAGAAATCCTCCCATTTGCAACAACATGGATGCTCAGTGAAATAAGCAAGTTAGAGAAAGACAAATGCCATATGATTTCACTTATTTGTGGAGTACAAAAACAAAGCAAAACAGAAGGAACGAAATAGCAGCAAACTCACAGACACTGAGAAGTGACTAGTGGTTGCCAAGTGGGAGGAGTTGGGGGAGGGAGGGTGAAGAGGCTAAAAGGACACAATAATTCACAATCATAATGTAAGTTGGTCACGGGGATGGTAGTACAGCATGGAGAATATAGTCAATGATTCTGTAACATCTTTCTGTGTTGATAGATAGCAACCACACTAGAGAGGGTAAGGATTTAATAATATGCAAAACTGCTGAACCATTGTGTTGCATATCTGAAACCAACAATACTTCAATTTTTTAAAAAAGGAATAATATTCTGATACATGCTACAACATGGATGAATCTTGTAAACATTATGCCAAATGAAATAAACCAAACACCGAAAGACAAATACTGTATGATTCCACTAAACATGGACAAATACTGTATGATTCCACTAAACATGAGGTTCCTAGAACAGGCAAATTCATAGAGACTGAAAGTAGAAAAGAGGTTACCAGGAGGTAGGGGAAAGAGGGAGTGGGGAGTTATTATTTAATGGGTACATATTTTCTTTTTGGGATCATGAAAATGAGTGGTGATGGTTACACAACACTGTGAATGTACTTAATGCTAGTGTACTGTACACTTAAAAATCATTCAAATGCAAAGTTTTATTATATACTTTATAAGAAAAGGAATTAAGTATTGATATATGGTACAACATAGATGAACCTTGAAAACATTCATTGTGTGATTCCATTTATATGAAATATCAATAAGTAAGTCCATATAGACAGAAAACAGGATTACTGGCTGCCAGGAGCTAGACAAAGGCGGAAATCAGTGCTTTCTGGGTATGGGATTTCCTTTTGGGTTGATGAAAAAGTTCTGAAACTAGATAGTGGTGATAGCTGCACAACACTGTAAATACTTCAATATTTCAATGAATTGCACACTTTAAAATGATAAAAATAGTAAATTTTATGTGTATTTTACCACAGTTTTTAAAAAGGAATCAAGAATATTAAATACCATGCTTTATTATTAGCTTTATCATGGCAAAATTCCTTTCAAATATATGCAGTATAAACAAATTTTTAATAAAGTAGGCATAATTTACTTGTCACAATATCCCAGAACTTACAATCTGTATTAGATGTAGTCATGAGACCTAATAACTGAAACTTGTAAATAATCAGCCACAGTTTAACTTGCTTCTCCTTCAAATGTCTAATTAAGGATAAGTAAAATTTTTGAAGTTATAATTTGTACTCTCTTCCATTCTGTGCTTTTACTCTCCCTTTAGAGGTGCTAACAAACAGTAAATTGACCAGGAAAGTTTGCAGTAGAAGAAACAAAATACCAAGAATTTAAATAATCTAAAACCCAGATAATCAAAAAGTAGCTGTAACATTATAGAGGTCTCTGTGCTTCTGCTAAAATAGTATTAATTTTAAAACCTTTTCAAAGAATTCATCTCCTAGAAGTTTAAGTAAAATTAATTACTAAAAACCTATTAAATCATACATTTTCTCCCCACTCCACCCCCAAGCTCTGGTAAGAAACCTTTAATACCTGTAACTATAATGATTATGATTATGATTATGATTAGGTACGGTCCTCAAAGTATATCCAATTATCTCTAGAGAGGCCTCAGAATTCTCCCAAACAACTAAATTAGCTTGAAATGTGAGAGTCACATTGTACATTGCACTTAACATTTTCCCCCCACATTTTTTTTGTTTGTTACTTTTCAGTATGCCTTAAGTGTTTGGCTAAGGACCCTGGGATAAATAATTCCACTAAAAAAGCCTGCATTCCTATCCTGCAAGTTCAACTTTATTCCCTATTCTTTCATTCATTCACTCATTCACTCACTCATTTGTTCAAGCAACAGATTTTATTATATGCCAAGTCTTACTGCCCAACTTTATTACAATTCAAGAATTAGTTATATAAATGACATTTCTGTCTAAGAAATTAGTAGAAGGGATGGAATATATACAGCAAAATACAGAAAATATAGGAGGAATTTTTTGGGGAATGGAAACTAGTTAATTAACTGAGAACATATATCCCTTCTTATGTCTGTCATTCTAAGAAGAAACAAACACGATGAACTAATATGCTAATTTTTAAACTATCAACAATGTAAAAATAAGCCAAGTCAAAGAAAATCTAGAAACTTACTTTCTCCAAAAACTAATAAGCAAAGAATACACAAAGGTCTATTCAAATATTAATCACTGGATATTAGGAATCAAAATTAATCTTAGTCCTTGGCCTCCAGGTCATTCTAGGGGTAACAAATAAAATTTGTTGCTTGAACAAATGAGTGAGTGAATGAATGAATGATCACTGCATTTTCAGCCCCCAGAGCAGATCTAAGGTCTTTTAAAATCTCTGGGTGATCAAATAGTCTTGATGTGCAATATCATTATCTATCATGATGATACACTGCTGAGACAAAGTCAAATTTTCAAATATAAAACAAGAGTATTTAAACAATGAACTGTCCTGCTGACTTCCACAAATGACTGCCTTGCTAAGAATAAAAAATAGGAAAAATATTTGAAACTAGGCTTTAATTTACTCTAAAATTCTTAACAGTAAAGGGGAGTAAGACAGGAAATGGGAAGTAATTCAGAATACCATTATTAATCAGAAGACAATCTTTCTTCTACTTACAAATAAAATTTGCATTGGTCAAGATTGTATGAATACTGTGCTATATTACACAAAACTTTTAAAAAATTCAATGCAAAACAAAACAGCCAGCAGGAAGGAACTAAGAGGTGCTCTAACTCTCTGAACAGACACAGAAATCCTACACAAATTTGATCACTGCATTTTCAGCCCACAGAGCAGATCTAAGGTCTTTTAAAATCTCTGGGTGATCAGGAAGTGATAATGAGGAAATGAGGTAGGGCAGGAACATGGGACAAGCATCATGATTAACTTTTTCTGCCTATGATGAAAAATGCTAAGAAAAAATAGTATAGTCAGAACAGGAGGGGCTTCATCTAAAGGATAAGATTCCCGTTTTAAAAACCAGGGAGTTGGGAAATAAGATTCATAACACATTCTTTGGTAATCAGCCAACCATCTTCCTTAAGGCAAGGCGAGCAGTCCTAACTGATATGTTCCCAGTGCTTGAGGGTAATCACTATCTTGAAGAAAAACAGGATCGGTAAATGCCTTGTGTTAAATTAAGTTTATCCTACAGAATTACCTAGAGGACTGACTGTGAATGGTGACATAGTATCACTGGAGAAAGATATATGAGACCACATGTCAAGCCTACACCTCCCCACCTACTGCCCGATTCCTGAAAACCTTAAAAGACAGAATCCTAAGCCCTAGTACATCTCTCTGAGGTTGCCCACACTCCCCTTTCTTTAAAAGTGTGTACTTTTTAAATAAAGCCTTCTCACTGCTTAACTTACTGCATTTTGTCTCTGTGCTCTTCAAGTGGTGAGTGTCTTTGTCACTTTACTATTTCATTCTATTTTCCAGACTTAAGCACAAGTCTTCACTCTGTCTCTTCTACTCCAGGTAAGTAGGGAGGAGCTACTGAGAGCTCTGATTTGCGCTTGCACGTTCCTTATCACCTGGGTGAACTGGACAGGACTGCAGCTGTATGGTCATGCTCTTTAGCAGTAGCCTGACTTGAAAATCTCCTTTTTTTGCCTTTGGGAAGTTCTCAGAATATAATCTCACTGCATCCAGTGCTCTGCAGCTCCCCCAAATCATGGCGTGGTAGAGGCTTAATTCCCACAGTGTGAAGATTCAAGCAGACACTGGATGCCAGCTGACCCTGGCTTTAGGAGTTGGCAGGGATTTGCCCTATGCCAAGCAGGAGTTTACTGCTCTTCCTTGTTCTCTGCTGCCTGCAAGGCTGCTGCCACTCACTGCTAGTCTTGCTTTAATGAATTCCTTACTTACCTACACTTGTCCAACCTGTTCGAGAATTCTTTCTCGTCCAGTCAAGAACCCTCCCCCGTCCAAGTTGGTGTTTCACCTGGTGCTTCACCTAGTGCAGAGAGAGAGACCTCCCCAGATGCAGCTGCCCGACAACAGAAAGAAGGAAAATACTACTTTGAGTTTTTCATTTCTTAGACTTCCTCCTCAGATTGCAAGGCCCCTCCCTCACAAAATCTAGACCAAATTTCCTTATATTGAGTGAAGTATATACCTGCAATGTTTGTTGGAAAAGAAACTCATTTTCTATATAAGATTACTTAAATATGCACTATTATTTTTAGGAAATACATTTCTCACAAACTAATTTCATAGAATTACTTATTTTTAAATTTGCTAAGGTTGTCTTCCCAAAAGAGAGTAGTAGACTCTCTTCTATACCTGACCAAATATGAAACTATAAAGCAACAGAAGTACAATACAGGTTTGACCCCACATGCTCCAGGAGCAGAAATTCGGGAGCCACTAATTCTGCCCAAAGAAATGGTGAAGGTTTACACAGTGGGTATGCCAAGCAGAGTAAGAGAAAAGTATGCAGAGAAACAGCATTTACAAAGCAAAGGAATATGCAAAGCAAGAAATGCAAGGCCTGCTCAGAAATTAGAGAAGGAAGGTCGGATTCAATATAAACTCAGAAGAGAAAAATCAACATCTGGAAGACTGAGGAAGGTCAACAAAGAATAGAAAGAAATCAGATGACTAAGGTTTTTTACTTAGGCAGCTGAGTATATTAGAGGAAGACATTCACCAAGATAAAGGGATGATAAAGAAAAGCAGCAAATTCATAGTGGATCAACAATGAACTTGTTTTGGAAAGAGAGGGTGAAATGACAAATGTTCAGTTGGTACCAAAAACCATAAATCTGGAATTAAGGAGAGACTGAATTGAAAATAGAACTGGGTACTACTAGTATAAAAAGTGATACCAGCATAGTTACTAGCATAACAACAGTAGTCAAAAGTCCATATTTAAAAAAATAAGTAAGTTATATAAAGGAGTGAGGAGGAGGAAGGATCAAAGTGAAGAATCCAGTAGAATACCAAATATTAGATGATGAAGTCATGAGTGGAGTCTCTTTTGACTCCGAGTCAAATGTACTAATACCAGGCTGCCTTCCTAATGGGAAAGCAATAGAAAAATTTTAAATTCCCACTGTTTAGACTTCATCTTCAAATAAGATTTCTTTACCTTCAAAGTTACTGGTGTTGCTTAAAGGCACCAAGTTACTTAAATCATTTCTCAAAAACAATCTCTACCTAAAGAAATTGCTAACTTAGTTGTTTAACACTTCTGGTCTAGAAATCTAACTCTATTGCAAGAAAACCTTAAAAGACGGGAACTTAAAAAAAAAAACAACAGTTTGTATATTCTATAAGGGCAAGGATTTGGTTTTTTCACTGCTCAAACCCAATTTGCAACAGATATACAGTAGACATTCAGTAAAGATTTTTTTGAATGAATGAATGAATGTCCCATTCTATAGGGGGAAAAAAGGAGAGAATAAAAGAAATTAAAATTATTTGTATCATATTTAATGACAGTTAAATTGGGCTTCTTGCCAAGGTAGATTATATTAGTAGTATGTATTACTTATCCTATTTTGTGATTTTAATTTTTATGTTGCCCTCAATTTTAAAAGAGCAATCAAGCTGTGGAAAACAGTATGGCAATTCCTCAAAAAAATTAGAAATATAATTTTGTTATACAATCCAACAATTCCACTTCTGAGTATATACTCAGTATATTGAAGGCAGGGTATTGAAGAGGCATTTATACATTGATGCTCATAACAGCACAATTCACAATAGCTAAAACATGAAAGCAACCCAAGTGTCTACGATGAATGAATGGCTAAGCAAAATGTAGCTTATACATACAATAAAATATGATTAAGCCTCAAAAAGGAGGGGAAATTCTGACACAAGTTACAATCTAGATGAACTGTGAAAACATTATGCTAAGTAAAATAAGTCAATCACACACACACACACATATACACACACAGAACTCTGTATGAGTCCTCTTAATGAGGTATTTAAAGTAATCAAAATCATAGAAACAAAGTAAAAATGGTGGTTGCCAGAGGCTGAGAGAAGAAGGGAATTACTGTTTAATGGGTAGAAAGCTTCGATTTTGCGATATGTAGAGTTCTGTAGATGGATAGGGGAGATGGTTAAACAAAAACATGAATATACAAATGACTGTACACTTAAAAGTGGTTAAGATAGTATATTTTATATTTTAGAATTTTTCTTTTAATGGGGGAAGAAAAGTCAATCCCAAAAGCTTATATACTATATTATTCCATTTATGTAACATTCTTGCAATGACAAAAATAAAGAAATGGAGAACAGATTTCTCCATTAGTGGTTTTCAGGAGTTAAGGAAAGTGTAGGAGTTAGATGATCTGGCATAACAGGGAACCATGAAAGAACCTTGGGCTTATAGAACTGTTCTGTATCTTGACTATATCAACATCAACATCATGGTTGTAATACTGTACTGTATGTTTTTACAAGGTTTTACAGTTAGAAGAAGACTATGGAGGAACCTCTGTGTATTATTTCACATTTCTCTCCACTTTTGAACTTTTTGGTTCAAGCCTCACATCTGTGCCAATACAACAGCCTATAAAGGTCTTCTTGGTTCCACCTTGTCCACCTAACCCAACTCCTTATCCTCAGAATCCACTCCCCACACAGCAGTTAAAAGGCACTCCCTTGCTTAAAGCCCCACAATGGCTTTCTTTTACACCTAGGAACCCCGTACCCTGGCTTACAAAACTTTAAATGACTTAGCCCCTCTCAGAGGTCTCATTCTGTACTACTCTTTCCCTTGCCCACTACTTTACAGCCACACTGGCCTCCTACCTGCTCCTCAAACACTCCAAAAGCTCAAACTGCTTCATGTCACCTGGTTCTCAGTACCTGGAATGCTCATCCCCCTGCTTTATCCATGGCAGGCTCCTTCTTCACATGCAAATCTCAATTAAAAGATCACCTACTCACAGACTCCGCCTCTGGCCACACCCAAAGTGTGTCCTCAGTCACTCCGGATCACAACACCTTTTAATCTCTTTCACAGCACTTGTGTCAGAGATTTTTCTTTGTTTACTACTGGCCTTTTCCCACTGGACTAAAAGTTCCTGAAGGGACATTATCTGTCTTCTTTAAAGAACTCCTATAATTGCAACACCTTAAACAGCACACAGCAGATGTAGTTAATAAGTACTTGCTGAATAAATGAATGGAGAACTACTACTCACACTTCTAGATTAAGTTTAGAGTCAGAAATTAATTTCCCTGACTTCCCCAGGCTCCTGACACTAGCTCCTTTATTCTTCTCACTTAACTAATGTTTCTATTATAGTACCTGTCACAATTTGTTAATGAGTTTACATGCCTGTCTTCCCCTCCTGAACTGTGAAACTTCTTGGGGTCAGGAAGCCTTGTTTAGAATCCACTTTGGTATCCCCAGCACCAAACATGGTTTAGCACACAAACTAGGAGCTAAAAACCTTTAGTGAGTGAAGAGTAGGAAAACAGCTAACATGCACTGAGTGTTTATTATACTACATGCAAAGAGCATTTCCCTTGAATTCTCTTCACTCTTTACAACAATCCTGGGAGATAGATATGGTTATTTCCTACATTTTGGAAATGACAAAAGACCCAGAGAGGTTATAAATAACTTGCCTGAGTTAACAGTATTAGTAAGTGACAATCTACCTAACCAACCTAGTCTGCCAAACATTCAAGTCAAAGCTCTTACCCACAACCCTATATGTTTTTGCATGAACCATAAGCTGTTCTCAGATAAACGCATCATAGTACTTAAATGCCAAAACCAGGAGTTTTAACACTGATAGTGAAAGGAAAGGAGCGACACACAGCAGCAATTCACCGGAGAGTTCCGCTTTATTAGGGAAAGGTGCTGGGTTATATAGGAGGGGGCATGAATTGATTGAGGTGTCACTTCTACGGGGCTGGTGGCTGTTGGCTAGGTGCTGGGATTGGGAGGGGGGCGAGAGGTGATTGGGCTTCAGGTGGCGCCGGCGGGAACTGAGGACCCCGAAGAGAAGCCGGAAGTTTGCCATCTTACTGGTGGGGACCCTTCATTCCCCCCTTTCTCCTCTATGGGTTTGTGGACGTTGCTTTCTCTCTGGCTGCTTCCTGCTGAACAGGGGCGGAGAAGGGAGTGAGGGCTTGAGGATTGGGAGGAAAGGGTTGATAGGACTCCCCGCAGTAAGGACGAGTAGATGTGGACTTCTTCAGGTTTGGAAATTAATGAAGGTTCCCTGTAACCATAGGTTGGCCAAGAGGATATGGGTGTCAGGAGCCAGGTGTCTGCGGCTATTGTTTCCAGGAACAGTTTCCAGTGGAGAGAGGGGTCCATCTCAGCGTGTGGTGAGGAGGTCACGTGAGGGTGAGGGATCTTCTGTGGCCAGAAGCTGGTAGTTCCTGAGTAAAAGCTGGTTGAAAGCTTGATTAGAGATTTTTCTGACTTGGGATTTGATGAACTTTATTATACAGGGTAAGAAGAGACAGGCGAGAAGAATGATTATTATGGGGCCTGCAATGGGCCAGAGCCAGGTGAGGAGGAGGTTTGTTAGTATTGACGAGAATGGGTTGGAATTGGAAGCAGAGTGGAGACTGGAGGCAAGGTCGGTGAGTTTGGTAATGTCAGTTTCTACAATGCCGGATTCGTTGATGTAATAGCAGCACTCTTCCCAGAGGAAGACGCAGGTGCCGCCCTTCTCGGCTGTAAGCAGATCTAGGGCCCGCCGGTTTTGAAGGGTGACTTTAGCTAGCGAAGTGACCTGTCTTTGGAGAGAGGTTAGAGAATCGGCAGTGGATGTCAGGGCTCCCTCAAGTTTGGCGTTGAGATCTCTAACTGCCTATAGGGAGTGACCCAAGGCTTCTCCCGAAAACCCTGCCCCAATGGCTGAGGTGATCAAAGAGCTACTGACTATGATGGGAAGGAAAGCAGCTCTTTTTGTGCGTGAGGGCAAGGGAGGTTGGAGCTCAAGGAATTCTGCCATGCTGTAAAGTGTTAACTGTGGGATTAGGGTGACGAGAATGCAGGGTGTATCGGAGTTGAACGGCAGTGAGTTGAAAAGACTGCCATTACACTAAAAGAAGTGTCCCGGTTGCATAAAAGTCTTAGAGCCGGAGGTAGGGGTGTAGATAGAGAGGCAGTGAAGTGCGCTGGAGGGGGGTGGAGTTGGGCTTACACAGTGTGGATGGTGAGATTATCTGCGTATTCTGGTTCCCATAGGGGTATGTCTGCCAGGGGGCAGAGGGGTTGTCTTTCTGCATGGAAGGAGTAGTTGGAAATATTAAGGGGCACGGCAGCCAGCAGTGGGCGCTGTAGTGATGCGCACAAGAAACAATTGGCTGTGTTAAGGGTGTGGTTGAGAAAGATGGTGGTGTCCTGAATGAGCTGTAATGAAGAGTAGGAGAAATGGAAAGAGGGGTGGGGATAAGAAGATGAAGAGGCACTATCAAGAGTTTGGATAATGACTTTTTCGGAATGTCTGCTATCTGATGCAACTTGAGAGATCTGGGAATGAGAGGGAACATACTTTCGAGAGATATGAAGGGTACTGTGGGGGGTCGAGGACTCCCCGTAGTAAACTGAGGCTGTGACTCTGGCAGCCCATCGAGAGTCCCAGGGATCTGGGATTGATAAGGAGAATGAGCCGTTGGGATATTTCATGAAACGGTTGGAGGAGTAATACTGTGGGTACTGGAAGTTACCTATGTAGTGAATTGTGCAAGACTAGTCCCCCCAGTAAGATGGCAAACTTCCGGCTTCTCTTCGGGGTCCTCAGTTCCCGCCGGCGCCACCTGAAGCCCAATCACCTCTCGCCCCCCTCCCAATCCCAGCACCTAGCCAACAGCCACCAGCCCCGTAGAAGTGACACCTCAATCAATTCATGCCCCCTCCTATATAACCCAGCACCTTTCCCTAATAAAGCGGAACTCTCCGGTGAATTGCTGCTGTGTGTCGCTCCTTTCCTTTCAGATAGTACATTATTTTTACAACAATGTTGAAAATATTAAGAAGCAATCAAGGAATGGGAAGAACATGGAGCCTTGTTTTATACCAAACACAATAAAATGATTAAAACTGGAATTTTCCCCAAACACTCAGGACATTTCTGAACAGAAAAATGTCAATATAACAAAACTGAAAACTGAAAAAAATATGCAACTGACAAAATGGGGAAAATTCCCAATGTATGTTACTGATACAGATCTTTAAAAAATGGTACAGATGGTAACTGAGAAGGAGCAACACCTAGATTTTTAAGACATTCTCAAGCCTTCATGATCATAAAGTCTTAACTGCTTTAAGCACAAAGAAACATTTCAAATCAACCAGCAGCTTATTTTTTAAGGATTATTTTGAAGATACAGACAGGCAACACATTGGTTCATTTACACTACTTTTTTTTGCTAGCAGTAAGTGGCCAACTTTAAGAAAAATCATATGGAACTTATTCTAACCACCCCACTGACCAACTTCCCGGAGAAAAAAACAGGCCAATCTTATCATCATGTGAAATAGAATTAGGGAAAAAGTTAGTGAAAGCCTACCATACTGTTGGTCTCTTTTGTACCCAAGGGAAAATACCCAATGCAACTCTTCCTGTAAAGATTTCCCAAGTAATTAAAAAAAAAAAATGCCAACTACTATTTGCTGAACTACTACTTTAGGACTTAACCATTAGATATAAAGGTCACATTAGACATTTAAAATCCTTCAGCAATGCTGTCAAAATTCACAGAACTGTACATTTAAAAAGCGTGAACTTTACTGAATGTAAACTATACACGAATAAATTTTGCTTAATTTAAAAAATACCATAAACCTGACCAAAAAGAATGTTTTAATTAATCCTCTATTAAAAACATCTGAATTTGTTTTGTCACATTCCCCAAAATACAAAGTCAAGTTCTAAGGCTTTAAAAAACAAGGAGCTGGAAGGAGATGCTGGGCTTTCTCAGAGTTTAAGTTTTAGGACTCCTAGTTCAAAAGTATGTCATGCCCATCTCACTTAAATATAACAAACTTGTCTTTGACAAAACTTGAAATATCAACAGCATTCAATTCAAAACAAGCCATTCTACTCTCACAAAGTACCATTACAAAAGAGCCACATGTAATCTCACAGTTTAAAACTTTAAGCAGATACAAAAGCCTACATTTTATCATTCAACATCAGAAATCACATCAAATCAAATGCCCCAAATTTAAATCACGAGCTACAAATCAATCCCCTGAAAAGGTATACATTTAAGTAAAATGATCATAATTTTAATGAGTGAAGATTTCTTAAAATTTACTTCATCCACAAATTGACTACATTTTTTAAGTTTTGCTTTAAAAAAAAGCTATAAATTCAGGTGCAAGCATGATAGGGTAATAAAACTAAGCTATTATTTAACGAATGTATATTTATTCTATTCTAGGTACTGTTCTAGGGACTGATCACACAAATGAACCACACAATGAACCACACAAAATAGTATACTTTCCATTTCACTAAAAAATTTGTTTTATTTCTAATACAAATATACAAATCTAATAATAAAGCTTACATAGCTAAATTCTTTAGTCCCTAGTACCTTCTAAGGAGGCAGTGTAATTTTAATCAAACCAAAACATGTGTCCAGAGCAATACAACCTAAGCAGGGACAACCACAAATATGATGTACACATTTCACACATAAAAAGGCATTACTCCTAATCTAAGCAGCCACAGAAAGATGACTCAGAAAAAGTTTAAAGACTTTAAACAGATTAAAAATTCCAAAGTGAATGGCTCCAAACTTACATGACAGATACACAATGAATCTGTCAAATAAGTTCACCACTAATACTACCTACTTGAATACAGTTTATGGTAAAAACACATATGTAAATGATAACATTAAAAAGGCTGGCAGAATTTGCAGTAACATGGATGGAGCTAGAGGGTATTATGCTCAGTGAAATAAGCCAGGCCGAGAAAGACAAGTATCAAATGATTTCACTTATCTGTGGAGGATAAGAACAAAGAAAAAAACTGAAGGTACAAAACAGCAGCAGACTCACAGAACCCAAGAATGAACTAACAGTCACCAAAGGGAAAGGGACTGGGAAGGATGGGTGGGAAGGGAGAGGGATAAGGGGGGAAATGGGGCATTACGATTAGCACACATAATGTAGGGGGGGGACACAGGAAAGGCAGTACATACAGAGAAGACAAGTAATGACTCTACAGCATCTTACTATGCTGATGGACAGTGACTATAATGGGGTATGTGGGGGGGATTTGATGATAGGGGGAGTCTAGTAACCATAATATTGTTCAAGTAACTGTACATTAATGATATCTAAATAAATAAATAAGGCTGGCAGAAAAATTGCTGAGAATTTAAAGAAAATTAATCTTTAGGAAACAAAGACTTGATAAATACTGACAGTGTAATTCAGGTCCAGTATTACATGTGGCAAAGCCAGATGAATCTTTTAGATGCATTAACCCTACATATTTCGTAAGTACTAAAAGTGTTAAGAAAAAAATATTTAAATCAGGATAATATTCTAAACCTGAAATTTCAAAACTGTTCTACAATGTAGTTTTGATATAATGGTAACTGCAATCTTTTTTATTCACTAGCCATTTAGTCAGAAATGTTAGACTACCACATTAGGAAGAATCAAGTATAAATCCAAACACATTAACATCTCTCACACAGTCTAAGAGCAATAATATTGTTCTTCCCCATGCCAAACTGAAACAGCTCCAATCTCCTGCCACATTAACAATTTAAACATTCTTAAGGTTTATCTTCAGATTTCATAAATCCAAAGAATAAGGGGTTGAAGGGGTCGGGCAAAATGGGTGAAGGGGATCAAAAGATACAAACTTTCAGTTATGAAATAAGTAAAGTGGATATAATATACAGCATGGAGAATAGTTGGTAATGTTGTACTAACTTTGTATGGCGACATGCGGTATCCAGACACCGTGATGATCAGTTCACAATGTACACAAATGTAAAATCACTATGTTGTACACACGACTGACAGAATATTGCATGTCAGTTATACTCAATTAAAAAAACAAACTGTTGCAAAGGGCAATAAACCAACCGAATTTCATCCCATTTAATAGACAAATGCCTATATGTATCACATAATTACACTGCCTCAGACCACACCCAACACAAGATAAAATCCTTTATGCTAAATGCACATAGACAAGTCTCCAAATCCTAAAGGACAATTGGCACCAACCAACACAAAACTCTGTGAGAACACAATCTTCTGGGCAGTTTGAGCAAATCACAGGCACAGTTTAAAAGAGAGTAGAATTTACCAGGACAGTATCAGGTTGGGCTGGGAAATGGTTAATCATCTTATGATACACACATAGTAAAACAATAACACCCATAACACATGCTTTTAAGGCCAAAATGTATTCAATGAAAACAAGGTTCCTC
Source organism: Manis javanica (assembly GCF_040802235.1). NCBI lineage: Eukaryota > Metazoa > Chordata > Mammalia > Pholidota > Manidae > Manis > Manis javanica. The sequence goes on along the minus strand of NC_133170.1, from coordinate 31,730,818 downwards.
TTTTTAATCACACTACTCAAGTACTATCTCCTTTTATTCCACCTAAAGAGATACTACATTTGATATTAACATTGAATATTATTTTAGCATTTAAAATTTTTTAACTCTGCTTTTCTATAAACTACATCTTCTCATTTGTTGAAAGATCTCTACATGTCTCCCTTATATCTATTATTGTGCTTTTCTCCATAAAACCCAAATGTATTTTTATGCTTCAAATTTAGAGAAATAAAAATAAGGCATATTGTTGTCCAAATTTGTAAATCAGTAAAATTAAGAGAGAATCTTTTATTTCATGTGCTTTTTCCCAGAAAGTCAAATGAAAACAAGTTAAATTACAACTGTCTACTTAGTAAAGTGTTTCTGCATTCTAGACAACTCATTAACTGTAATTCTACATACCAGCAACAAACTGAAAATAATGAAATTTTTTAGAATCCCTTTTATGGTGGCACCTAAAATAATTAGGAATAAATCTAACAAAAGATGCCCAACACTTCTACATTGAAAAGTACAAAACACTGCTGAAAGAAATTAAAGAACAACTAAATAAAAAGATACAGCATTTTCATGGGCTGGAGACTCAATATTGTTAAGATGGTTATTTTCCCCAAATGATCTATATATAGTCAATACAATTCCAATAAAAATTCCAGAAGGCTTTTGGTAAAAATTGACAGATATTAAAATTTATGGAAATGCAAAGGCCTAAAATAATGAAAACTTATGACAAACTACAGGAACCAAAATAGCATAGTGTTGACATAAGGATAACATATAGATCAATGTAACAGAAAAGAGTCCAGAAAAAGATTCTCATATATGGACAATCAACTTCAACAAAGGTGTCAAAGTAATTTAATGAGAAAAGAATAGTCTAGATCTGGTTAGCCATACGGGAAGGAGGCAGCACATGCAGGATGAAGAACCTCACCTCTTACCTTACATCATACACAAAAATTAAATTGAAATAAATCACAGACCTAGGTGTGACACATCTAAAAACTGTAGGACTTTCAAAAGAAAAGATCAGAGAAAATCTTCACAACTTTGGGGCAGCTATATACTTCTTAACTCAAAAAGCACTAACCAGAGGAGTAAAAACAATAAACTCACCTCAACAAAATTAAAAAGTACTTCCTTTTCAAAAGCTCTGGGTAAGAAAATGAAGATGTACTTGAATGTAAGTATCAAATTACTGTTGTACACCTGGAACTAAAACAATATGCTAATTATCCTTTTAAAAAAGACAATCACAGAATAAAAGAATATATTTAAAACATCTATCTAACAAAGTACAAATCCAGAATATATAAAGAACTTTAGCAACCCAATAAGAAAAACAACTTTAAAAATGTATGTTAACCAGGTGGTAAAGATACCTCGAGACAAGTGCTGGGCACAGAAGCCACAGGGCATAAATCTGCAAAGTAAAAAGCTAACCTTTGCAAACAATATGGCTTCTCTCTCACTTACCAACTTTACATTTCCCTGTATGGCCCCGGAAGATGACTGGTTAGCCAGAGACAGGTAAGATTCCTCAAGGGAGGAACAACCTAAGACAGGCACAGTCGCAGGGGGGCCATCAGGTGAGAATTTGGGGATCAACACAGGTGAGGCTCAGAACCTCATCCCCCCTGCTTTGAGAGAAATCTTCTGCATCCGTGGATGTCTTGCTGCCCTTGTCTAGCCTGGATTAATACTTAGTCCACAGGCACACACCTGATCATCTGATCATCTACATTTGCCCTCTTACAGCACTAAACTATGTTTTCTACCTTTATCTTGCATCTACCTACCACTTCAGCATTTTATTAAAAATAAAAATAATAATAATAATAGGAGAAATGTGGGATCAACATATAAATCAAGTACAAAAATCAAACGAATATTCATATTTGACCTGATTGTTTATAGGTCATAATGCATGATCAAAACCGAAAGTTTCTGTGGTGAATGCCCTTGTACTGTTCACCATGTAAGAATTTATTCACTATGTAAGAATTCGTTCACCATGTAAGAACTTGTTCGTTATGCTTCAGAAGATTGGAGACTGATGAGAATTAGGCTTGAGATAGATTAGTGATTGTACATTGAGCGCTGACCCCCCATACTGAATTTTATTGTTAACAACCATTTGATCAATAAATATGAGAGATGCCCTCTCAAAAAATAAAAATAAAATAAAAATAAAAAAATAAAAGTAATAATAATAATAATAATAAGGGAGAAATGTGGGATTCACATATAAATCAAGTATAAAAATCAAACGAATATTCATATTTGACCTGATTGTCTGTAGTTCATAATGCGTGATCAAAACCGAAAGTTTCTGTGATGACTGCCCTTGTACTGTTCACCATGTAAGAACTTATTCACTATGTAAGAATTTGTTCACCATGTAAGAACTTGTTATGTTTCAGAAGATTGGAGACTGTTGAGAATTAGGTTTGGAGTGGATTAATGATTGTGCATTGAGTCCCCTATACAGAATTTTATTGTTGTTAACAACCATTTGATCAATAAATATGAGAGATGCCCTCTCAAAAAAAGAAAATAAATAAAGGGACACACACACACACACAAAAAAAAAAGTATGTTAAGAACCAGACAGACACATCACCTAAAAACAGGATACACAAATGGTTAATAAGCACATGAAAAAAATGCTTATTAACACCAGCTATCAGAAAAAAATGGAAGAACCATAATGAGATACCACTTCACACTAAAAGAATGGCTTTTTCTTTCACCAAATACTGCTGACAGAAGGATAAATTGATAAAAACACTTTGAGAAATTGTTAACTTTTTAAGAAACTGTCAAATATACACCATATGACTAAACCATTCTACTTCTAAGAATTTACCCAAGAGGAATAAAAATATAAGTTCACAAAAAAGACTTGTACATAAATGTTCATAGCAGCCTTCATCATAATAGCCAGATACTGGGAATTTAAACATTCAGTGGAATGAATAAACAAATTGTGGCAACACCATGATGAACACTACTGAGCAATAAAAAGGAACAAGTTATTGGTAGACACAGCAATAGCAATGAATCTCAAAAACATTACATTGAAAGAAGCCAGTCACTAACGTATGATTGTATTTATGTGAAGTTCTAAGGCAAAATTAATCTATGCAGATCAGTAGTTTCCCTGTGCCAGGTATGGAGGTATGGAGTGGGCTTAACTGCAAAGGAATAAGGGAGATGATAATAAAAATTCTGTATGTTAATTGGGGTGTTGGTTGCATAAACTATCAAAATTAATCTAATAGACCACTCATTTTATATTGTATAAATTATAATTCAGTAAATTTTAAGTGTTAAAAAAAGACACTAAAGTTTATTACTTAGTCCTAGATTACTGAAAATTTTGGGAAACTACAAATCTACATGAGTTAACAACCATAATATTATTTTTACATTGGTTAAATAATAAAAAGAATCTTCCATCAATGAATATTCCCTAATCTTTATTCTCCCAAAGGAAAAGTAAACACTAATTCAAAACCATTCTGGTTTCTCCAAAGTCCTTCTAGAGACCTACTTCAAAAGCATATTATTTCCTATTACCATGAAAATTGAGACTAATTTAGAGGCTATCATGTATAAGATTAAGGTGAGCTTTTATACATTTCTCATTTAACCTTAACTTTATATCCAGGATATATAAATTGTCATACCTACACTGAACCAAAATAGGGAAAATATGCAAAGACCTTCCATAAGTCATCTGTACTATAATACCACATAACCATACTATTGCCCCAACTATTTCAGAAATAAAATTTGTCCAACTTAAATATATGGCATGCAGAGTCAACTTTCAAGTAAAGTTAGACTTTGGTAAAGCACCTGTCTTAAGGGGCCTATCTCATCCTGAATAATAACACCCTCTAGAACACAAGGATTTTCTGTTGTTTTACAGGGCTACAGATAGAGAATCCAAGAAAGTGGTTAATAACCTTCCTCAATATCACAATGAGAAACAGAAATAAAACTTGCATCTACAACCTTTCTCAATATTGCTCAATTCCACTAAGCCACAAGGCCTTTCAATCACCAATATAAAAGGAATGGAAAGAAAAAAGAAAAACCTAGAATATATAACTATCTGCAGACCTCACAGCAACTCTTTCAGACTGAAAATGCAATGAAAACCTTTCAAGAGGAAATAAGGTTTCATTCTTAAACTAAATGATTTATAGTAGTTCCTATCAAACATTTCATAAAGTTAAGACTCAAATTTATATAATGAATTCTTCTAAAATCAAAATTAAAGTCTCAAACTTCAGAACATATATATAATAGCAACTGGATGACTAAATACATGAAAGCATTCTTAGGTTTCAAGTACAAAATGTCAATAGAGCACCTGCTTATCTAGTTTCCAAAGTCTGTGGATATTAGCCAGCAATGCAAAAAAAAAAAGCAATATGTTTCCTCGTCAAAGTATATCCTCAAACTGTCTGCAAACGAGCTTCTATTAAAAGTGGTTGAGAGAAATGACATTTGCGTGAGATCTACAAAATATGCTCTATGTCTACCTACTCTTTTAGGTTCTATTTCTGGATCAAGTAATCCACCAATCACATTATTATGGCTCAGAAGTCACCAACTTGAACATGTGAAGCAGGCTGATGAAAGACAAAAGGCTGTTATTGTTGGACCAGAAACTGCTTACAAGATTTACAATTCAAATTTTAAAGCACATGCTGTAAAACAGTGCTGTGGTAACTAGCTAAGCATATTTAAGAAAAATTAAATTAGACCCCTCTCTCACATCATATACAAATACATATACATGTATTTTTTTTTCAGGCACTATCAAGACCTAAATGTAAAAAAACAAATTTCTAAAAATTTTATATAGAAATATGGGAGACTCTTAATGAGCTTGGGGTATGAGTAGATCTCTTAAATTTAAGTCACAAAGGACACAAACCAGTAAGGAAAATCATCTCTATTCAACAAAACAAACCATATAAAAGTTAACAGTGTGGAAAGCAATATGGAGGTTCCTCAAAAAACTAAAAATTGAAATACCATTTGACCCAGGAATTCCACTCCTAGGAATTTACCCTAAGAATGCAGGAGCCCAGTTTGAAAACACATATGCACCCCTATGTTTATCACAGCACTATTTACAATAGCCAAGATATGGCAGCAACCTAAGTGTCCATCAGTAGATGTATGGACAAAGAAGAGGTGGTACATATACACAATGGAATACTATTCAGCCATAAGAAGAAAACAAACCCTACCATTTGCAAGAGCATGGATGGAGGTGGAGGGTATTATGCTCAGTGAAATAAGCCAGGCGGAGAAAGACAAGTACCAAATGATTTCCCTCATTTGTGGAGTATAAGAACAAAGAAAAACTGAAGGAACAGAACAGCAGCACAATCACAGAACCCAAGAATGGACTAACAGTTACCAAAGAGAAAGGGACTGAGGAGGATGGGTGGGAAGGGATGGATAAGGGCGGGGAAAAAGAAAGGGGGCATTACGATTAGCATGTGTAATGTGAGGGGGCATGAGGAGGGCTGTGCAACACAGAGAAGACAAGTAGTGATTCTACAGTATCTTACTACGCTGATGGACAGTGACTGTAATGGGGTTTGTTGAGGGGGACTTGGTGAAGGGAGGAGCCTAGTAAACATAATGTTCTTCATGTAATTATAGATTAATGATACCAAAAGAAAAAAAAAATTTACCCCCCTGGTGGGGGATGTTGATAACAGGAGAGGCTGCATGTGTATGGGGCAGGGGGCATATGGGAAATCTCTGTACTTTCCCCTCAGTTTGCTGTGAACCTTAAGCTGCTTTAAAAAATAAAGCCTTAATTAAAAAAAAAAAAAAAAACAGCAACAGACTCACAGACTCCAAGAAGGGCCTAGCGGTTACCAAAGGGGAGGGGGTGGGGAGGGAGGGAGAAGAAGGGGATTCAGGGTATTATGATTGGCATACATGGTGCAGGGGGCGGGGGGAGGAGGATGGGGGAAGACAGTGTAGCACAGGAAAGGCAAATAGAGACTCTGGCATCTTACTACACTGATGGGCAGTGCCTGCAGTGTGGTATGGGGTGGACATGATAACAGGGGTTAATGTAGTAACCACATTTTTTCATATGAAACCTTCATAAGAGTGTATATCAATTAAACTTAATAAAATAAATAAACCAAAAAAAAAAGAAGAAGTTAACAGATAAGCCAGGAGAAGATATTTGCAATTCACTTAAGAATATGTAATAAATAAACCAGAATATGTAATAAACTCCTACAATCAATTTAAAAAGACAACCTAATTGGCTGGAGGGAAGTGGGAGACAGCTGATTCAAAACTGTTGTCCAACATTTGAAAACATGTTCAATCTCATAATTAAACACGAAAAATAAAAATTAAGATAGTATATATCATTTCACACTCATCTGATTTACAAACATGTAAAAATCTGATAATGCCATAGATCATAAGGATTTAGAAACAGCATATTCTCATATTCTCATGCTAAAAAAATACAAAGTAACAGAATTTTGGAGAGCAATTTGGCAATATCTGATAGAATTCAAAATGTCCATAATCTCCATAACCTGCAATCAAATAATTCCACTTCTAGGTAATCTACCCTAAAAACTTAATTTCAAACTTAGTATGCATACACAGAAACAAAAATTTCACAAAATAATTTTTCCTTACTGCCTGCAATAAAACCTATTACTTTTCTTATTTTAATTCCTAAATTGGTTTCACAACTCATTAATGGCTCCCAATATGCAGTTTGAAAAATTTGCCAAAGATCTTAAGTATGTACACAAGGATTCCTAACCAGGAATGTTCAACATAGCATTGTTTTCAAAACAGAAAAAACTGCAAACAACCTAAATACTATCAGCATAAGAATACATTTCAACCAGCTGTATTCATATAACAGAATAATGTAACTATACAGCAGGTAAAACTGATGACTATAATTAGACTGAACCATATGAAACTGTCATTTTTGTAAGTCAAAATAGTAAAACATCAGTATTTCGTATGAATCTAAAAAACATGTTTTGTGAAAAACAAGTTACAGAAATATACAGGATATCATTTAAAGTTTGAAAATACTCAAAACATTGTTACAATTTGTTTATGAATGTATTCTATGTGGTAATTATATAAAACCAAGGCACTAGGAATGATCAACACCAAACTAAGGATAAGCTTTACTTCAGGAAAGAAAGTGAAATATAATCCAAGAAGGTACTTCAACTGTATGTGAAATTTCTTTCTTAAAAAAATTGGAAGTCTGGGGAAATATTAAGATTCTGATATAGCTATATGGTGGATATATGAATGATAATTATATTGGCCTCCACATTCTCCTACATGTTTGGTATATTTTTAAGGCAGAAAGAAGACAACAAAACACACTGCTGCAGTCCAAATTCAAACCAACCCCCACACAGAATTTCTTTCACTGGCTTGAAACATTAATACTTAGTCTTCACCTTTTTTTAACTAGTCCTCACCTTTTTTTTAACTCAAGCAAAGAAAAAAAAAGCTTTTATGTAATACCCAATTTAAATAGTTCTTTAAAATCTGTCAAAAGATTTACCCTGGGAAAATTAGTTTTGTTCTTCCTTCCAGTTTAGTGCTATGTACTTTACCATATTTTCATTTTACCTTTGCTGCCAAGAAAATTCAAATCCAAATTTTATTCTGAGTCACTGAATTATGCTGCCACTTGGGAAAACAATATATGCTTCCTCCTTTTACTCATTTCTTTCTATATATATTTTTTTAATTACACTTCTTCATCTTTTATTTTATATTACCAGAAACTATTTCTGGAATGAAATAGAATATAAATAAATTCCAAGAAAATTTAAAGTAGTGCTTCTGTTCTCTTATGCTATAGAGATTTCACCACCACTACTTCCTGACCAAAGGGATGGTGCATAGATGCAACCATTCCATGCATGTTCTCTAAACTAAAATTTCAGGACACATATGATTAAAGTGAATATGCTGTCAGAGAAAAATAATTAATATTCTAACAAAAAAAATACAAATAAAACATGGCCAAATTTTAATAAGCTAATTAATTTTGTCTCTTTAAGACAATATACTTTGTATGCTTTGTTTCCTAGAGCATGGATACTATTGAAAATAAACAAGTCCACTAAGAATACGTAGCATTATAAGTCAGCTATAAAAAGAATCCTATTTTTCTGTGGACATCCATTAAAAAATTTGAATTGTCCTTTCCCACAGGTATTTCCCCCATGCCCGAAGATATTCTGGAAGTTTCCAGAATGTAGCTTCCCTTTTCCTTCTGTCTGGACACTTACCAGTTCTAATTAGGCCAAGCTGTAATATCATTTAGCCAGCATACATCTTCTTTAACCCATGGTAAACTCCAATACAGGAAATTAAAAACATGGGACACATAAAAAATCCCCTATTTAATCCATACCGTAACTTCCAAAACTAATAACAAATGTTAATTATTCCTAACAAACAGATCCTAGGATATCAATCAGTCTTCTTTATCTCATTTCAGAAATAATGGATGAAGGTAGAGAATATATAGCAAGATAACAATTATATGCTGTAATTTTTCAAGTTTATATTTATATATATATACTTTGAAAATATTATTTTTAACAAAGTTAAAGCTCTTCACTCAGCAAAAAGCCCAAAAGAACATGATCCAATTTAGGTCTTAAAAAGACCATTTACTCACCACCTGTTACATACACCAGGATTGCTACTAGATAGGAAGAAGCTATATGCTTGTTGCCTCAAGAAATGTACAGTCTACTGGGCAGACACCCAGATACTTTTAAGAGGAGTGGCAATATCATATTGTTTTTCAAGGGCCAGATAGGAAATCCAAATAGGTAAGCAGCTCTGTCTCAGAGTACACTAGGAAAAACAACTACAGAATGTATGTCCAACTAAGGTAATTTTAAATCAACTTCAAAAGAATGCTATCAAAGCAAAACACATATCCCCAATGAGACAGAAAATGCATTGCAAGAAATGTTTAACTGCCAATCAGATAAAGATTTTTCTTTAAAGATGGCAAACTTCCAAAGAATGCCATCAAAACAAAACACATCATTTCCCAGTGAGAAAGAATACAGTGCAAGAAATGTCCAACTGCCAATCAGATAAACAAAGACTTTTTTTAAAGGAAAGTTGGCAATGCAATGAAGAAGCTAGATCTCACCCACATTTCTGATGAGAGTTTACACTGCTGTGACCTTTCTGGATGGCAGAAATATACATCAAAATGAAAAACATGAATTTCCTTCAACTCAGTAATTAGACTCTTAGAAAACTGCCCTGAAGAGTCATGAGTGTATGACTGCACATACAATGCATATCTATAATATACAATAAATTTAAACAATCTAAATATAGGAACCTAGTAAATTATGGCACACCCATTCAATAAGACACTAAAGAACTATTTAAAAGAGTAGATGCAGATGTACGGGTCTGAAAGGCTATCCGTGAATATTAACTTCTAAAAGACTAAGAGCCACAGTGGGCCACCTGCATGCTCCCAAGGGCCATTTCCGGTCACACCTGGAAGCATTATTGCAAGCCACTGCCCAGAAGCTTTTGTCAGTGGGGTGGGTTTTATGAGAACTGCTCACTGAGAGCCTGTCTGCAGCCAACATATCCAGAAGAAACAAACACTAGCTGCCCAGAAACCTGCAGCAGTTACATAATTAATAAAGTGGACCCTCTGGCCTACAATGAGGAGTTTCTATAGCAGTAGAATATTCACTACAAATCCAATATGGAGATTTTCAAACTGCACCAAATAAGCACAGCAAAGAACTGACAAAGCTGGTGATAACTGACAAAGCATCTGAATAACTTTCCTCAGGAGCTGAAAGGTCTGCTCTCCTACAATCACACTGTCTTGAATGTAGATCTTCCAGTAACACTTTGTAAAGCTCTGATTGGAGAAGAATCTCATCAATTCATCAAGTTTGCCAGAACTCTTCCTTGAACTTCTACATTGTCTTATAAGCTTCAAAGACTTTACACCATTAATTTTATGACTGATGAGAATAAAAGTACAAAATACAAGAATAAAGTGAATATAGCACTGCAGAATTTGATGTACACATGTTAAGGGATAGCAGTGAAACTGCAGCCAAAATATCTTTGCAAGTGACAACTGAACTCTGCAAAAGAAACATCTGATGGGATGCCAAGACTGTCAATGTTATCACAACTGCATGCTTCTCTAAGGTCACCAAGGTACTATTAGTTGCTACCTTGACATTCTTGCCAGGGAAAGATGAACGTGAGAAACAGGAAAGAGACTCAGAGCGCAAGTGCAATATGCCACAGCGAAGAGGCTCCAAACACAAGAAAAGACTGAAAAGGTTATAAAAATACTTAAAAAACAAAAGAAGAAGCAGAAGTGTTTAACTTTTCTGCTATTTGCTTCATGACCCCCAAGGTTTTGCAGAAAAACTACTAAAGCAGCTGAAGAGCTCTAAGAAGACATCTGAGTGCATGAACTTTATCTCTAGATGGGTGGGAATTCATGAGCCTTCTCTAAGTTTTATCCCTTTGTGCAAAGGTTTCTGTAGCAGTACCAGAGAGAGGTATAACAAGATCCTTATGTATGCTGCATAAACATCTGATCACCTGGTCCCAGAGATCACTGAGTCACTGATCATGACCGTGGCCTCCCATTTTGTTAGGAACAAGAATTCTGGGGAAGTCATGACAGTATGAATCAATGCTATGAAAGAGATAGCAGCTCAATGACTGAAGAACTTTGTCAAAACACACAAAGATAAGAATGTGGTGATGTCTGGTAGAATTTCGATTCAGTTCTTCTGAACACTGAATCCCTCAGATGTTGCAGAAGAAACTCCAGGGTAAGACTACAGAGTCCTTCATAAAATCAAGAGGGTAAGAATATGGAGAATTAGATAGTAAAGAACAATAGTTCTTTAGGAACAGAAGTTCTGGAAGCTGAGAAAGAGGAAAAGAATGCTGAGAATGATAAAGATGGGTGGGAGGATGCTGACAGTAAATGGATATGGATTGATATGCACCACTCTTCCAATGAAGAACAGCAAGAAATTGCTAAGAAGCTGAACAGCCTCATGGAGGAGCCAGAATGTCCAGTCACAAAATATGTGAGTGTTCCTTCACGGAAGAGCAGCCAGCACTGCAAGATAAATTTTTGAAAAAGAGTAAAAGGCTGAAGTAACTTCAAGTTTTCCATTCCAAGGAGAATGCTAAAGTTATGTCATTAACCTGACAATGAGTGAATCAAGAACATTTGTTTGCATTCAAAAGTCCAGAAGCACTGTATTTTCAAAACCCCCAAGGAAAGCACATGGCTAAACTAATTGGACTGCAAGGATTCATATTCCACCTCTTTCATTAACTAGAAGATAAACCTGGGCGAAAATTCTGTGACTCAGTTTTCTCATCTGTAAATAGGGATGTGTACCCACAGCGCTGCTGCAGGTACTAGATGATTTAATACAGGCAAAGTATTGTAAACTACCTAGTACACAGCAAGTGCTCAATTAACACCACAATCATCAAGCATCTATTATTCCTGACTTTTTTTTTTAATCTTGTCTAGTAAGACAAATCAGGAAAACTCGATTCATCAAGCCCCCTTCTAGTGAACTCTTCAATGCAGAAAACACAAATGTATTCAATAGGCAAATAAAAACAACCTGTTTTTTTTTAACCAGATTACAAACCAACAATTAACAACATGAAGCCATTTGTTTAAAAACAATCACTGACTGATCCTTTAATGACAAAACAAACCCTTCTGATTCCTTCTGGTGTAATCCTACATAACTTTACTTTCTTTCTATTATTCTGACTCATTTTAATTTTCTACATTGAATATCCATCATTTTTAAGAGTCAGGATGTCTTCTATTAAATGCCAGACAGTAAATACTTTAGGCTTTGTGGGCCATATGGATGGATCTCTGTCCCAACTACCCAACTCTACCTCTGCATGGCAAAAGCAACCACAGACAATACCTAAACGAATGCATATGGCTATGTCCCAATAAATATAAAAACAGGCAGCTGGTAAGACTTAGCCCACAAAGTGTAAAGTTTGCCTACCCCTGCAAATAAAAACAAAACTATTTTCATTTTGGAAAACATGTGATTTATACCAAAGAAAGTGTATCAGCTAATACTAATTGGTGGAAAAAAGCCACTCATTTATTAATTTGTTCAAGTCCAGAGACAGAAAAACACAGACTGTCTTTTAGGTTCTGGAAATCTTCTCATTCCTGTGCCCCAGGAAGAACGGATAATTTGCTACTAAGTAGGCCTCAAGTCTAGATAGGCACATATACTGGTAGATGGTCAGCTACAATTAGAAACTAAAAATTTTATGTCTTTCATACTTAAATCAATTTGAAGATTTTTCAAATTTCATAATTCACCACCACGCAGCTGCCATTGTATGTGATAGTCTCAACTACTGAGGAAATAAAATTATTTTAGTTACAGATCATCACAATCAGTACTCTAACAGGGTAAGAGTCAGAAGGTGGTGAAAGGCAACATAAAAAGATAGCCATTGATAAGAGCACACACTTCAAACTTCTGAACTGACAAAGTTTAGGCCCTCCTCCCAAAAGATAGAGCTTTTGGTTGTAGTAAGTTATTTTTTAACATCTCACTGGGAAACCTTGTATGATCAGATGATTTTTTAAGTTATGACAGATTTCTTGGAGTTTTAGATGGTTTCTTTGGAGGAGAGGGAAGGATTGTCTTTGGAAGAGACAGAACGGGAATGAGACTGAAAAATCCAGTCTAAAAATAAAAATTAAAAAAGACTATTCTTATAAAAAACGCAAACAATCTGCAATAAAGTCAACATACCCTGTAAGATCCCAGTTGGACATCTGAATCTTTCTATCAAAGCTCAACTGTTGGGCCATCTCAAGTTGTCAAATTCCAGAGGTAAACGTTTAAATAAGATAAAAAGCCAAGAGGAGAAAAAAAGTACCACTTTCCAATCCAAAGTCTCTCACAGACCCCTAACACTGATTTAAACTCTGACATCAGCAGTTTTAAAAGAAGCAAATACTGACAGACAAAAAGCCAAACGGGGGCTTGGGGAAACAGGGCCAGGAGACTATCCCAAGCAGGCTTTCCGAGGCGTCACCTAATGAAACCTGGAAAATGTCCCTTCCTACCCCAGGAACTGCACAAGCAGTACTAAGCAGAACGCATTCGAAGCCTGCCACGAGAGGAATTCCTCGAGCTGAGAGAACGGAAACGAAAGGGAGAAGGGCAGGTGTCTCCCTGGATAGGGAGGAAGGGGAGCCACACGCGGAGCGGAGGAGAGCCCGGGGCGCCCTGGACCCTTCTCCGGGGGGAGGTGGGGGCCGAGCGGCGCGGGCGCCGGGCTCCAGGTCCAGGGACAGCGGCTGGAAGGAGGCGGGTCCAGGCCCCTCGCCATCGGCCCCCCGGGCCACTGCCCACTGCGGGGCAAAGGGTCAGGCTGGAGGGCCAGGCGGAGCACTGGGACGAGAGCGCGCGGCCGGCCCAGCGGGGGACACGGCCCCCTCAGCCCTCACCTCCTACCCGAGCCCGGCTCTCCTCCTCCACCCGGGAAACGGCGCTCACACTCCGATGACCCTCACCAGAAGCTCGTCGCCGCCTGTCCGCTCGTCGCCGACTCCTGGGAAACCACCACTGAGGGGAGGGGAGGAGGGGGTAGCGGAGGAGGGAAGGGGCCAACCCGGTGAAGCCTCCGGGACTGCCGCCGCCGCGATACCGCGCCTGGAATAGCGCTCGCGCCGCCGCGAAAGCCGCCGCCGCGTAAGCCGCTGCCGTGTCTTCCCGCCCCCACGACCGCACGTTGCCGTGACGCGCATCGCACGAGGGCGTTGGAACCAATAAGACCACGCCTCGCGCGCAGCCGCGCTGGCCTAAACCGGAAGCTGCCCCTCTGCCGGCTCTAGAACCTGATGCATCTTGGGAGTTGTGGTTTAGCCAGGAAGTTAGGGAGCGGTGCTGAGCTCCAGGGATCCGCTGGAGATCGCTGCGCAGCGCGCACAAAAATTATACCGAGAAGGGAAGCAGTTCAGAGAGGGAGACAGAGGGCTGTGAGGCAGTGGTACGGATTACACACCTTGCGGGGAAGCCAGACTTCAGGGATTTAGGCTGGATCCTGGGTTTGTACCCGAGGCGTTCTCTGTGAAAGCTTCGAAAGTCCGAAAGCATTAGCCAATTCTTGCCCAGCACAATAGCGTTTGCTTTTTATTACCGTCAGGTATTGTGATTTATGCCCTACCACTTCTAAAAACTGTGAGCCCACTCACTCTTAAAATATGTATAATTCAGAACAATTTAAAAAAAAATTTTAGTGTAACCGCTAGTCAGAAACTCATTCCCCAACAAACACTGTGTCCATTAACCCAGAATGAGTGGTTTTCTTATGTGAGTTTTCAACTGAGTTCTAACTTATTCCTCTATGTGGGGGCCCGGCCGGGGGAGGCTGAGCCCCACTCTAGCTGGACAACGCCCTAAAGATGGCGCCTGCTTCCTGCTCACCACCCTTTCCCCTCTTCCCTGTTGGGGATTGGCCCAGCAGACTTCCGTACCCGTGCACAGCTCGTGCTGCCCGCGTAGAGTGGCGCGTGACACCTATTCGCTTAAAGGTCACGCATGATACTGTCCCGGATTGGTTGGGTGCCTGAATATAAGGGAGCCCGCCGGGAGGGAGAAGAGCTTCCCGACAACTGCTGTAACCGCCGCGAGAGATTAGACAATAAAGCCTAGAGAAGAATCAAGACCTTGGGCGTGTTGCTTTGGTCCCTGAAGGGTCGCGACAAGTGGCCGAACCCCGGGAATCGCTAAACCTCGTTGTGACCTGATCCGCTGACCCTGGCGCCTGCCGATGAAGTAGAGCTTGTAACTCTTCAGGAACGTCGCTGGACGCCGTTCGGTTGGCTGGCCAGACCGGGAGAGGGAACCGAGGAGGGTGAGTGGATCGGCGAGCAAACTGAAAGTATACGTGGCAGGGCAGACAGCAGGCGGTTGCGGTGGGTGTTTATGTGTAGTGTGTGTGTCCTGTTAGTGTTTGTGACATTGTTTATTATACTATATGGAATGAGGAGGCGCCAGTGAAGGTTCGCAGAGCGGCAACGAAATAAAAAGGTTCGCAGAGTGGCGACGAAATCAAAAGGTTCGCGGAATTAGCGACGTAGTCCATCTAAATCATAACTAGGATACTTGCCCCTTTAGAGAGAGGATGGGGACGGAGGCCTCTAGGAACCTCTGAAAGCGCTCCTTAGAGCTAATGGAACCCCTTTGAAAACGAAGACTGCCAGGGCATTTCTGAACACTATAGAGATTCATGCCCCATGGTTCTTAGATGAAGGAAAAATCACCAGCCCTTTATGGGACAGGCTGGGGGATGACCTACGCCGGGCAGACAAGAGGGAGCCCCTTCCACCAGGGACAATCCCTATTTGGGGTCGAGTAAAAAATTGTCTGAAGGGACAGAAGCCAAGCTGCCGAGAGGCCATCCAAGAGGGGGAGGAAATATTAGAGGAAGTACGAGAAGAGCGTGCCTTCACAAAGGCATCGGAAGGGGGATCTGAACAGGGACTGCCATCTGATGAGGACATGGCAGTCAAAAAGGCCCGTGTGGGTACCTCAGTGGCCCCTCACCAAAGAAAAGAAGGAAGCAGCCCACACTTTAGTACAAGAACAGATAGCAGCTGGTCACCTCCAGCCCTCTACCTCGCCATGGAACACACCTATTTTTGTAATTAGGAAAAAGTATCAAAGACTGTTTCTTCTCCATCCCGCTTCACCCCAGAGACTGTCAAAGGTTTATTGCCACAGGGCCTGGCTAATAGCCCCACCATGTGTCTGTAAAGAAGGCCTTACAAACTGTCAGGAAACAGTTTACCCTGATAATCTATCATTATATGGATGACATCCTTTTGTGTCATGAGAGCAGCAGGGAGCTAGAGACAACCCTCAGGGTCAGGGTATGGTGGAATGCACCCACCTCACCCTCAAGAATGCCTTATATAAACAAAAACGGGGAATAGGAGAAGATTTTAGAACACTGGACAAAAATGGCCGCAGTGCAGCAGAGTGGCACGGCCAACAATCTAATCCAAAACACATGCCTAAAGTTTTGTGGAAGGATGTGTTGGAAGGAACATGGAAAGGCCCGGACCCAGTGATAATCTGGACCCGAGGCTCGGTTTGCGTTTTTCCACAGGACCAGCAGAACCCCGTTTGGGTGCTTGAACGTCTGATACGCGGAGTGGAAAACCCCGGAGCAGAGGTACAAGATGATCGCACTGCTTCTGCTCCTGCCGTGGATCCTACAGCAGGTGACAGCGGAGCCGAGCTGCAGCTGCAGCCACCGCCGCGCTGACTATCACCATTCCTACGGCAGAGACGCTGAATGGTCTGTCCCAGGCCACTGAACCTTCTTCAAGAACAATTGGACCTCTTGGGGGAGGTTTTGTCTGTGGGCTGCGTCCATTCTTATACGGGAGTGTATTACTGGTATTCCTTTTCATAATTATTCTAAAGCTGCCAACTTGTCCAGACAGTTAGGCAAGATGTTAAACACCACCAAAGCCTGGTCAGGTGTAGGTGTCATAGGAATATTGCTAATTGTGGGCCTCCTCGTGCTTGGGAGGAAAGTCTGTTCCATACAAAAACAGCAACGGGGAGAACGGAAGGTCCTGTTGCAGGCCATGGCAGTGCTAGAGGAAGGCATCTCCCCTAGAGTATGGCTTAATATGCTGGATCAGTAGTCAAGGACGGGTAAGATCGGGAGCTGCTCATATCAACCTAAGACAGGGCGCAGACCTAAGCTGTCTGTTGCCTGAGGACGGGTAAGAATGCTGCAGACTCCGGACAACCTAAGACAGGCATGATCCCGACAGACCTTCGGTTATAAAACAATAAAGGGGGAGATGTGGGGACCCGGCCTACGGCCGAGGCTAAGCCACTCTAGCTGGACAACGCCCTAAAGATGGCGCCTGCTTCCTGCTCACCACCCTTCCCCTCTTCCCTGTTGGGGATTGGCCCAGCAGACTTCCGTACCCATGCACAGCTCGTGCTGCCCGCTTAGAGTGGCGTGTGACACCTATCCACTTAAAGGTCACGCATGATACTGTCCCGGATTGGTTGGGTGACTGAATATAAGGGAGCCCCCCGGGAGGGAGAAGAGCTTCCCGACAACTGCTGTAACCGCCGCGAGAGATTAGACAATAAAGCCTAGAGAAGAATCAAGACCTTGGGCGTGTTGCTTTGGTCCCTGAAGGGTCGCGACACTCTATACGGAAAGGAAGTACAGGTTCCCCACCACCACCACCTTCCATCCATCCTCTATCCTACTTGAGGCCACTTCGCTTTCGGGAAAAACCTAAATTGACCCTTGACCAATGGAAGAATTAAAAGCCCTTACCGCTGCACAGTCGAAAAATCCCTGTAGAACTCCTGACTCTCCAAAAACTTAACTACTAGGATCCTACTGTTGACTGGAAGCCTTCACAGACCTCTAAAACTAATTTAAACTCTGACATCAGTAGTTTTAAAAGAAGCAAATACTGACAGACTGAAAGCCAAACGGGGCCTTGGGCAAACAGGGCCAGGGTACTATCCCAAGTAGGCTTCCTGAGGCACCTACATAGTTAATTAACATAATTAATAACATAGTTAATTAGCAAGTGCTTTGTAGGTTTTATGTGTAATATGCCGTATTCTTAGAATAAAGATGTAGAGAAAAGACCTTTTTCTGAAGTCTTTTTTTCAAATTGTCACAAACCTCAAAAAAATTCCCACACATACGTATATTGAAAAAAATCTGTGTGTAAGTGGACCAGCACAGTTCAAGCCTGTGTTGTTCAAGGGTCAACTGTACCCGTTTTCACTGTTAGAAAGACATATAAAGAGGATTTTCACTTGCAGGAAATGGTAACTGTTTCTTCACTTTACCTGGTTGGTTCACTTTAAATGGTTGTTTCTTCACAACCATTGCAGCTGAGGAAAGGCTTTATAGGAATGCTCTACTTCCAGACAGCTTGGGAGATATGTACAGGTGTTGGTCAGCATAGAAAAATGTTTTGTTCACATTCTGTTCTAAGAAGAACTTACCACACTCTGAAGACGTAATTGCCTAAATGGTCAAAAACTCTTGTTATTCATTAAAGGAAATCCATACGCTTTCAAGAACCCCTGTGCCCATGGCTTGTCCTTCCTTGGACCACAGCAGAGAAAATAAAGGATGCTAGAAAAAGCTTCACAGATCTTCTGTCAACAAGTAGGAGCCTGATGTATGTGGGGGAAAAAAAGAGAATTCTTCAGCCTGGAAATGTAAATTCTAAAAAGTGATTGAAGGGGAACCCTCCTACACTGCTGGTGGGAATGTAAATTAGTTCAACCATTGTGGAAAGCAGTATGAAGGTTCCTCAAAAAACTAAAAAGAGAAATAACATTTGACCCAGAAATTCCACTCCTAGGAATTTATCCCAAGAATGCAGGAGCCCAAAAAGACATATGCACCCCTATGTTTATAACAGCACTATTTACAATAGCCAAGATATAGAAGCAAGCTAAGTGTCCATCAGTAGATGAATGGATAAAGAAGATGTGGTACATATACACAATGGAATATTATTCAGCCACCAGAAGAAAACAAATCCTGCCATTTGCAACAACAAGAATGGAGCTAGAGCGTATTATGCTCAGTGAAATAAGCCAAGTGGAGAAAGACAAGTACCAAATGATTTAACTCGTTTGTGGAGTATAACAACAAAGCAAAAACAAGAAACAAAACAACAGCAGACTCACAGAACCCAAGAAGGACTAGTGGTTACCAAAGGGAAAGGGGGTAGGGAGGGGGGTGGGAAGGGAGGGAGAAGGGAATTAAGGGATATTATGACTAGGACACATAATGTAGGAAGGGGGCACGGGGAAGGCAGTACAGCACAGAGAAGACAAGTAGTGACTCTATAGCATCTCACTACACTGATGGACAGTGACTGTAATGGGGTATGTGGGGGGTAATATGGATGAATGTAGTAACCACAATGTTGCTCATGTGAAACCTTCATAAGATTGTATATCAGTGATACCTTAATAATAATAATTAATTAATTAATTAAAAGTTAAAAAAAGAAAAATTCCACAAAGAGGCATGCAGCACAGTCAACTTTACGAGGAACACCAACAAACTTTCAGAGATCAGATGCTCCCAGTATCTTTGCTTCATCTACAAGTGTTTTTCAAAACATATGAAATGTGGAAAAACAAAAATTACAGACCAATATTATGTAATATTGCTGTAAATGTTCTCAATAAAATAGTAACAAAGAAAATTCCACAATCAGAAAAAAAAAAAGTTAAGTTACTAAAATCACAAAAAGCATGAATAAGATGGTCCTAATATTGGTAGAACTAAGGCCACCCAGTTAAGCATGAAAGAGATAAATTAATGTAAATAAAAGTATAGGAACTAAATTTAAAGGAACTAATTCCCTTCAAGGAGTCATTTACATTGAAAATATAAATTACCATTTTTTAAGTTTACACAATTTATAAAAAACACAGCAATAATGACTTCTATTTTTCCAGGTAAAGACATAAAGATTTTGAGACTGAAATCAAGGAAAACAATGACACACCTCCCCAGCACATTAGAAACAGAATATAGGTGTCTTCGGACAGCAAATTTGACCCAGTATACCAACTCACATAGGGAAAGAGGAGAACAAGAGCTTCAGGCTTAATAAGAGTTCAGCTAAAGGGGACAGATCTATATAAAAAAGAAAATTAAAAAAGAGATTATTCAAAGACGTCAAATCTTTTCCTCATCCTTCTCTTAATGATGTTGCTTTGACAAAACAAAGTGCTTTACTCTAAAATGCTACCTCTGGAGCAGTCCATAGTCTACTAAAACATATGAAAAAGAGACTTAATGTTTTTCCTCCAAGATTTTACCTTCATAACTATCACCTTGATCCTTTTCCCAGCTCACTACTGCCAATTCCTGATGCTCACAATAATGAAATAAATCACATCATTTCCTCAAAATGCTCACACTTCAGCTATTGAAGATGTTGCCACCATCCCTGATGTGTGGTACATTGTCCTATGGCCCATGTCTATGGCTGGCTTTACCCTTATCCCCTTACCTAAATGTCACTGTTAAATGGTCCAAAGCAGATTTCTCATGCCTCTTTCCCCAACTGTACTTCAGTTACTAATCTTTATAGAGTATCGCCTGACTAGTTGTCTGAAAACCAAAAGGCATTCAGTCAAATTCTGTGCTCCCCAGTGTCAGCTGCAGATCTTTAGAATCTCTGTTCTCTTATTGTGTCACTTCTCCACAGAAGGGTGGAGTCCTTTGTCTTCCGCAGCACCAAGAAGAGTGCCTTGCATTCCAACGCCCCATACTAGTCACCAATGACCCAACAGTGCCGTGGCCCAGCTAGTCTGATGCAGTCATCCTGACAATTATCAGCTGTTGTTGACGAGGAGAACACATCACTGACTGAGTAGCATTCTTAATTCAATTGTGGCCACTCCCAGAATGAGGCTTCAGGCATGCCACAGTATGCTGCTGAAATCATGATGCTGAACTTGCTCTAGGGACAGACTTAGCCTCTGTTGTGATATGCAAGTCAACAGCCAATGAGAGTTGAGGCTGTGTATACGCTAACAAGCAAAGGAGGTGCAGCTTTCAAATTCTAAATATAAATAAAAAATGCTCCTCACCCCATTGTGAATTTAAACTTGAGTTTGCAACTGGTTTTTTGTTGCTTCGCCTATCAAGAAAAGAGTAATTTACTGTTTTTTAATCAAAGTTGCTATTTTTAAGAAAGACCAGTTTTTCTGCTAGTGAAAACCAAAATAAGTGGTCTTTGAATAAACTGTGCCTGTGGCTTTTCAGAAAAAAATAACAAAGAGTAATAAACTTCATGATTACAAAATACTTAAAACCAGCCTAACTCTTCTTTTCTCCCCCAATATCTATAAACTTCTGAAATATAAACAGTAGAACTAATGGGGGAAATCTGAACAACATGAAAGATGAACCATAAAAAAGATAAACCCAAAGGAAGAGCAAGGAAAGTCAAATCAGTCCCTGTGATTGTCTCATATAGATGAGAAAAAGCTTCCTTCTACCCTCTCATATTTTGTGGCTGGCTTAAGAATCAAAACTGACACAAGACAGATTAACAGGAGGTAAGCAGGCAGATGTATTTAAAATTTCTGTGTGTACACGGGACTCTTCTGAAGGAGAATAGAGACCCCACTAGACCCAAAAGCTTATACACCTTCTCAGACAAAGAACAAAAAATTGTGGGGTTGTGAGAAGACAAAGGCGCCTGGACTAGCGGCAATAAATTGTAGGACAATGCCTAGGAAATATACTGTGGAAACCAATGGAAGATAAGGTTTATTTTAGTAGGTTGGATTGTACAGATTCATATTGGCATTGATTCTCAGTCTCTGGTGATAAGAATGCTCTTGTCAAGTGATAGGTGTTAACTAAATTTATTGTGGTGATCATTTTGCTAAGTACATATATATTCATATATTTTATGCAATAAAGATATATATTCAATAATAAATATATAATGTATATTTACACATATAAATATGTATTTGATAAATATATTTTTATATTAAATATGTATATATATATGATCATTGTACACTTTAAGCTCATACAGTGTTAAATGTCAGTTATATCTCAACAAAACTGGGAAGGGGAAAAATAAGAATATTCTCTTCCTGATACAGAGAGGATAGCTTTTTGATCGGAAATTTCATGACCTGCTTTCAGGTAGGAAAAGGAGAAGCAGAGAACCCTCCCTGCATCTGCTGTTTTCTCAAGTGCACTCAGCCCAACGTAATCAGTATGCCAAAGTGGCCTGTTTTGGTGTGCCACATTCTGAACCCCTTCAGAACATGTGAAACAGTCAAATGCAGCCAGCTAATTGGACTTCAAGGCACTGGAATTCAATGGTGTTAGCTGCTTTAAAAACAGTCTAGTAATTTTTATGGCAAAATTAGAGGGAAATGCATAAATATCTGGATTCTGGCTTAATTGCAATTAAACTGATAACAAATAGCTATATTGATAATAATCCCATTAATCTTGGGTTTGAAAGTTTCCAAGGAGACAATTTTAAATACTCAGGGAAACTTCATAACTAAATCCTATTTGTGTCACCTTGTGGTCATGTTTAAAATTGAGGATACAGAGTGGTATAAACATTCTCATAATTACATAATTTACATTAGCAGCTCCTCAAATATAAATTGGGTAACACAGCCCTGAGGAATGAGCGTAAGAGAACATCATTTCCAGCTATGCTGCTAACTGACTCATTGCTTAACTATGGCCTATGCATTAGTTCTCGTTAAGCTTTGATATTTTCATCAGTAAAATGAAGATTTATGGATAGAAAGGAAACACACAACTTTATGAATATGCTTGCCAATGAGAAGGAGTGGAAAATCAGTCTGGGAAATAAGACTTTACCTTTAACAGTAATATTTCATTTCTTCTATATGAAAAAGATAAAGCAAATGACAAAATGTTTAATATTTATTAATCCTGGGTGATATATACATGGATATGTATTAGAGTCTTCTCTGAACATTTTTTGTAGTTTATAAAAATCAACTTTATTGAAGTATACTTTAGAATACAATGTAACGCACCAATTTTTTGTGCACAGTTCAAATGAGAGGCTGTTTTTTCAGCTTTATTGACATCCAAAATATATATGATGGACAAATAAAATAGTAAGAAATTTAATATTTACAACTTCATAATTTGATTCACACATACATTATGAGAGGAATCCCCTACTGATAATTCCACACCCATCACCTCACGTATTTATCTTTCTTCTTTGTAAGAACATTTAAGTTCTACTCTCTTAGCTAATTGAAATTATACAATCAGTGTTTTCAGCCATAGTCACCATATTTCACATTAGATCCAAAGACATTATTCCTCTTATAACTGAAAATTTGTTTCTTTTACCAACCTCTCCCTACTTCCCCCACCCCTACACCCTGGCAACTTCCCTACTCTATGTCTCTACAAGTTCAACTTTTTTTTAGATTCCACATACAAGTAATACCATGCAGTATTTGCCTTTCTGCATTTGGCTTATTTTGCTTAGCATAATGCCCTCTACATCAACCATGTTGTAGGAAATGACAGGATTTGGAGGTTTTTAAGCTGATAATATTTCCTTGTATATTTTGCCACATTTCCTTGATCCATTCATCCACTGATGGACAGTTAGGCTGTTCGCATACCTTGGCTTTTGTGAATAACGCTGAGTGAACATAGAGTGCAAATATGTCTTCGAGATAATGGTTTTCTTTCCTTTAGATAAATACCCAGAAGTGGGATAGTTGGATCATATGGTAGCTATACTTTTAATTTCTTGAAGAGCCAACATTCTGTTTTCCATATTGACTGCACCAATTTACGTTCCTACCAACAGAGCACAGGGGTTCCCTTTTCTCTACATCCTTCACAGCAATTGTTAGCTCTTATATTTCTTATGATAACCATCCTAATGATTGTAAGGCTACATCTTATTGTAGTTGTGATTTGCATTTCCCTGATGATTTGTGATGAGCTTTTCATGTTCTTTTTGGCCACTGTGTATCTTATTAGGAAAAATGTCTATTGAAGTTCTTTGCCCATTTTTTAATTGGTTATTTTTTTTTTTTTTTTGCTATTGAGTTGTATGAGTTCCTTCTGTATTTTGGATATTAACCATTTATCAGGTAGGTGGTTTACAAATATTTTCTGCCATTTCATAGGTTGCCTTTTCATTCTGTTAATGGTTTACTTTGCTGAGCAGAAGAAGTTTTTTAATTTGATAATGTCATTTGTTTTTGTTTATTTTTGTTTATTTTTGCTTTTGTTGTCTTTGCTTTTGGTATTAAATCCAAAAACTTATCGGCAAGATGAGTGTCAATGAGTTTATTCCCTATGTTTTCTTTCAGGAGTCTTATGGCTTCAGATCTTATATTCAAAGCTTTAATTCATTTTGAGTTGATTTCTGTGTATGGTGTAAGATAATGGCCCAATTTCCTTCTTCTGCATGTGGATATCCATTTTTCCAGCACCATTTATTGAAGAGATTATCCTTTTGCCATTATATATTCTTGGTTCCTTTGTCAAAAATTAATTTAACATGAAAAAAATTAATTTAACATGTATGCATGGGTTGATTTCTGGGATCTCTATTATGTTCCATTGATCTATATGTCTCTTTTTATGACAATACTATACTGTTTTGAATACTATAGTTTTACAATTGAGTTTGAAATCAGGAAGCAGTCTTGTTCTTCTTGCTTTGACTAATTGGTATCTTTTATGGCTCCATAAAAATTTTAGGTTGTTGTTTTTTTCTTTTTCTGTGAAAAATTCCATTGGAAATTTGATAGAGATTGCATTGAATCTGTAGATAACTTAGGGTTGCAGTTTAACAGCACTAATTCTTCCATGAGTATGGAATATCTTTCCATTTTCTGTGTGTCTTCTTCAATTTCTTTTATCAATGTCTTATAGTTTTAGTGTGCAGATCTGTCACAACCTCGGTTAAATTTATTCATAAGAGTTTTATTCATTTTGATGCTTAATTTCTGATAGTTCATTGTTAGTGTTTGGAAGTGCAATTGATTTTTCTACATTGATTTTGTATTCTGCAAATTTATCAAATTCATCAACTACTACTGAATTCATTCTAACAGATTTTTGGTGGATTCTTTAGTGTTCTCTACATATTAAGATCATATAATCTGCTGGATGACTACATGTAAGAGAATGAAACTGGATTATTGTCTAACTCCATACACAAAAGTAAACTCAAAATGGATCAAAGACCTGAATGTAAGTCATGAAACCACAAAACTCTTAGAAAAAAACGTAGGCAAAAATCTCATGGACATAAACATGAGTGACTTCTTCATGAACATATCTCCCTGGGCAAGGGAAACAAAGGCAAAAATGAACAAGTGGGACTATATCAAGCTAAAAAGCTTCTGGACAGCAAAGGATACCATCAGTAGAACAAAAAGGTATCCTACAGTATGGGAAAATATATTCATAAATGACAGATCCAATAAAGGATTGACATCCAAAATATATAAAGAGTTCACATGCCTCAACAAACAAAAAGTAAATAATCCAATTAAAAAATGGGCAGAGGAGCTGAATAGACAGTTTTCTAAAGAAGAAATCCAGATGGCCAACAGGCACATGAAAAGATGCTCCGCATCGCTAATCATCAGAGAAATGCAAAGTAAAACCACAATGAGATATCACCTCACACCAGTAAGGATCGCCATCATCAAAAAGACAAACAACAACAAATGTTGGCGAGGTTGTGGAGAAAGGGGAACCCCCCCTACACTGCTGGTGGGAATGTAAACTACAACCATTGTGGAAAACAGTATGGAGGTTCCTCAGAATGCTCAAAATAGAAATACCATTTGACCCAAGAATACCACTTCTAGGAATTTACCCTAAGAATGCAGCACTCCAGTTTGAAAAAGACAGATGCACCCCTATGTTTATCGCTGCACTGTTTACAATAGCCAAGATATGGAAGCAACCTAAATGTCCATCAGTAGATGAATGGATAAAGAAGATGTGGTACATATACACAATGGAATATTACACAGCCATAAGAAAAAAACAGATCCTACCATTCACAACATAGATGGAGCTAGAGGGTATTAAGCTCAGTGAAATAAGCCAAGCAGAGAAGGACAAGTACCAAATGATTTCACTCATATATGGAGTATAAGAACAAAGGAAAACTGAAGGAACAAAACAGCAGCACAATCACAGAACCCAAGAATGGACTAATAGTTACCAAAGGGAAAGGGACTGGGGACGATGGGTGGGAAGGGAGGGATAGGGTGGGGAAAAAGAAAGAGAGCATTACAATTAGCATGTATAGTGCGTGGGGGGCATGGGGAGGGCTGCGCAACACAGAGAAGACAAGTAGTGATTTTACAGCATCTTACTACGCAGATGGACAGTGACTGTGAAGGGGTATGTGGAGGGGACTTGGTGAAGGGGGAAACGTAGTAAACATACTGTTCTTTCTGTAATTGTAGATTAATGATACCAAAATAAATAAAATTAAAAATTAAAAAAAAGAAACCTGGGCTTAAGGTCACTCGTACCTGAGTTTAAATCCCAACACAGGCTGTGTGGTCTACAGCAAGTTA
Organism: Manis javanica; assembly: GCF_040802235.1. NCBI lineage: Eukaryota > Metazoa > Chordata > Mammalia > Pholidota > Manidae > Manis > Manis javanica. The sequence goes on along the minus strand of NC_133170.1, from coordinate 31,704,518 downwards.
CCTGCTAGTCTAAGGCTCAGCTTCTCCATCTATAATAAAAGGGCAATTAAATTTTAAACACTTCACAGGGCTGAGAGAACTGAAAAAAGAAAATGGAGCCTGTACGATGTAGAGGTAAAAAGCAGACTCTGCACTCAGATTATGTGGGTTTAAGCCTAGCTCTACTATTTACTAGCTTTGTGATCTTGGAAAAGTTATTTAACCACTCTGTGCTTCAGTTTTATGATTTGTAAAATGCCCATAGTCACCGTACCTACTGCAATTGATAGCTATGAGAAGGCAGTGATGTAATACATATGGGAAGGACTGACAACCGCACCTGGCACTGTCACATAGTATGCTTAGCATTAGCTATTATTAGTGTTATTTAGGTATAGAAAGAAAAAAATAAAAATAAAAAAAAAAATTTTAGGTTGTTGTTTTTTTCTTTTTCTGTGAAAAATTTCATTGGAAATTTGATAGAGATTGCATTGAATCTGTAGATAACTTAGGGTTGCAGTTTAACAGCACTAATTCTTCCATGAGTATGGAATATCTTTCCATTTTCTGTGTGTCTTCTTCAATTTCTTTTATCAATGTCTTATAGTTTTAGTGTGCAGATCTGTCACAACCTCAGTTAAATTTATTCATAAGAGTTTTATTCATTTTGATGCTTAATTTCTGATAGTTCATTGTTAGTGTTTGGAAATGCAACTGATTTTTCTATACTGATTTTGTATTCTGCAAATTTATCAAATTCATTAACTACTGAATTCATTCTAACAGATTTTCGGTGGATTCTTTAGTGTTCTCTACATATTAAGATCATGTAATCTGCTGGATGACTACATGTAAGAGAATGAAACTGGATTATTGTCTAACTCCATACACAAAAGTAAACTCAAAATGGATCAAAGACCTGAATGTAAGTCATGAAACCATAAAACTCTTAGAAGAAAATAGAGGCAAAAACCTCTTGAATATAAACATAAGCAACTTCTTCCTGAACACATCTCCTTGGGCAAGGGAAACAAAAGCAAAAATGAACAAGTACGACTATATCCAACTAAAAAGTTTCTGTACAGCAAAAAGACACCATCAGCAGAATAAAAAGGCATCCTACAGTATTGGAAAATATATTCGTAAATGATTTATCCAATAAGTGATTAACATCCAAAATATATAAAGAACTCACATGCCTCAACACCCTAAGAACAAATAACCTGATTAAAAAAATGGGCAGAGGATCCGAACAAACACTTCTCCAAAGAAATACAGATGGCCAATAGGCACATGAAAAGATGTTCCACATCGCTAATCATCAGGGAAATGCAAATTAAAACCACAATGAGATATCACCTCACACCAGTTAGGATGGCCAACATCTAAGAGACAAGAAACAACAAATGCTGGTGAGGATGCGGAGAAAGTGGAAACCTCCTACATTGCTGGTGGGAATGTAAATTAGTTCAACCATTGTGGAAAGCAATCTGGAAGTTCCTCAAAAAATTCAAAATAGAAATACCGTTTGACCCAGTAATTCCACTCCTAGGAATTTACCCGAAGAAAACGAGATCCCTGATTCAAAAAGACATATGCACCCTTATGTTTATTGTAGCACTATTTACAATAGCCAAGATATGGAAGCAACCTAAGTGTCCATCAGTAGATGAATGGGTAAAGAAGAGGTGGCACATATACACAATGGAATATTATTCAACCATAAGAAGAAAAAAAATCCTGCCATTTGCAACAACATGGATGGAGCTAGAGGGTATTATGTTCAATGAAATAAGTCAGGCGGAGAAAGACAAATACCAAATGACTTCACTCATTTGTAGAGTATAAAAATAAAGCAAAACTGAAGGAATAAAATAGCAGCAGATTCACAGACACTGAGAAGGGACTGGTGGTTACCAAAGGGGACAGCTTGGGGAGGGTGGGGAGAGAGGGAGAAGGGGCCTAAGGGGCACTATAATTCATAATCACAATATACATAGGTCACGGGGAAAGCAGTATAGCACGGGGAAGACAAGTAATGACTCTATAGCATCTTACTATGCTAGTAGACAGTGACTGCAATGGAGAGGGCGTGGACTTGATAATATGAGTGAATGTTGAAACCACAACATTGTTTATGTAAAACCATCATAAGACTATATATCAATGATACTTTCTTTTTAATAAAAAAATTAATTTCCTTAAAAAAAGATTGCATCATCTGCACAGAGACAATTTTTTATTTCTTCCTCTCCAATTTGAATAACTTTTATTTCTTTTTCTTGCCTAAATGCACTAAGACTTCTAGCACAATAAAAGTGGCAAGATTAGCATCCTTTTATTGTTCCTGACCTTAGAGGAAAAACTTTCAGCTTTTCACTGTTGTTAGCTGTGGGCTTGTCATATATATAGCTCTTATTATGTTGAAGTACATTCCCTCTATACCAAGTTTATTGAGCATTTTTATTGTGAAAGATACTGATTTTACTTAAATGTTTTTTTCACATTTATTGAGATGATCCTCAAAAGCAATTGTTAATGTGGTGTATTGTTTTAATTGATTTGCAGATGTTGAATCATCTTGCATCTCTGGAATAAATTCCACTTGATGATGGTGTATGATCCTTTTAATGTACTGTTGAATTCCCTTTGACAGAATTCTGTTGATGATTTTTGTATCTATTTTCATCAGTGATATTGGACTATAATCTTCTTTTCTTGTAGTGTCCTTGCCTGGAATTGGTGTCAAGGTAATACTGCCCTCATAAAATGAGTTTGGAATTGTTCTCCTCTCTATTTTTTGGAACAGTTGAGAAGGAATGGTGTTTAATGTTTGGTGGGATTCACCAGTGGGGCTATCTGTTCCTGGATCTTGTTGGGATGATTTTGATTACTGGTACAATCTACTTACTTGTAATTGATCTTTTAAGATTTTCTATTTATTTATGATTCAGTCTTGTTAGGTTGTATAGTTCTAGGAATTTACCCATTTCTTCTATGTTGTCCAATATGTTGGTATATAATGGTTCATAGTAATCTCCTATGATCCTTTGTATTTGTGTGTTTCCTCTTTCACTTATAATTTTATTATAATTCTCTCGCTCAGTCTCTCTCTCTCTCTGTGGTAAATCTAGCTAAAGTTTGTTTATTTGTTTATCTTTTTAAAAAGCCAGCTATTAATTTCATTACTCTCTCTTATTGTCTTTTTAGTCTCTATTTCATTTATTTTGACTCTAATCTTTGTTATTTTCTTCCTTTACTAACCATTTTGTTCACTTGTTCTTATTTTATATGTTTATAAAGTATAAAGTTAAATAGGTTATTTGAGCTTTTTCTCTTTAATTAAAATAAGTGTTTATCACTATGAACTTCACTCATTAGAACTGCTTTTGTTGCATCCCATAAGTTTTGCTATGTTTGTTACCATTTCCATTTTTTTCAATATATTTTTTATTTCTTCTTTGACCCAGTGGTTGTGCAGTAGCATGTTGTTTTATCTCCACAGTTTTGTGATTTTTCCAGTTTTCCTCTTGTAATTAGTTTCTGGTTTCATACTATTGTGATCAGAAAAGATGCACATGATTTCAATGTTCTTAAATCTATTAAGGCTTGTTTTCTGGACTAACATAAGATCTATCCTGGAGAATGTTCCATGCAAGCTTGAGAAGAATGTGTATTCTGATGTTGGATAGAATATTCCATAAATATCTGTTAGATCCATCTGATTTAATACACAGTTAAAGTACAATGTTCCCATATTGATATTGTGTTTGGATGTTTTATCCATTTTTGAAAGCGAGCTATTGAAATCCTCTACTATTATTGTATTAATGCTTATTTATCCCTTCAGATCAGTTAATATTTGCTTTATATATTAAGCTGTTCCTATGTTGGGAGCAAATATATATACTAATTTTATATCCCTTTGATGAATTGACCCCTTTATCATTATTTAATGAATTTGTCTCTTGTTACCATCTTTGGCTTAAAATCTGTTTTCTGATATAAATATAGCTACCTATTTCTGTTTTTTTGGTTTCCATTTGCATAAAATATATTTTTCCATCCCTTAATTTGCAGTCCATGTGTCTTTAAAGCTAAGGGGGTCTCTTTAAGCAAAATGCAGTGGGTTTTGTTTTCATCCATTCAGATACTCTGTGTCTTTTGATTGGAGAATTTAGTCCATTTACATTTAAAGTAACCATTGAAAGATAAAATTACTATTGCAATTGTGTCAACTTTTCTGGTTATTTTATAATTCCTTTGTTCCTTTTGTTCCTTCCTTTGTGAATTGATGATTTTCTATGTTGATTTGTTTTTAATGTAGTTCCTATAGGTTTTTACTTTGTAGTTAACCTTTGGGCTTACATAAAACTCTTATGTTTAGAACAGTACATTTTAAGTTGATAACAACTTAGCTTCCAACACATACAAAAATTCTACATTATTATACTCCACCACCACTTTGTGTTTGATGTTATAATTTGCATCTTTTTACATTGTGTATCCACTTACAGATTATTTTAGTATAGTTTTTTAATACTTTTGTCTTTCAGCTTTTATACTGGAGCTATTTATCCATCACGATTATAATATTAGAATGTCCTGAATTTAACTATGTATTTACTTTCACCACTGAGTTATTTTTTTATTAAGGTTTCACATGAAAAACATTGTGGTTACTACATTCACCCATATTATCAAGTCCACACACACACACCATTGCAGTCACTGCCCATCAGGGTAGTAAGATGCCACAGAGTCACTACTTGTCTTCTCTGTGAACCCCCCACACCAAATTTGCCAATCATAATACCCATAAATCCCCTTCTCCCTCCCAACCCACTCTCCCCCCCGACTCCCCTTTGTAACCGCTAGTCCCTTCTTGGAGTCTGTGAGCAGGTGCTGTTTTCTTCCTCCAGTTTTACTTTGTTGTTATACTCTACAAATGAAGGAAATCATTTGGTATTTATCTTTCTCCACCTGACTTATTTCACTGAGCGTAATACCCTCTAGCTCCATCCATGTTATTGCAAATGGTAGGATTTGTTTTCTTCTTATGGCTGAATAATATTCCATTGTGTATATGTACCACCTCTTTTTTATTCATTCACCTTCTGATGGACACTTAAGTTGCTTCATATCTTGGCTATTGTAAATGATGCTGCAATAAACATAGGGGTGCATATGTCTTTTTGAATCAGGGATCTTGTTTTCTTCGGGTAAATTCCTAGGAGTGGAATTACTAGATCAAACGATATTTCTATTTTGAGTTTTTTGAGGAACTTCCAGATTGCTTTCCACAATGGTTGAACTAATTTACATTCCCATCAGCAGTGTAGGAGGGTTCCCCTTTCTCTGCATCATCACCAGCATTTGTTGTTCCTTATCTTTTGGATGTTGGCCATCCTAACTGGTGTGAGGTGATGTCTCATTGTGGTTTTAATTTGCATTTCTCTGATGATTAGTGATGTAGACCATCTTTTCATGTGCCTGTTGGCCATCTGAATTTCTTCTTTGGAGAAGTGTCTGTTCAGATTCTCTGTCCATTTTTTTAATCAGGTTATTTGCTTGTTGGGTATTGGGGCATGTGAGTTCCTTATATATTTTGGATGTTAACCCCTTGTCGGATATGTCATTTACAAATATATTCTCCCATACTGTAAAACAATTTTTTATTCTACTGATGGTATCCTTTGCTGTACAGAAGCTTTTTAGTTTGATGTAGTCCCATTCGTTCATTTTTGCTTTTGTTTCCCTTGCCCAAGGAGATGTGTTCAGGAAAAAGTTGCTCATGTTTATATTCAAGAGATTTTTGCCCATGTTGTGTTCTAAGAGTTTTATGGTTTCATAACTTACATTCAGGTCTTTGATCTATTTTGAGTTTACTTTTGTGTATGGAGTTAGACAATAATCCAATTTCATTCTCTTACATGTAACTGTCCAGTTTTGCCAACACCAGTTGTTAAAGTGGCTGTCATTTCCCCATGGTATATACATGGCTCCTTTATCTTACATTAATTAACCATTTATGCTTGGGTTTATATCTGGGCTTTCTATTCTGTTCCATTGATCTATGGGTCTGTTCTTGTGCCAGTACCAAATTGTCTTGATTACTATGGCTTTGTAGTAGAGCTTGAAGTTGGGGAGTGTAATCCCTGCAGCTTTATTCTTCCTTCTCTGGATTGTTTTGGCAATTTTGGGTCTTTTGCATTTCCATATGAATTTTAGAACTGTATGTTCTAGTTCATTGAAGAATGCCATTGGTATTTTGATAAGGATTGCATTGACTCTGTAGATGGCTTTAGACAAGATGGCCATTTTGACAATATTAATTCTTCCTATCCATGAGCATGGGATGTATTTCCATTTATTAGTGTCTTCTTTAATTTATCTCATGAGTGTCTTGTAGTTTTCAGGTTATAGGTCTTTTACCTCCTTGGTTAGGTTTATTACTAGGTATTTTATTCTTTTTGATGCAATTGTAAATGGAATTGTTTTCCTGATCTCTCTTTCTGCTAGTTCATTGTTAGTGTATAGGAATACAACAGATTTCTGTGCATTGATTATGTATCCTGCAACTTTCCTGAATTCAGTTATTAGTTCTAATGGTTTTGGATGGATTCTTTAGGGTTTTTTATGTACAATGTCATGTCTTCTGCAAACAGTGACAGTTTAACTTCTTCCTTACCAATCTTTATTTCTTTGTGTTGTCTGATTGCCATGACTAGGACCTCCGGATCTATGTTGAATAACAGTGGGGAGAGTGGGCATCCTTGTCTTGTTCCCAATCTTAAAGGAAAAGCTTTCAGCTTCTCGCTGTTAAGTATAATGTTGGCTGTGGGTTTGTCATATATGGCGTTTATTATGTTAAGGTACTTGCCCTCTATACCCATTATGTTGAGAGTTTTTATCATGAATGAATGTTGAATTTTGTCAAATGCTTTTCAGCATCTATGGAGATGATCATGTGATTTTCGTCCTTCTTTTTGTTGATGTAGTGGATGATATTGATGGATTTTTGAAAATTGCACCATCTTGCATCCCTGAAATAAATCCTACTTGATCATGATGGATGATCTTTTTCATGTATTTTTGAATTCAGTCTGCTAATATTTTGTTCAGTATTTTTGCATCTATGTTCATCAGGGATATTGGTCAGTAATTTTCTTTTTTTGTGGTTTCTTTGCCTGGTTTTGGTATTAGAGTAATGCTGGCCTCATTGAATGAGTTTGGAAGTATTCCCTCCTCTTCTACTTTTTGGAAAACTTTAAGGAGGATGGATATTAGGTCTTCACTAAATGCTTGATAAAATTCAGTGGTGAAGCCATCTGGTACAGGCGTTTTGTTCTTTGGTAGTTTTTTTTATTACCAATTCGATTTCATTGCTGGTAATTGATCTATTCAGATTTTCTGTTTCTTCCTGGTTCAGTCTTGGAAAGTTATTTTTCTTGAAAGTTGTGCATTTCTTCTTGGTTATGCAATTTGTTAGCATATAATTTTTCCTAGTATTCTCTAATACTTCTTTGTATTTCTTTGGTGTCCACAGTGATTTTTCCTTTCTCATTTATGATTCTGTTCTGTGTGTAGGTTCTCTTTTTTTCTTGGTAAGTATGGCTAGGGGTTTATCTATTTTGTTAATTTTCTTGAAGAACCAGCTCCTGGTTTCATTGATTCTTTCTTTTGTTTTATTCTTCTTGATTTTATTTATTTATGCATTGATCTTTATTATGTCCCTCCTTCTGCTGACTTTGGGCCTCATTTGTTCTTCTTTTTCTGGTTTCATTAATTGTGAATTTACACTGATCAAATGGGATTGTTTTTCTTTCCTGAGGTAGGCCTGTATTGCAATATACTTCCCTCTTAGCATGGCCTTTGCTATGCCCCACCAATTTTGTAGGGTTGAGTTATTGTTTTCATGTGTCTCCATATATTGCTTGATCTCTGTTTTTATTTGGTCATCAATCCATTGATTATTTAGGAACATTTTATTAAGCCTCCATATGTTTATGGGCTTTTTTGTTTTCTTTGCACAATTTATTTCTAGTTTCATACCTTTGTGGTCTGAGAAGCTGGTTGGTGCAATGTCAATCCTTCTGAATTTACTGAGGCTCTTTTGGTGGCCTAGTATATGGTATATTAGGTAAAATGTTCCATGTGCACTTGAGAAAATGTGTATCCTGCTGCTTTTGAGTGGAATGTTCTATAGATGTCTCTTAGGTCTATCTGTTCTAATGTGTTGTTTAGTGCCTTTGTCTCCTTACTTATTTTCTGTCTGGTGGATCTGTCCTTGGAAGTGAGTGATGTATTGAAATCTCCTAAAATGAATGCATTGTATTCTACTTCCCCCTTTAATTCTAACAGTATTTGTTTCACATATGTAGGTGATCCTGTGTTGGGTGCATAGACATTTTTAATAGTTATATTCTCTTGTTGGACTGACCCCTTTATCATTATGTAATGTATTTCTTTGTTTCTTGTTACTTTCTTTGTTTTGAAGACTATTTTGTCTGATACAAATACTGTAACTCCTGCTTTTTTCTTCCTCTTGGTTACATAAAATATCTTTTTCCATCCCTTCACCTTTAGTCTGTGTATGTGTTTGGGTCTGAAGTGAGTCTCTTGTAGGCAGAATATAGATGGGTCTTATTTTTTATCCATTTAGTGACTCTATGTTTTTTGATTGGTGCATTCAGACCACTTACATTTAGTGTGATTATCGATAGATATGTACTTATTGCCATTGCAGGCATTATATTCGTGGTTATCAAAAGTTCAAGAGTAATTTCTTTATTATCTTACAGTCTAACTTAACTCACTTATTATGCTATTACAAGCACAATCTAAAGGCTCTCTTTTTTTCCTTCTTCTTCTTCTTCCTCCTCCATTCCTTATATATTATGTATCATATTATGTACTCTTTGTATATCCCATAACTGACTTCGGGGGTAGTTGATTTACTTTTACATTGGCTCAGTAATTTGTTCTACTTCCTTTATTGTGGTTTTATTTTCTCTGGTGACAGCTATTCCTTAGGAACACTTCCATCTATAGCAGTCCCTCCAACATACACTGTAGAGATGGTTTGTGGAAGGTAAGTTCTCTCAGCTTTTGCTTATCTGGAAATTCTTTAATCCTTTATTCAAATTTAAATGATCATACTGCCTGGTAGAGTATTCTTGGTTCGAGGCCCTATTGTTTCATTGCATTAAATGTATCATGCCACTCCCTTCTGGCCTGTAAAGTTTCTGTTGAGAAGTCTGATGATAGCCTGATAGGTTTTCCTTTGTATGTGATCTTTTTTCTCTCTCTGGCTGCTTTTAATACTCTGTCCTTATACTTGATCCTTGCCATTTTAATTATGTTTTGGTGTTGTCTTCCTTAGGTCCTTTGTGTTGGGAGATCTGTGCACCTCCATGGCCTGAGAGACTATCTCCTTTCCCGGATTGGGGAAGTTTTCAGCAGTTACCCCCTCAAAGACACTTTCTATCCCTTTTTCTCTCTCTTCTTCTGTTTCCCCTATAATGCAAATATTGTTCCGTTTGGATTTTTCTCACAGTTCTCTCAATATTCTTTCATTCCTAGAGATCTTTTTTCTCTCTGTGCCTCAGCTTCTTTGTATTCCTATTCTCTAACTTCTATTTCACTTATTGAATTCTCTACTTCACTAATCTGCTTTTAAATCCCTCCATTGGAGGTTTCATTTTGGATACTGTATTTTTCAAGGTTTCTATCTCTTTCCTGAATTCCTCCCTGAGGTCTTGAATATTTTTCTGTAGCTCTGTGAGCATGTTTATGATTTTTAGTTTGAAATCTCTTTCAGGAATATTGGCAAGTCCAGTTGCACTTGGCCCTCTTTCTAGTGTTTGTGGGATTTGGGGTTGTACAGGTTCTTTTGACATTTTATATTTGTAAAAATAACTTGGTGCAGGCCATGCCCTCTAGTGCCTGTAAGGTCTCCTCTCTGGAGCTGCTCAACTCCTGGACCAATGGCCAGGGTTGCAGGCAAGTGGCACTGGTGTCTGCCAGGGGGGAAAGAGCTTTTTTCCTGCTTCCTGGCTGCAGTGCCTGCCTCCAGTGCCAGGGCCAGTGGGCTGAGGGTGCATGGAGGAGCCTCTAATCTATGCATTTGTAGCTGCCATAGGCAGGGCTACCCTCTGGCTGACCTGGTGCAATGGTGGGAGCAGCCACAAGCTGGTGCCAGCTGGGAGGAAGGAGTGGCAGGCTGTGAATAGCAGTGGGGGGCCTTGGAGCTGTGTTGCCAGCCAGGGGTATAGAGTGCCTGAAGCTCTTGAAGGTTCCCAACCTGTGGGGCAAAGTGTGCCTGGACGGTTTTGTCCACCTGTCCTTTCTCCTGAGCAGCAAGCTCTGTGTAATCCTTGCCCCTTTAGCAGCCCTCTCACCTTGTGAAGTCTCTCAGAGTGCTCATCTTTCTTTGGTCCCAGAGGAGCTGGTTTTGGGTACCTGTTCTCCACACGCGACTGGAATCTCAGTCTCTCCAAGTATTCCACCTGTCTTAGCTTTCCAGCCCCACTAATCTCCAGAGCATCATGTAATGTAGGTTCGTGCTCTCAGAGCAGATCTCCAGGGCTAGGTTTTCAGCAGTCATAGGCCTCCACCCCCTCCCCACTTCTTTTCTCTTCCTCCTGCCAGTGAGCTTGGGTGGGGGAAGGGCTTGGGTCTCACCAGATTGCAGTTTTGGTACACTTTTCCATGAAGACCTCTTTTTCCCAAGTGCAGGCAGTCTTCTGCAGCCTTCTTTCCTGTTGCTCTTTCAGGATTAGTTGTATTTATTATATTTTTATATTATGTGTGGTTTGGTGAAGAGGTTTCTGTCTTGCCTCTCATGCCACCATCTTTAAGCCAAACCCCTACCACTGAGTTTTATACTTTCATGTTTTCATGTTACTAATTTGCATCCTTTTATTTCAGCTTGAAGAATCCCCATTAACGTTTCTTGTAAGGCCAGTCTAGTGGCAAGGAACTTCTTCAGCTTTTATTTGTCTGGAAAACTCTTTTATTTCTCCTTCAATTCAAAAGGATGAAATTCACTGGTAGAGTATTCTTGGTTGGCATGTTTTAATTCTTCTTTCACTACTTTGAGTATGCTATTCTCTTCTGCCCAGCAAAGTTTCTGAAAGCCTGAAAAATCTGCTAATCTTATTGGGGTTCCCTTGTATGGAACAAGTTGCTTTTCTCTTATTGCTTTTAAGCTTCTCTTCTTGTCTTTAACTTTCAACAACTTAATTGTGTGTTGGTAGAGGGCTCTTTTGATTCATAATTTTTGAAATGCTTTAGGCTTCCTGGATCTGGGTGTTTGTGTCTTTCCCCAGCTTAAGGAAGTTTTCAACACTATTTCTTTAAATAACCTTTCTGCCCCCTTCTCTCTCTTCTTTTTCTAGACCCCTGTAATATGTTTATTGGTGTGTTTAATGCCATCCCATAAGTCCCTTAAGGTGTTTTCACTCTTTCTTCATTTGCTCCTCTCACTGGATGAATTACACTACCCTGTCTTGTAGTTTGCTGATCCTGTCTTCTGATTGGTGTAGACTTTTGTTGAACCCTACACTGAATTCTTCAGTTCAGTTACTGTATTCCTTAGTGCTGTGATTTCTGTTTTGTGCTTTTTAGTATTTTCAAACTGTTGAGATTATCATTTTGTTCATGCATTGCTCTCCTGACCTTGATGAACATCTGTATAATCATTGTTTTGAACTCTCTATCCGGTAAACCCCTTAGCCCTGTGTCATTAAGATGTATTTCTGAAGATTTATCTTGTTCTTTCACATGGAACATATTCCTCTGTTTGTTCATTTTCATTGACTCTCTGCTTTGCTTTCTGCATATTAGTTAAAACAGCCACCTCTTCCAATTTTGAAGGAGATGTAGGAGATGAACCTGTTCAGCCCAGTGAACTCCTGGTTGTCTCCCAAACATTTGAGATTGTCCAAACCACCTTTTTTTGCTCTTAGTGGCTTTCAGTATTTGAGAGTGTGCCCAAGACCCATCAGTATCCCAAAGACAGGATCACGTTTGGCACCTAGATGTAGGCTGATTGGAAGCCAGACCTCAGGTAGCAGTTGAGAAAGTATGTAGCTAAGCCCCTTCCTGGGAGAGACTAGAAGATGGGCATTTTTACTTACTTTTGCATTGAATCAGACATATAGCTGCTGGGAGGTGCTTCTGCACCCATTAAGAACTGTCTCTTTGTTTGCTGTGGGACTCATGAATGGCAATCGCATTGGCTATCAGAGCCAGATGATCCAGGGACCTATCTTTTGCGTTGCAGCTGCTAAAGCTGACGCAGTTTATACAAGCTCCCTCAACAAAGACCTTGGTGACTTGGAGTGGGCTAGAGGGAGATGGTAGGAATGTCCAGCAATTTTCTCAGTCTATAGGGAGGATCACAGCCAGCCCCTAGATTTGTGCTAAATTCGAAATCTGGCCCTTAGGGAGTGGCTTTCAAAGTATGCAAATAGACTCCATCCAGGGGACAACTAAGATATAGGCATTTTGCCTCTTCCCTTTTCTCTGAGCTCTGGAGGGATAACCATGGTGAGTACATGTAGGTCCATTAACAGTTGCTTTTGTATTTGCTACAGTATTGTTGGTCTTGTGACTTCAAACCTCATTAGTTTTCAGAGCTAGGTGTTTTGAAGTCCCATACCCTAGGTGAGAGTTTTAAAAGTTGGGGCACTAAATGTGGGGTCTAAACCCTTCATTCTTTGGAGTGAGCTAGAAGTTGAGTTCCTTCCAAAAAGTATGGCACCATGCTGTGGGTGAGATTTATGGTAAGAATGTGTCAGTCTTTCTTACACATTTTGATGCAGGTATTTTTCTATTTACCCAAAGTGCAGGTAGTTTCTGGATTTCTTTCAGAGGGAATTGCTCTGTGTGTAGTTATACATTCATGTGTCTGTGAGATCAAGGGAGTTCAGAAGCCAACCAGTTCAATGAATTTTGACAAATATATACACCCACGGAAGCACCACTTCAATCAACATATAGAGTGTTCCTAACACCCCTAGATTTCCTTCATTCTACTTTGAAGTCTGGAGTCCCCTGCTAATCCTGGCCCCAGGCAACCAGTGAGCTTCTTTCTGTCACAGTAGATGAGTTTTGCCACTTCTAGAATTTCATTTCAATAGAATCATGCAGTACGTGCTCTTTTGCATCTGGTTTCTTACACAGCATAGTGTTTCTGAGATTCATTCATGTTGTTGCATACATCAGTAGTTCATTCCTTCAAATTGCTAAGTAGTATCTCAGGCACTTTGTTCACTCATTGATGATGACTTGGGTAATATTCAGTTCTTGATTGTTGAATAAAGCTGCTATGAACATTCACGTACAACTCTTTGAAAGGATATATATTTTCATTTGGAGAGGTGTAAATTGTTAGGCTGGAGGAAGGAAAAACAAGGACATGCAAACAGAACAGAGAGATGCCATAGGGGGAGAACAGACCAGACCCCAAGGTCTGTGCCTAATATGGAAAGGGGACAGCTCTTCCTGAATTCCATCCTTCTGATGTGTTAACTAAGACCCGGATGTCAGCCTCCTCCCTCTTGGAAGGAAAAAAGTTTCTAGTTGTCTATTATGTCACCTTTAGCCAATCATACCTCTCCACACCCCCTAGGATAGCTTGCCCACTCCTCCCCCTCCTAACCCCTTATGAGCTCCCACCTCCCTGACCAGGTGTGACTTCCCCACCTGCGTTTCAGACCTGGAAACATCACCTGGGAATTGTGCTCAAAAAAACTACCTTGCCCTTTGTTGCCTCTCTTCACCTGCTTATTTTGGCTAGAGTTTATCTTACATTTGGTGCCAAAACCCGGGAAGGAGCATGAGCATGGGACCCTGACCAGCCACCAGTGGCCCTGCCCCCCTCCTTCCCTGACCCGGGACCTCATCCTGCTCTCCGCTGTGTAGACTATTTTCTGGTGAGTCCCTCAGTTTCCCCTGGTCTGTTTCCCTTCCTAACTCAGTTTCACCAGGTCCATTAGAAATTATAGCTACATCCAGGTGGGGCATCCGGCCCCTGGGCATTTGGCCCATCCTCTGCAGGCATCCAGCCCGCCCCTGGCCCTGCATTATGGGAGATGTCCCTACCCCAAGCCCCAGGACATCTGTGGGCATCCAGCCTGCCCCTGGCCCTGCAGTGTGGGAGACGTCCCTCACCCAGGATCCCAGGCCGTCTCCCCTGACTTGGCATGCTTGGGACGCTGGGCGCTCCTCTCAGTGGGATTAGTTGGGAAGTGGCGCAGACATGGAGAACCAGCCCTCAAAAGCAGAGGCTCAGAGCCTGCTGAGGTGTCTCATTTCTAATTTGGCTACTCTATATTTGTCCCGAGAAGTTCGCAAACTGAAGCTAGTCTTTCTTTGCTCTGAGGCTGGGCCTCAGTATCCCTTGAACAATCAATCTTGCTGGCCCCCTGAGGGAACTTTCAATTTTGACTTCCTCACCAACTTCATTAATTATTACCACCAGAGCAGAGAGTAGAGTGAAATCCCATATGTGCAGGCTTTTTGGACTTTGCACTCCTGCCTAGACCTTTATGTTAAGTGTTCAATGACTCAGGTTCTCCTGGCCCGATCTCCAGTTAAAGATTGTCAGCCTCTTACTCTGCCCAGTCCTTCTTCCTTTTCAGATCCACCTGAAGACCTCAGTTGCCCACCTCCCTCATCTCGCTATCCCCTCCTCCTCTCTCCATCACCATATTTAAGTTCTTTGTCTTCACACGTGTCGCCACCATCTCAAAGTCCTATATCCTCAACCATGCCATCGTCCTGCTCTCCTCTTCTTGTGACTGTACCACCCCCTCCACCTCTCCTTCCACCTTCACCATCCTCTTCCCCCACCGGAACACACTCCTCCCACCCTCCAGTTCCTGAAGCCAGGGACAAGAAGCAGAGGAGAGAGAAAGCAATTAGATATCAGTGACTCTAGTCTTTATATCAGTTTTTCTGTCTGTGTATATGTTTTTGTGTGAAGGGTGTTGCTGACTGTAGTCATTGTGTCACAGTTTGTATGTTTGTGTGTCTAGGTGTGTAGATGAAAAATATTTTCCTACCTCCGGATGGTATTAATAAAAATTGATTTAATAACAAGCACTTGTGAAAATTGGGCATTCTAAAACTTCCAGAAAATCTGATTAAAAATGTTAAGCATTAGCATTAGTGCTAATTTGGGTTTGGCTGAGGCGGGCATGTCCTTGTAGTTTTCAGCTGCCTAAGTTTACCTAAGGTCATTTAAGTTGAATTCTTAAATCTTTTAAGAATAAAATGCTTAAAGGCTTGGCTTTGTCTAATATTCAGTAAAGGTCATCTAAGTAATCTAGCATAATTGTTAGGAATGAGTTAACTAAATAAGTGTGACAAGTGAACACCTTAATAATTTTGTGTTACAGTGTGTATACCTACTTACAGCCTGAGAATCTTTGTGGTTACCTAAAACCTTAAAGTTTTGCTAAGTTAAGAACAAACACTTTGTGCTTAGTGAGAGATTGTGTTGTAAAGCTCATGGTTAACAGAAATTATAAAATGTTCATAAATTTGTCAATCCAAAGAATGCTAGTGTAACAGTTTATAATAGCCTACTTCTCAGTGTTCACTAAAAATTAAGGAACCTAACGGTTTTAAGTTCTAATTAAAACTACTTAAAATAACAAGGAAAACATTTCTGCATGCTAAAGAATGTGTCTTTTGGTAAAAGAAAGTAATTGTTCTAAAGTACAGCTGTTTATTTAGAGGGGTAAATCTAAATGAAAAAGAAAGTTGTAGAAAGTTTGTAGAAGAATTTAATATAGTCATACTATATAAAATAAAAGCAAATGAGTCTCAGTATTAAGTACACAGCAAAATTAGAATTTTGTTTTCAGTTAAAAAGACAAAGATTTCTTAACTGTTTCTTAATATTGAAAGACTACAAAGAGTTATCTGTTTTATCAAAGCAGTTTCTCATGCTTAAAGTCTCAGTGAGTTGTCTGAGTATTTAAGAAAATGAGATCTTAATATTAAAAAGACTAAAAGTTAAGCTTTGCTAACAACTGTAAACTTCTGTATTTGCCTTTAAAGTCTTTTATTATCATTCTAATTAAAATAGATACGTATTGCTTCATAGCAACCTATAATCCTATTTAAGCAAGTGCCTTAAAACTTTTAACAGCTTCCCAAAATCAAATTCAAAAAGATGCTTTTTACCTCTAGTTCACTCTGATATTTTTCAGAGGGAACCTGGAACATGTCAGAGGAATTTTTTCTCATTGAGAAAAATATTTGGCTAATTTGGCTTATTTACCTAAAAGGCACTTCACAGGGAATGATGCTAAACTTTGTTACTGAATGTTTTGTGTTACAGAAATATCTGAATTTCCTTATGTCAATTCTCTTACAGCAAGCTCTCATCAGATATTTAACAGTTGTCATTTGTAAGTCTTTTGTCATCTATACTCACTGTTTTATTACTCCTAAACTAGTAAAAAACTAGATTTCAGCATAACAGGTATTAGTTACATAAGATTAAGTAAACTAAGGAAGATAATTTTGTGGCTTTTTGTTTCAAATGTCGTTGATAAAGTGTTTTAAGCTTTTTTTCTTAAGCTGACAACAGTTTAGTAAATGACTGCCTTTATAAGCAGAATTGAAACTTTATCTTTCTCTCTACCTGATCCCTCCAGAATTTAAAAACCCTCAGGGACTATTTTTATATTTCATGGCAGTATGTTTATTTGCACAAGTTCAATAAGAACCTGCTTTCCTTGTAAGAGGACCAATTAAAAACACTGGTTATATTACCAAGGCTTTGACTGGAACGTCATACCTGAGAGACACGTGTGTAAACTCAGATATGAACAGACAGCTTTAAGGAACAAAGATTGACTTTATACAGCCAACAAAGCCCCTTAGAAGAACTGGCCTGGTACCTTGCTTACAGAGTTCCCAGAAGCCTTACCAGGTGAGTAAGGAAGATCATTTCCTGGCAAGTGCAGGAACCTCAGGAATGTCCTGGGAACCTCAAGAAGAGAGGAATTCATCCAAATGTACAGGTACTGCAAGCACAACCTGATGGCAAGTCTGGCATGGCTTTCTGGTCTCGAGAAGCCTTTAGAAGTCCAATCTGAAATTACTTATAAGAAGTTCCAGCAAAGCATATTTAAAAGAGCCTATGTAATCAATTGCTCTTCTTGCTGCACTTATGCAAATAATCAAGCCAACTGTTAATTATTTTCCTAATCTGGCTACTTCTAATAAAAACGAGGGTGATTTTAGAGAAAACTATTGTTTCAATAATGCATTCTTATCTATACTAAATCCTAATACTAGTCATTGAGATGTAAACTCGATCCAGAATTCCAGTCCCACATAATGGCCTGGGTAATGCCCCTACTGGGCCCCTTTATAACAGTTTGTGGTTTACTCTTAACTACCCCTTGTGTCCTCAAGTTCCTCCAACAGCGGCTAACCCAGATGACCCAGGTCGCCACCAACCAAATCTTACTTCACTGTATGCACCTCTTCCCACTAAACCCCCTCCTTTGGCCTTATGCCAGCCTCAAACCCCCATGACTCCCCCTGTCAGCCAGAAGTAGCCAGATCAAGTCGTCACCCATTATGACCAAAAGGCTGGAATGTTAGGCTGGAGGAAGGAAAAACAAGGACATGCAAACAGAACAGAGAGATACCATAAAAGGAGAACAGACCAGACCCCAAGGTCTGTGCTTTATATGGAAAGGAGACAGCTCTTCCTGAATTCCATCCTTCTGATGTGACAACTAAGTCCCGGATGTCAGCCTCCTCCCTCTTGGAAGGAAAAAAGTTTCTAGTTGTCTATTATGTCACCTTTAGCCAATCATACCTCTCCACGCCCCCTAGGATAGCTTGCCCACTCCTCTCTCTCCTAACCCCTTATAAGCCCTTACCTTCCTGACCGGGTGTGACTTCCCTGGCCTGTGTTTCAGACCTGGAAGCATCACCCGGGAGTGGCATTCAAATAAACTACCTTGCCCTTTGTTGCCTCTCTTCGCCTGCTTATTTCGGGTAAAATTTATCTTACATAAATATATATGAATAAAATAACTGGGTTGTATGATGAGTTTGTGTATAAGTTTAAGAGAACTGCCAAGTTGTTTCCCAACATGCTAGTACCATTTTATACTCTCACCAGTAATACATGAGATTTCCACTTGTTCCACATCCTCATCACCCCTTGGTTTGGTCAGGTTTCTTATTTTAGCTGTTCTAGTGGGTATGCTAATATTAGCTCATTGTAATTCTAATTTGCCTTTCTCTGATGACAAATGATGTTGAAACTGTTTTATATGATTATTGGCTTATATTTTATATTTTCTTTTGTAATATGTCCATTCAAATCCTTTGCCTATTTTTAAAAATTGAGTTATTTCTCTTTTTGTTATTGAGTTGTAAGAGTTCTTTACATATTCTTGTATATAAGTCCTTTGCCAAAATAAAAGCAAACAAAATATTTTTACAAACTCTAGAGTTAAACTACTATTTCAAAGTTAAAATTGTTTCCATCTAGTCTCTCACCTGCTATGAGAATGGAAAAGATTTCATTACTTAAACACAAAAGTTTTCATTACTTAAAAAATATAGATACGTGAAGCTTTGTGTTAGGAAACTACAAATTCTGAAAGGAAAAAAAACCCCACAGGAAATAGAGGTGAAACATAAGTAAAGAAAAAAGTCATTTCTTACATAACTTAGAAGGCCCTGTTAGAACACCCAGATCATTGTAAGGTTGAAGGCACTGGGGGGAGGGGTGAGCACGTCGGACACTGATGATGTGCCAAAGTCCCTGCTTGCTGCCCCCTCCCAACCTGAAAAATGTGCTTTAGGCTAGCCAATCCTTGCGCCACCGTAAATCTAAGCTCTCCCTCCCCCTACCTTCTTTAAACACTTGCTGCCTGCCCTGCTGGGTGTGGCTTTCCCAGCCTCCATTTCTGTACACTGAGAAACCTCACCCAGGAATTGCATTCAAATAAACTACCTGGCCCTTTGTTGCTTCTCTTCATCTGCTTATTTCAGCTAGAATTTATCTTATATTTGGTGCCGAAATCCCAGAAAGGAGTGTAAGCACTGGGCCCCGACCGGCCACCGGTGGCCCTGCCTCTCCTTCCCTGACCCAGGACCTCAGCCTGCTCTCTGCCGCATGGACTATTTTCTGGTGAGTCCCTCAGTATTCCCTGGTCTGTTTCCCTCCCTAACTCCATTTCACCTGGTCTGTTAGAAATTGTAGCTACATCCAGGTGGGGCACCCAGCCCCTGGGCATTCAGCCCACCCTCTGCAGCCGTCCGGCTCACCCCTGGCCCTGTGGTGGGGGAGACGTCCCTCACCCAGGACCCAGGATGTCTCCCCTGACTTGGCGTGCTGGGGACACTGGGTGCTCCTCTCAGCGGGATTAGTTGGGAAGTGGCGCAGACATGGAGAACTAGCCCTCAAAAGCAGAGGCTCAGACCCTGCTGCAGTGTCTCATTTCTAATTTGGCTACTCTATATTTGTCCCAGGAAATTCGAAAATGGAAGCTAGTCTTTCTTTGCTCTGAGGCCGGGCCTCAGTATCCCTTGGACAATCAGTCTCGCTGGCCCCCTGAGGGAACTTTCAATTTTGGCCTCCTCACCGACTTAACTAATTATTGCCACCAGAGCGGAGAGTAGGGTGAAATCCCAAATGTGCAGGCTTTTTGGACTTTGTGCTCCTGCCCAGACCTTTACATTAAGTGTTCAATGACTCATTTCTCCTGGCCCAATCTCCAGTTAAAGACTGTCAGCCTCTTACTCTACTCAGTCCTTCTTCCTTTTTTTTTTTGATGGTGAAAGATTTTTTATTTTATGTGTCTAAAGTATGGATTTCAGTGAGGCCTACCTTAGAATGTAAACTTGAGTGGCACACATCACATTATATAAAGCCAAAGTATGCCACATTTTTTTTTGAGAGGGCATCTCTCATATTTATTGACCAAATGGTTGTTAACAACAATAAAATTCTGTATAGGGGAGTCAATGCTCAATGCACAATCATTAATCCACCCCCAGCCTAATTCTTGTCAGTCTCCAATCTTCTGAAACATAACGAACAAGTTCTTACATGATGAACAAATTCTTACATAGTGAATAAGATCTTACATGGTGAAGAGTACAAGGGCAGTCATCACAGAAACTTTCGGTTTTGATCACACATTATGAACTATAAACAATCAGGTCAAATATGAATATTCGTTTGATTTTTATACTTGATTTATATGTGAATCCCACATTTCTCCCTTTATTATTATTATTATTTTTATTTTTAATAAAATGCTGAAGTGGTAGGTAGATGCAAGATAAAGGTAGAAAACATAGTTTAGTGTTGTAAGAGAGCAAATGTAGATGATCAGGTGTGTGCCTGTAGACTATGTATTAATCCAAGCTAGACAAGGGCAATAAAACATCCACGATGCAGAAGATTTCTCTCAAAACAGGCGGGGGGGTGAGGTTCTGAGCCTCACCTCTGTTGATCCCCAATTTCTCACCTGATGGCCCCCCTGCGACTGTGCCTGTCTTAGGTTGTTCCTCCCTTGAGGAATCTTACCCGTCTCTGGCTAACCAGTCATCTTCCGAGGCCATACAGGGAAATGTAAAGTTGGTAAGTTAGAGAGAAGCCATATTGTTTGCAAAGGTTAGCTTTTTACTTCTTTGCAGATTTATGCCCTGTGGCTTCTATGCCCAGCACTTGTCTCGAGGTATCTTTACCACTTGGAGGAATTATGATACTCGGTAAATTCGATATGAGGCACGAATTCTATTTAAGGGTTGTAATTAGGAAGGAAGAAGAAAAGCTATGGAGGTAGCAGATGGAAGAAAACATGGGAGGATTGATTAGTTCTTTGACATATCTTCTTGTAGAGTAACTTAAGTATGTATAGGTTTTAAATTACTAATTAAATTGCACACACATTAACATAATAGGAATACAGTTACATAACCAAAGCAGATCTATAATTACCAGCCATCTCCAGTGAAGCCAAGAAAACCTGTTAGGCACCCTAGGCATTTGTGAAAATTTGTCTGTGATATAATGGATATTGTCCAACTGTACTTGAACAGTCTGGGAGAAATCAAATTAAAACAACCCATTCCTGGGAACTGTTCACATCCCATATGTTCTTTTAACAGTAGATAGTCTGTAGTTGTAAGATTTTTGGAGCACTACAACTTGCACTTCTCCTAATTCTTGGTTGAGTTCCAACAGTATTGATCCAGTCAAATTTGTTGTTTTACTGTATGCACAGGCCAGCTTAGATATCTCCTTCTTCATTCCAATGGCAAGTCCAGGAACCAGTGGGATGAATGCAGCTACAACTGCAGCATCGCCTGGATCTTTGTTGAGGTTTTTTGATGGTCATCTTCTGGTATGAGTCTTCCAGAGAGTGCTGATGTTGGAAGTTCTTCTTCATATCGTATCTTAGTTCATTTTCTGGGTAGCCAAATTAGGCTTTGATCCTCTGTATAAACACAAACAAACTCTTTGCCCACACTTTGGTATGCCCCTTATACCATTGTGTAGAACTCATTGGAGGTCACCACACAGGAACTGCTTTTTTTTTTTTTTATTAAGAGAAAGGAATATTATCAGAAAAGTGTACCTCCATAGCCAATCATCTGACACCCTTTAAGTGATCAAAATTAAGGATATTTAAAGCATGCTTTAATCTTTGATTTACCATTAGTTTTATCCTATCAAGGAGTAATCCCCCTTTTCTTTTTTCTTTCTTTCTTTTTAATCTTTAATCTACACTTACATGAAGAATGCTCTGTTTACTAGGCTCTCCCCTATACCAGGTCCCCCCTATAAAACACTTTACAGTCACTGTCCATCAGCATAGGAAAATGTTGTAGAATCATTACTTGTCTTCTCTGTGTTGTACATCCCTCCCCTTTCTCCCACTCCCCCATGCATGCTAATCTTAATACCGCTCTTCTTCCCCCCCCTTATCCCTCCCTACGCACCCACCCTCCCCAGTCCCTTTCCCTTTGGTACCTGTTGGTCCATTTTTGGATTCTGTAATTCCGCTGCTGTTTTGTTCCTTCAGTTTTTCCTTTGTTCTTATATTCCTCAGATGAGTGAAATCATTTGGTATTTCTCTTTCTCCGCTTGGCTTATTTCACTGAGCATAATACCCTCCAGCTCCATCCATGTTGCTGCAAATGGTAGGATTTTCCCTCTTCTTATGGCTGATTAGTATTCCATTGTGTATATGTCCCACATCTTCTTTATCCATTCATCTACTGATGTATATTTAGGTTGCTTCCAATTCTTGGCTATTGTAAATAGTGCTGCGATAAACATAGGGGTGCGTCTGTCTTTCTCAAACTTGATTGCTGCATTCTTAGGGTAAAATCCTAGGAGTGGAATTCCTGGGTCAAATGGTAAGTCTGTTTTGAGCATTTTTTTTTTTTGGAGATCTAATTGGTTTTATTAAGTGATTCATGAATTGGACATCATTCCCCCTCGCAAGTAGTGAAATGCCCCCACAAAGGTGTACAAAATGGAGTTTTTATAGGAGGGCGCCGCAAAAAATTATTAGCAAAAGAAAACATCATTCTTTCAAGTCAGGTCACCCGCCCTCAGGAGCAGCGGAGGGTCTTATGCAGATGACCTCACTAGGAAGTTCCCAACTAATTAGTTTAAAATCCCACTCCTGGGAGAGGCTGAAACTGCAGTGACGTTGGGCGCGAAGCCCCAGCTTGGTGATAGTCTGGGAGAAGTGACTCTGTGCTGGGCCTGCGTTTTTCTTTTTTTATTTTTTTATTTTTTCTTTTTTTTTTTGAGAGGGCATCTCTCATATTTATTGATCAAATGGTTGTTAACAACAATAAAATTCTGTATAGGGGAGTCAATGTTCAATGTACAATCATTAATCCATCTCAAGCCTAATTCTCTTCAGTCTCCAATCTTCTGAAACATAACGAACAAGTTCTTAAATGGTGAACGAATTCTTACATAGTGAATAAATTCTTACATGGTAAACAGTACAAGGGCATTCATCGCAGAAACTTTCGGTTTTGATCACGCATTATGAACTATAAACAATCAGGTCAAATATGAGTATTCGTTTGATTTTTATACTAGATTTATATGTGGATCCCACATTTCTCCCTTTATTATTACTATTATTTTTATTTTTAATAAAATGCTGAAGTGGTAGGTAGATGCAAGATAAAAGTAGAAGAGATAGTTTAGTGCTGTAAGAGGGGAAATGTAGATGATCAGGTGTGTGCCTATGGACTAAGTATTAATCCAAGCTAGACAAGGGCAGCAAAACATCCACAGATGCAGAAGATTTCTCTCAAAACAGGGGGGAGGTGAGGTTCTGAGCCTCACCTCTGTTGACTCCCAATCTCTCACCTGATGGCCCCCCTGCGACTGTGCCTGTCTTAGGTTGTTCCTCCCTTGAGGAATCTTACCCGTCTCTGGCTAACCAGTCATCTTCCGGGGCCATACAGGGAAATGTAAAGTTGGTAAGTGAGAGAGAAGCCATATTGTTTGAAAAGGTTAGCTTTTTACTTCTTTGCAGATTTATGCCCTGTGGCTTCTATGCCCAGCACTTGTCTCGAGGTATCTTTACCACTTGGAGGAATTATGATACTCGGTAAATTCGATATAAGGCACGAATTCTATTTAAGGGTTGTAATCAGGACGGAAGAAGAAAAGCTATAGAGGTAGCATATGGAAGAAAACATGGGAGGATTGGTTATTTCTTTGACATATCTTCTTGTAGATTACCTTAAGCATGTATAGGTTTTAAACTACTAACTAACTTGCGCTCACATATTAACATAATAGGAATATGGTGACATAAACAAAGCAAATCTATAATTACCATCCATCTCCAGTGAAGCAAAGAAAACCATTTAGGCACCCTAGGCATTTGTGAAAATTTGTCTATGATATGATGGATATTGTCCAACTGTACTTGAACAGTCTGAGAGAAATCAGACAAATTAAAGCAACCCATTTCTGGGATCTGTTCACATCCCATATGTTCTTTTAACCATAGATAGTCTATAGTCATAAGATTTTGGAGTGCTACAACTTGCACCCCTCCCAACTACTGGTTGAGTTCCAACAGTACAGATCTGGTCAAATTCATTGTCTCACTGTATGCACATGCCAGCCCAGACATCTCCCTCCTCATTCCAATGGCAAGTCCAGGAAATGGTGGGGTGGATGCAGCCACAACCGCAGCATCGTCCGGATCCCTGTGGAGGCTTTTTGATGATCATCCCCTGGCACAAGTCCTCCAGAGAGTGCTGATGCCAGAAGCTCCTCCTCATATCATATCTTAGTTGATTTTCTTTGTAGCCAAGCCAGGCCTTGATCTTCTGCATAGAAACAAAGAGACCCTTTACCCACACTTTGACATGCCCTCTATACCACTGTGCAGAACTCATTGGAGGTCAGCACACAGGAACTGCTTTTTTTTTTTTATTAAGAGAAAGGAATATTATCAGAAAAGAGTACCTCCATAGCTGATCATCTGACACCCTTTAAGTGATCAACATTAAGGATATTTAAAGCATGCATTAATCTTTGATTTACCAATAGTTTTATCCTATCAAGGAGTAATCCCCCTTTTCTTTCTTTCTTTCTTTTTTTTTTAATCTTTAATCTACACTTACATAAAGAATACTGTGTTTACTATGCTCTCCTCTATATCAGGTCCCTCCTAAAAACCACATTACAGTCACTGTCCATCAGCTTAGCAAAATGTTGTAGAATCACTACTTGTCCTCTCTGTGTTGTACAGCCCACCCTCCCCTTTCTCCCTCTCCCCCATGCATGCTAATCTTAATACCCCCCTTGTTCTTCCCCCGCCTATCCCTCCCTGCCCACCCATCCTCCCCAGTCCCTTTCCCTTTGGTACCTGTTAGTCCATTTTTGGATTCCGTAATTCCGCTGCTGTTTTGTTCCTTCAGTTTTTCCTTTGTTCTTATACTCCTCAGATGAGTGAAATCATTTGGTATTTCTCTTTCTCCACTTGGCTTATTTCACTGAGCATAATACTCTCCAGCTCCATCCATGTTGCTGCAAATGGATGGATTTTTCCACTTCTTATGGCTGAGTAGTATTCCATTGTGTATATGTCCCACATCTTCTTTATCCATTCATCTACTGATGTATATTTAGGTTGCTTCCAATTCCTGGCTATTGGGGTGCATCTGTCTTTCTCAAACTTGATTGCTGTGTTCTTGGGGTAAATTCCTAGGAGTGGAATTCCTGGGTCAAATGGTAGGTCTGTTTTGAGCATTTTGATGAACCTCCATACTGCTTTCCACAATGGTTGAACTAATTTATATTCGCACCAGCAGTGTAGGAGGGTTCCCCTTTCTCCACAGCCTCGCCAACATTTGTTGTTGTTTGTCTTTTGGATGGCAGCCATCCTTACTGGTCTGAGGTGATACCTCATTGTAGTTTTAATTTGCATCTCTCTGATAATTAGTGATGTGGAGCATCTTTTCATGTGTCTGTTGGCTATCTGTATTTCTTTTTTAGAGAACTGTCTGTTCAGTTCCTCTGCCCATTTTTTAATTGGGTTATTTGTTTTTTGTTTGTTGAGGCATGTGAGCTCTTTATATATTCTGGACGTCAAGCCTTTATCGGATCTGTCATTTTCAAATATATTCTCCCATACTGTAGGGTTCCTTTTTGTTCTATTGATGGTATCTTTCACTGTACAGAAGCTTTTCAGCTTAATATAGTCCCACTTGTTCATTTTTGCTGTTGTTTTCCTTGCCCAGGGAGATATGTTCAAGAAGAGGTCACCCATGTTTATGTCTTAGATGTTTTTGCCTATGTTTTTTTCCATGAGTTTAATGGTTTCATGACTTACATTCAGGTATTTGATCCATTTTGAGTTTACTTTTGTATATGGGGTTAGACAATGGTCCAGTTCCATTCTCCTACATGTAGCTGTCCAGTTTTGCCAGCACCATCTGTTGAAGAGACTGTCATTTCGCCATTGTATGTCCATGGCTCCTTTATCAAATATTAATTGGCCATATATGTTTGGGTTAATGTCTAGATTCTCTAGTCTGTTCCATTGGTCTGTGGCTCTGTTCTTGTGCCAGTATCAAATTGTCTTGATTACTATGGCTTTATAGTAGAACTTAAGTTGGGGGGTGAGATCCCCCCTACTTTATTCTTCTTTCTCAGGATTGCTTTGGCTATTCAGGGTCTTTGGTGTTTCCATATGAATTTTTGAATTATTTGTTCCAGTTCATTGAAGAATGTTGCTGGTAATCTGATAGGGATTCCATCAAATCTGTATATTGCTTTGTGCAGGATGGCCATTTTGACAATATTGATTCTTCCTAATCACGAGCATGGGATGAGTTTCCATTTGTTAGTGTCCCCTTTAATTTCTCTTAAGGGTGACTTGTAGTTTTCAGAGTATAGGTCATTCACTTCTTTGGTTAGATTTATTCCTAAGTATTTTATTCTTTTTGATGCAATTGTGAATGGAAGTGTTTTCCTGATTTCTCTTTCTATTGGTTCATTGTTAGTGTATAGGAAAGCTACAGATTTCTGTGTGTTAATTTTGTATCCTGCAACTTTTCTGTATTCCAATATCAGTTCTAGTAGTTTTGGAGTGGAGTCTTTAGGGGTTTTTTTTGTACAATATCATGTCATCTCCAAATAGTGACAGTTTAACTTCTTCTTTACCAATCTGGATTCCTTGTATTTCTTTGTTTTGTCTGATTGCCATGGCTAGGACCTCCAGTACTATGTTAAATAGCAGTGGGGAGAGTGGGCATCCCTGTCTAGTTCCTGATCTCAGAGGAAAAGCTTTCAGCTTCTCGCTGTTCAGTATAATGTTGGCTGTGGGTTTATGATATATGGCCATTATTATGTTGAGGTACTTGCTCTCTATTCCCATTTTGCTGAGAGTTTTTATCATGAATGGATGTTGAATTTTGTCAGATGCTTTTTCAGCATCTATGGAGATGATCATGTGGTTTTTGTCTTTCTTTTTGTTGATGTGGTGGATGATGTTGATGGATTTTCAAATGTTGTACCATCCTTGCATCCCTGGGATGAATCCCACTTGGTCATGGTGTATGATCCTTTTGATATACTTTTGAATTCAGTTTGCTAATATTTTATTAAGTATTTTTGCATCTACATTCATCGGGGATATTGTTCTGTAATTTTCTTTTTTGGTGGGGTCTTTGCCTGGTTTTGGTATTAGGGTGATGTTGGTTTCATAGAATGAGTTTGGGATTATTCCCCCCTCTTCTATTTTTTGAAAAAGTTTAAGGAGAATGGGTATTATGTCTTCTCTGTGTGTTTGATAGAATTCCGAGGTAAATCCATCCGGCCCGTGTGTTTTGTTCTTCGGTAGTTTTTTAATTGCTGTTTCAATTTCTTTGCTCGTAATTGGTTTGTTTAACTTTTGTGTTTCTTCCTTGGTCATTCTTGGAAGGTTGTATTTTTCTAGGAAGTTGTCCATTTCTTCTAGGTTTTCCAGCTTGTTGTCATATAGGTTTT
Source organism: Manis javanica (assembly GCF_040802235.1). Lineage (NCBI taxonomy): Eukaryota > Metazoa > Chordata > Mammalia > Pholidota > Manidae > Manis > Manis javanica. Next base: position 31,676,989 of record NC_133170.1, on the reverse strand, counting down.
CATAGTAGTCTTTAATAATTCTTTGTATTTCTGTGGAGTCTGTCGTGATTTTTCCATTCTCATTTCTGTTTCTGTTGATTTGTGTTGATTCTCTTTTTCTCTTAATAAATTTGGCTAGAGGCTTATGTATTTTGTTTAATTTCTCAAAGAACCAGCTCTTGGTTTTATTGATTTTTGCTATTGTCTTATTCTTCTCAATTTTGTATATTTCTTCTCTGATCTTTATTATGTCCCTCCTTCTGCTGACTTTAGGCCTCATTTGTTCTTCTTTTTCCAGTTTTGATAATTGTGATGTTAGACTATTCATTTGGGATTGTTTTTCCTTCTTCAAGTGTGCCTGGATCACTATATACTTTCCTCTTAGGACTGCTTTCACTGCGTCCCACAGAAGTTGGGGCTTTGTGTTGTTGTTGTCATTTGTTTCTATATATTCCTTGATCTCTATTTTAATTTGTTCATTGATCCTTTGATTATTTAGTAGCATGTTGTTAAGCCTCTATGTGTTTGTGAGCCTTTTTGTTTTCTTTGTAGAATTTATTTCTACTTTTATACCTTTGTGGTCTGAAAAATTCGTTGGTAGAATTTCAATATTTTGGATTTTGCTGAGGCTCTTTTTGTGGGCTAGTATGTGGTCTATTCTGGAGAATGTTCCATGTGCACTTGAGAAGAATGTATATCCTGCTGCTTTTGGATGTAGAGTTCTAGAGATTTCTATTAGGTCCATCTGCTCTACTGTGTTGTTCAGTGCTTCCGTGTCCTTACTTATTTTCTGTCCGGTGGATCTATCCTTTGGGGTGAGTGGTGTGTTGAAGACTCCTAAAATGAATGCATTGCAGTCTGTTTTCCCCTTTAGTTCTGTTAGTATTTGTTTCACATATGTTGGTGCTCCTGTGTTGGGTGCATATATATTTAGAATGGTTATATCCTCTTGTTGGACTGAGCCCTTTATCATTATGTAGTGTCCTTCTTTATCTCTTGTTACTTTCTTTGTTTTGAAGTCTATTTTGTCTGATATTAGTACTGCAACCCCTGCTTTCTTCTCACTGTTGTTTGCCTGAAATATGTTTTTCCATCCCTTGACTTTTAGTCTGTACATGTCTTTGGGTTTGAGGTGAGTTTCTTGTAAGCAGCATATAGATGGGTCTGGCTTTTTTATCCATTCTATTACTCTGTGTCTTTTGATTGGTGCATTCAGTCCATTTACATTTAGGGTGACTATTGAAAGATATGTACTTATTGCCATTGCAGGCTTTAAATTCATAGTTACCAAAGGTTCAAGGTTAGCCTCTTTAGTATCTTACAGTCCTTCTTCCTTTTAGGATCCGCCAGAAGACCTCAGTCGCCTGCCTCACTCAGCTCGCAATCCCCTCCCCCTCTCTCCACCACCATCTGTAAGTCCTTTGTCCTCATATGTGTCGCCGCCATCTCAAAGTCCTACAATCTCAACCATGCCATTGTCCTGCTCTCCTCTTCCGGTGGCTGTACCACCCCCTCCCCCTCTCCTTCCTTCTTCCCCACCCTCTTCCCCCACCGGAACATGCCCCTCCCACCCTCTGGTTCCAGAAGCCACAGACAAGAGGCTGAAGAGAGGGAACTCAATTGGATATCAGTGACTCAAGTCTTTATATTGGTGTGTCTGTCTGTGTATATGTTTTTTTGTGTGAGGTATTGCTGACTGTAGTCATTGTGTCTTAGTTTGTATGTTTGTGTGTCAAACTGTGCAGATGAAAAATATTTTCCTACCTCTGGATGTGTTGGATTCTCCCAGAGGAGGACGCCGCCCCAAATCACTCACGAAAGGCGTCTCTTGATGCAATAAGCAAGAGGAATTTATTCAGGAACCAGCTAGCTGGGGTCCAAGTTAGCCAGAAGCAGCGGGTCTCAACAAGGACCCTGAGCACACTAAGCCATAAGGTTTTATAGCATTTACAAAGGGGGCAACATTTTCCACAATCACAGTACAGTGTTTTTTCATAGACACATAAATCTTTGCCTGGGGCCACATCCTGGGGTCTGGTTAGATAAGATTACCTTCGGAATGTTTAGGGTGGTTCTAGTAAGATAAGCTTGGTGTGTATGATTAACTGATTTGAGGTCAGCTAACTAAAGGTCACTACATTTAACACTGGCTGACTAACTTGTTTTTCAAGATTCTAATAATTTTCCTCCTTCTAGGTTAGGGGGTGGTATTTAAGCCTTTAAGATGGCTGTACTTATGCTAACTTTTGATTCTTCAGATCCTACAGATGGTATTAATAAAATTTGATTGAAAAACAAGCACTTGTGAAAATTGGGCATTTTAAAACTTCCAGGAAATCCGATAAAAAATGTTAAGCATTAATGCTAATTTAGGTTTGGCTGAGGCAGTTATGTTCTTGTAGTTATCAGCTGCCTAAGTTTACCTAAAGTCATTTAAGTTGATGTTATCTGCTAAATCTTTTAAGAATAAAATGCTTAAAGGCTTGGCTTTGTCTAATATTCAGTACTTTTACCTCTAGTTAACTCTGATATTTTCCAGAGGGCTGCTGGAACAGGTCAGAGGAACTTTTTCTCATTGGAGAAAATATTTAGCTAATTTGGCTTATTTATCTGATATATATTTACCTAAAAAGCACTGTCAAAAGGAATGATGCTAAACTTTGTTACTGAATGTTTTGTGGTATAGAAATATCTGAATTTCCTTATGTCAACTGTCTTATAGTGGGCTCTCATCAGATCTTTGGCCATTGTCATTTGTAAGTCTTTTGTCATTTATAGTCACTGTTTTATTACTCCTAAACTAGTAAAGAACTAGATTTCAGCAGAACAAGTATTAGTTACATAAGATTATGTAAACTAAGGAAAATGATTTTATAGCTTTTTGTTTCAAATGTTGTTGATAAAGTATTTTAAGCTTTTTCTCTTAAGCTGACAACAGTTTAGTAAATAACTATCTTTACAAGCAGAACTGAAACTTTATCTTTCTCTCTACCTGATCCCTCCAGAATTTAAAAACTCTCAGGGACTATTTTTATATTTCATGGCAGTATGTTTATTTGCACAAGTTCAATAAGAACCTGCTTTCCTTATAAGAAGACCGATTAAAAACACAGATTATACTACCAAGGCTTTAACTGGAACATCATACCTGAGAGACACGTGCATAAACTCAGATATGGACAGCTTTAAGGAACTAAGATTGACTTTATAAAGCCAACAAAGCCCCTTGGAATAACTAGTCTGGTACCTTGCTTACAGAGTTCCCAGCAGCCTTAACAGGTGAGTAAGGAAGGTCATTTTCTGGCAGGTGGAGGAACCTCAAGATGTCTTGGGAACCTCAAGAAGAGAGGAATTCACCCAAATGTACAGGTACTGCAAGCACAACCTGATGGCAAGTCTGGCTTAGCTTTCTGGCCTCAAGAGGCCTTTAAAAGTTCAATCTGAAATCCCTTACAAAAAGTTCCAACAAAGCACATTTAAAAGAGCCTATGTAATCAATTGCTCTTCTTGCTGCACTTATGCAAATAATGAAGCCAACTGTTAATTATTTTCTTAACCTGGTTACTTCTAATAAAAATAAGGGTGATTTTAAAGAAAAGTATTGTTTCAATAATGCAGTCTTATCTATACTAAATCCTAATACTAGTCATTGAGATGTAAACTCGATCCAGAATTTTAGTTTCCTCATAATACCTGGCTATGATTCTCAATTAAACTCTTCATCTTTTCAGTTCTCATATTCAGCCATGCATTCTTAATCTCATCAAGTTTGTCCTTCCAGAATAGAAGCGCCCTCTCAAGGCCCTCTCAACTGTCCAGTGATAGAAACCTAGCTGCACACTTTACTGTGTCTCTTCTCAGCATGAAGCAGCCAGAGTGGTCATTGCCCCTTTTCCCTAGCAGCAGCTAGAGTCTCTATCTGTAGAAAGAAAATGAGACAAAGACCATAAGCTTAGACAGAATTAAGTGAGAGCCTCTAGAGAAAGCAAAGCAAAATATTTGCAGTCAGAGCAGTATAACTACATGCTATGAAACCCGCCCCCCCCCCATGACGCCCCTTGTCAGCCAGAAGTAGCCAGATCAAGTCATCGCCCATTATGACCAAAAGGCTGGAATATAAGGTTGAAGGCACTGGGGGGAGGGGGGAGCATGTCGTACACTGATGACGTGCCAAAGTCCCCGGTTGCTGCCCCCTCCCAACCTGAAAAATGTGCCTTAGGCTAGCCAATTCTCACACCGCTGCAAATCTAAGCTCTCCTTCCCCCTACTTTCTTTAAAAACTTGCTGCCTGCCCTGCTGGGTGTGACTTTCCCAGCCTCCATTTCTGTAGACTGAGAAACCTCACCCAAGAATTGCATTCAAATAAACTACCCGGCCCTTTGTTGCCTTTCTTCGCCTGCTTATTTTGGCTAGAATTTATCTTACAACCATCTAAATCCTTACTGCCTTTCCTGGAACTTCCTCTTTGTTTAATAATTCCATATGCCATAGTGTCATCAGCCAAGGTTAGCCATGCCTGGGTTACCATTGATTGGCCCAAAACAAACATAGAGAAGAGTAAAGAAAGAATAAGAAGGAGCAAAAAGGAAAGCTGAAGGGGGGTGTTCTCAGCTACCTCAGATAGCTCTCCAGGCAAGCAAGCCAAACTCTTAAAAAAGAAAGACAGAGTTGCTTTTTCTTCTGCCCAAGCAAATGAAGAAAATACATGGGAATTTTCAATTTTTTTATGTGCAAAATCAACATCTGGAGAGCTTGTTAAGAATGTCGATTCACAAATATTATCCCCAGAGATTCCAGTTCATTACCTCTCTAGTTGACCCCAGCAATCAATTTTTACCAGTCAGATTCCAGAGACTCTCATGCCATGGGCTCCACACAGGCCTGGCTTCACAGTAGTCGCACAGAGCCCTGTATTCAAGGACCCCACAGTTGGTGTAATGTTCTCTTGGAGCCATCTGGAAACTCTTAATAACTTTTGAAGAAGAGGCTCCTCATTTTCATTTTACACTAGGTCTTGCAAATTACGTAGCTGGTCCTGTCCCCAGTGGACAACATTTTGAAAAACACTGCAGTGTGGGTTAGATTCCTAAATTTCAATCTTCCACTACTGAAAATATCCAGGCAATTATCTATAGATTTATTGGATTTTAAGTCTGATAGACAGTCAGCATCTGAATAAAATCACTTTACACAGTTTCTACTTGGCACTCTTGTGTCCCTGAGTAGGTTGTTTCCAGAGGTAGAGCCCAAGGAGACAAGTAGCCATTGTTCTTGAAGCAAATTCCTAGAGAATTGTGAGAACTGGCAATTATTTGTGCCAGGAAGGGGTAAAGAAAAAAAGTAAAAAAATAGGTGGATAAAAAATAATACCTGAAAAATAATACATATATCACTCTCAGGCACTTAGGGGAGTCAAAATTGGCCCAACAAAGGTAAACAGATAGGCCTGAAATTCAATTATTTAAAGAAAATTTTGGTCATTAAAAGCTAGAAAAAGTTAAAGTCCTTTGGAACCCATTCTAATCTAATCTAATTCATTGAACTCTTTCACCGGTGGTCAGCAGAGAAGGGGACTTAAAGAAAATGTTTCACAGATTGTCACAGTGTTTTATGGGACAATTTAAAGAAGCTTTAGGACAGCTCATCAAGAGTTCACATTTCCTCATTCATTGTTTATCACTGGTGGAGCATCAGCAATGTACATGCCATGGGGTAAAGAAAACAGAACCACAGCAATGAGTCAGTTCCATCCAGGCTAAAAAATAGAATCAGTATACATTTCAGTTAAATCTAAAAAGCAGGTTGCTTTTGCCGTTGTAATTCAACATTTGCTCTCATGTCAGCAGATGACAGTCACTGAGTCGGAGTAATCAGGTTTAGGAGTCTACCTGGCCTTAAAGGAGGACAAAAAAGGAAAGGCTGCATAAGATTTACCCATAAAGGCCAGCTGGTTATTTCACATTTCTTGGGGCTGTTCATTTTCAATCACTCTTAAGTGGCTTCAGGAAGGTATAAGTCATCATGATTTTCACCATTATTATCAATAATGCCACCTCTATGTAGTAACTATAATAACAATAGCTAATATACATAGGCTATTTACTATGTGCTGAACATTTTATGAGTTTTTTGTATACATATATATATTAATTCATGTAATCCTACTGTAAGATAAATTTTAGCCAAAATAAGCAGGCGAAGAGAGGCAACAAAGGGCCAGGTAGTTTATTTGAATGCCATTCCCAGGTGATGTTCCACAGCCTGAAACACAGGCCAGGGAAGTCACACCTGGTCACGGAGGTGGGGGCTTATGAGGGATTAGGAGGGGGAGGAGTGGGCAAGCTATCCTAGGGGGCGTGGAGAGGTATGATTGGCTAAAGGTGACATAATAGACAACTAGGAACTTTTTTTCCTTCCAAGAGGGAGGAGGCTGACATTCGGTCTTAGTTGTCACATCAGAAGGATGGAATTCAGGAAGAGCTGTCCCCTTTCCATATTAGGCACAGACCTTGGGGTCTGGTCTGTTCTCCCCCTATGGCATCTCTCTGTTCTGTTTGCATGTCCTTGTTTTTCCTTCCTCCAGCCTAACACTTATCACATCCCTTGACAGCACAGCTGTTATCTCCATTTTACACATGAGGAATTGAGGCAGAGAGCTCAAGGGATTTGTTAAAGGTCACATAGCTATGAAATAGCAGAGCCAGGATTCAAATACAGGGACTATGACTGTTACCCAAGCACTTAAACACAGGGCTATGTAGTGAAGGGCACTATTCTGGGAGCTCAATGAACCAAGGCAAACAGCATTGCTCTTAGCATTTTTGGGGTTATAGATTCCTTTGAGAATCTATAATCCTCAGAAAAATAAACATATACACCATATATTTACAAATTGCCAGAGGACCTCCCTGCTCCTCAAAGACCATACATTCACTTTTTTGACTCAATCCCAATTTAAGCATGCCTACACCCAACGCTACTTGCTTAAAACTGAAAATTCATTATTACTCACAAAGATGAAGAGATTTAAAAAATCTAATGTCTCCATGAAGTGTAGACTCAAATGATAAAATGCTAAGAACTTACAGTTGCACCATGTCATCAAATCTGATAATTGGTTATATTTAAATAACACTTTTAAATTTTCATCAGCTGCCAAATTATTTCAATATGGAAGAGTTAATCACTGTAACTCCCAGCATGTAACTTTACTGAGAGCTCAATAAATGATGGCAGAGAGAAGGAAAGGGAGAAAAGGAAGGCAAAATTGCTGTAATGCCTTTTAGTAGTATACTAAATGTGATTTCAAAATATCATTCAACTTTTTTTTCTTGTGATTAGAACCTTTTTTTAATTGAAGTATCATTGATATAGTGTACATGATTTCAAATATACAACACAGTGGTTTAACAGTTACCTATATTATTAAATCCTCACCCCCACTAGTGCTGTTACTATCCATCAACATAAAAAGATGCTAAAGAATCATTGACTATATTCTCCATGCTGTACTTCCATCCCCATAATGAACTTATATTATGATTGAGAATGTTTGTGCCCCTTTATCCCCCCCCTCAACTGCCCCTCATGGTAACCACCAGTAGCTTCTCAGACTCTATGAGTCTGCTACTATTTTGTTCATTCTGTTTTGCTTTGTTTTTATATTCCACAAATAAGTGAAACCATATCATATTTGTCTTTCTCCATACCCTCTAGATCCATCCATGTTGTTGCAAATGGAGGATTTCTTTTTTATGGCTGAATAATATTCCATTGTATATATGTCCCACGTCTTCTTTGTCCATTTATCTATTGACGGACACTTAGGTTGCTTCCATATCTTGGCTATTGTAAATAATGTGGAAAAAACAGGGTTGCAGATATCTTTTTGAATCATGGATTTTGTTTTCTTTGGTAAATTCCTAGAAGTGGAATTTCTGGGTTGAATGGTATTTCTATTTTTAGTTTTTTGAGGAACCTCCATACTGCTTTGCACCATGGTTGCACAAATTTATATTCCCACCAACAGTGTAGAGGGTTCCCTTTTCTCCACATCCTTACTAACACTTGTTACTTCTTGTCTTGATAGAGATTGCATTGAATCTGTAAATTGCTTTTGGCAGGTGGCCATTTTGACAATATTTATTCTTCCCATCCATGAGCATGGGATAGATTTCCATTTATTTGTGTCTTCTTTCATTTCTGTCACAAGTGTCTTATAGTTCTCAACATACAGGTCTTTCACCTCCTTCATTGGTTTATTTCTAGGTATTTTATTCTTTTTGATGCAATTGTAAATGGAATTGTTTTCTTGATTTCTCTTTCTCCTAGTTCATTATTAGTATATAGGAATGCAACAGATTTCTGTGTATTAATTTGTGTCCTGCAACTTTGCTGAATCCAGTTATTAGTTCTAATAGTTTTTGGCTGTGTCTTTAAGGTCTCCTATGTATACCATGTCATCTGCAAACAGTGACAGTTTAACTTCTTCCTTATTAATTTGAATGCCTTTTATCTTTGTCTTTTCTGATTGCTGTAGCTAGGACCTCCAGTACTATGTTGGACAAAAGTGGTGAGAATAGACATCCTTTCCATGTTCTTGATCTTAGAGGAAAAGCTTTCAGCTTTTTGCTGTTAAGTATGATGTTGGCTGTGGGTTTGTCATATTTGGCCTTTATTATATTGAGGTACTTGCCCTCTATATCCATTTTGCTGAGAATTTTTATCATGAATGGTGTTGAATTTCATCAAATGCTTTTTCAGCATCTATTAAGATTGTCATGTGATTTTTATCCTTCTTTTTCTCAATGTGTTGTATAATACTGATTTATGAATATTATACCATCCTTGCATCCCTGGAATAAATCCCACTTGGTTGTGATGGATGATATGTTTGATGTATGTTTGAATTTGTTTTGCTAATATTTTGTTGAGGAATTTTGCATCTATGCTTATCAGAGATATTGGTGCATAATTTTCTTTTTTTGTGGTATCATTGTCTGCTTTTGGTATTAGAGTTATGCTTGTCTCACAGAATGAGTTTGGAAGTACTCCCTCCTCTTCTACTTTTTGGATTATTTTAAGAAAGATGAGTATTACCTCTTTTAAAAATGTTTAGTAGAATTCAGCTATGAAGCCATCTGGTTCTGGACTTTTGTTTGTTGGGAGTTTTTTGATTACCAATTCAATTTCATTGCTGGTAATTGGTCTGTTTAGATTTTCTGTTTCTTCCTGGGTCAGTCTTGGAAGGTTGTATTTTTCTAGGAGTTATCCATTTCTTCTAGGTTGCCCAATTTATTAGCATATAACTTTTCATAGAATTCTCTAATAATTCTTTGTATTTCTGTGGTATTTATTGAGCCTATTCCTTTTTCATTTCTGACTTTGCTTATTTATATATTCTCTCTTTTTTACTTGATAAGTCTGGCTAAGGGTTTATCTAGTTTGTTTATTTTCTCGAAGAACCAGCTCCTGGTTTCATTGATTTTTTTTCTATTGTTTTCTTCTTCTCTATTTTATTAATTTCTTCTCTGCTCTGTATTATGTTCCTTCTGCTAATTTGGGGTTTCATTTGTTCTTCTTTTTCTAGTTTCTTTAATTGTGATTTTAGACTGTTTATTTGGGATTGTTCTTGTTTCTTGAGGTAGGTCTCTATTGCTATGTACTTTTAGAATTTAGAGTCCTCAAATTTTGGGCCATTAAATTTTTGCTTCCATTTGTCACCATATATTGCTTGAGTTCTTTGTTCATTGACCCATTGATTATTTAGAAGCATGTTGTTTAGCCTCCATATTTTTGTAGGCTTTTTTTTGTGTGTGTGTTTGTGTGTAATTCATTCCTAGTTTCATACCATTGCGGTCTGAGAAGCTGCTTGATAAAATTTCAATCTTTTTAAATTTAATGAGGCTCTTTTTTGTGGCCTCATATGTGATCTATTCTAAAGAACATTCCATGTACACTTGAGAAAATTGTGTATCCTGCTGCTATTGGGTGGAATTTTCTATAAATATCTGCTAAGTCCATCTGATCTAATGTGTTGTTCAGTGCCTCTGTTCGTTATTTATTTCTTGTCTGGTTCATCTATCTATTGATATGAGTGGTGTGTCAAAGTCTCCTAAAATGAATGTGTTGCAATCATTTCCCCCTTTAATTCTGTTAGTATTTGTTTCACATATTTAGGTGGTCCTATGTTGGGTGCATAAATATTTTATAATAATATATATTTGTGTAATATATACATGTATATATATCCTCTTGTTGGAATGACGCCTTTATCATTATCATTATGTAATGTCCTTCTTTGTCTCTTATTACTCTCTTTGTTTTGAAATCTATTTCATCTGATACAAGTACTCCTGCTTTTTTTCTCCCTATTATTTACATGAAATATCTTTTTCCATCCCTTTGCTTTTAGTCTGTGTATGTCTTTGGGTCTGAAATCAGTCTCTTGTAGGCAGCATATAGATGGGTCTTATTTCTTCATCCATTTTGCTACTCTATGTCCTTTGATTGGTGCATTCAGTCCATTTACATTTAAGGTAATTATTGGTAGGTCCGTAGTTATTGCCATTTTATTAATTGTTTTCTGCTGTTCTTATAGCTCCTCTCTGTTCCTTTCTTGCTCTTATACTCTTGTTATTTGATAGTTTTCTTTAATGTTGTGATTGGATTTCTCTTTTTTTTGTGTTTCTATTATCAGCTTAAGATTTGTGGTTACCTTATTAAGGTTCAAGAATAGCTTTCTAACTACATAGTCTATGTTAAGTTGATGATTGCTCTATTTCAAACACAATCTAAAAGTACTTATTATTTTTTTTTTTTTAGAGGGCATCTCTCATATTTATTGATCAAATGGTTGTTAACAACAATAAAATTCAGTATAGGGGGGTCAACGCTCAATGTACAATCATTAATCCATCTCAAGCCTAATTCTCATCAGTCTCCAATCTTCTGAAGCATAACGAACAAGTTCTTACATGGTGAACGAATTCTTACATAGTGAATAAATTCTTACATGGTGAACAGTTAAAAGTACTTATTTTTTGTTCTTCTTCCACATACTATGTATTAGATGTCATAATCTGCACTTTTATGTATCATTGACTGATTTTGTGTATAGGTGGTCTTACTACTTTTGTTTTAGTTTCATACTTGTTTGGTAAGTAATTGGTCTACTACCTTTACTATGGGTTTATTTTCACTGGTGAAAACTATTTAGATTTAGGAACATTTCCATCTACAGAAGTCCCTTTAACATACCCTGTAATGCTTGTTTAAGGGTTATAAATTCCTTGATCCTTTGTTTATCTGGGAAATTTTTAATCTCTCCTTCAAATTTCAGTGATTATCTTGCTGGGTAAAGGATTCTTTGTTGAAGGTCCTTCTGTTTCAATACATTAAATATTTCATGCCACTCCCTCTGGCCTATAACGTGTCTGCTGAGAAATCTGCTGATAGCCTGATGGGATCTCCTTTATAAGAATTCTTTTTTCTCTCTCTGGCTGCTTGAAATACTCTCTCCTTAACCTTAATCTTTGCCATTTGAATTATTATACATCTTGGTGTTGTCTTCCTGGGGTTCCTTTTCTTAGGGGCTCTCTGAACTTCCATGACCTGAGTGTCTATTTCCTTCCCCAGACTGGGAAAGTTTTCAACAATTTTTTATTTCTTCAAAGAGACTTTCTATCCCTCTGTCTCTATCTTTTCCTCCTGGTATCCCTATCGTGTGAATACTGTTTTGTTTGGATTGGTCACACAGCTCTCTTATCATTCTTTCATTCCTAGAGAACCTTTTTTCTCTCTGTTCTTCAGCTTTGTTGTGTTCCTGTTCTCTAATTTCATCTCCTTAATTGTCTCTTCTACTTGAAGCAATCTATTATTCATTTCCTCTGTTGTATATTTCATTTCAGTTACTGAATTCTTCAGCTCCAAGCGGCTCTTTTTCAGCTATTCTACCTCTTTGTTGAAGTCCTCCCTGAGATCTTCAGTACTTTTCCCCCAGATCGGTGAGCATATTTGTGATTGTTACTTTGAAATGTCTATCAAGAAAATTTGTACCATATCTCTGTTTCATTTAGCCCTCTTTCTGGTGTCTTTTCCTATAGTATTATTTGTAACATATTCCTCTCTCTCTTCATTTTGTCAGGGTTTCTGTGTTTCTTCCTTTGTATTAGATGTATCTGCTATGCTTCCTAGAGGGTAATGGCTTTATGAAGAAGGCATCCTTTGGTGCCCAGAAGCTCAAGACCTCTCCAATGCCTGGTTCTCCCTTGTGGTGGAGCCCCTGTTGCTGTTGGTGGGCAATGGGAGGGGCCGCCTTTCTGTCTGTTTGCTGGCAATGGTTTATCTCAGTCCTCAGTGAAAGGTAGTTTGCCTCAACCAGCCCTTCATGATCAGAGCAGTGGCTTCTGTTGGGATCATCATAGGAGGGACTGCTCTCTGCTTGCCCTATAGCAATGGTGGGGCTACTGGGTTAATGGGTGCTTGGGGCTCTCTCATGGTTCTGGGGTGGTCAGGCAGCATGTCAAGTCATGTGGTGGCAGGGTGCACAGTGGCAGTGAGTTGCAGGGTTGTGAAGCAGTGAGTCTGTGCACAGCTGCACGGCACTAGGCATGCCAAGGCATTAGTGGCAGTGAGAGGTGTGGGGACCCCCCTGGTGGCAGGAGCAAAGCTCTGGGCTTAGCTGCCCACTGGGAGGAACTGGCTCCTGCAGGTGCCTCCCCAGTTGGGATGAGACAAGGCTAAGAAAGCTGGGAGAGCCTCCCTCTGTCTGCTAAGTGCAAAGTCTGATGCTGCTGGGCTTAGTGGGCTGGCACGCCAGTGGTGTGCACAGAAACACTTCAGGGCTGAGCTGCCAGCAAGGCGGATGGAGCCTTTGGGGTTCCCAAGAGTGCCTGACCTGTTGGGCTGAGGAAGGGCTGGAGAGGTACACCACCTGCCCTTTCTCCTGTAGAGGGAGCTTTATCCAACCCTTGCCCCTATGGTACCCCTCCTGCTGCTGGCAAATCTTTCAAACTGGTGTCTCTGCTTTGGATCTCAGTGGGACCAGTGGAACATGCCTGTCCTCCACAAGAGGCTGGAGTCTCAGCCTCCCAGATTATTCCACTGTCCCTGGTGTCCAGCACTGCTAATCACCAAAACCCAATGCAATGTGGACTCATGCTCCCAGAGAAGATCTCCAGGGCCAGGTGTGCACTACTCCTGGACACCTATCCCTTCTCTGCTCCCTTCATCTGGGATGGGGAAAGGGCTTGGGTGTTGCTCCATCATGGTTCTGCCACTTTTCTGTGTGGTCTTTTCTTCTTCCCCAGGTGTAGGTGGTCTGTCCTGCAGTCTTCAGGTCATTTTCAGGTTCGGTTGTATTTGCTGTAGTTGCTTCCCTGGTACATGTGTGGGAGGAAGTTTCTGCCTTGCCTTCCTACTATACCATCTTTTTATGATGGACTCATTCAACCTATTTTTAATAGCATTCATTCATCCATTTGTTTAACAAGATATTGAATATTTACTATGTAATAAGAACTATGCTAGGCATCAAGAGCATACATTTTAAAGTTACTGTGGCAAATGATAAGATTTCATTCTTTTTATGGATAAGTAATAGTCCATTGCATATACAAACCACATCTTCTGTATCTATTCATGTATTGATGGGCATTTAGGTTGTTTCCATACCCAAAAGATTTGAAAACAGGGACTCAAACAGATACTTGCACTCTAATGTTCGATTATTCACACTAGTTAAAAAGCTGGAAGCAACCCAAGAGTGCATCAATGGATGAATGGACAAACAAAATGTCATATATGCATATGATGGGGTATTATTTACCTGTTCAAAAGGAATGAAGTGCTGACACACACTACAACATAGATGAACCTTGAAAACATATGCTAAGTGAAATAATCCAGACACAAAGGGCAAGTACTGTATGATTCCACTTAAATGAAATAATTAGAATAGGCAAATTCATAGCTATAGAAAGTAGATTAGAGTTTACCAAGGGGAGGGGGAAGCAGGAAATAGTTAATGGGTACAGAGTTTCTGTTTAGGGTAATGGAAAAGTTTTGGAAATAGATTGTGGTGATGGGTGTATGATACTGTAAATATAATTAATGCCACTGAATTGTACACTTAAAAATGATAAAATGGCAAATTTTATATTGTCCATATTTTACCACAAAAAAAGTTGCTGTAGAACAAACATACCAAAAATGTGAAATATGTGAAATGTCAGTTGTTGTGTGATGAACAAAACTGGCAACTAGAGAAACACAAAGGAATATGTAAAGGTTGAAAGCAAAATCTATATAGATGTTGCAAATTTGGTGAGGGAAATTAGGATATTTGCCTTTCCTTTTCAGGCTCTTTCTTCCCTACTCCCTCTCTGCAAATACACATTTTAATAACTAATTCTCAAAATCAAGTTATTCACGTTTTTCTCCAATAAACTTTTTAGCTTCATAGTCCTCCTACTTTTCATCAATTCTTTCCTCAATTAAATGCTAAATGTAGCACCTCTAAATAGCTGGTGTTTATGTAAATGTAGCCAATTAAAGAACAATAATTTGGGAAGGGAGATTCACACACATGACATGTATGAAAATAACCTCAGAACATTCCAGAATAATGTGAAAATAAATGCAAACCAAGACAATTTGGGTTGCTGTCATGTGTCAATTGGTTGTATGACCCAGTAGGAACAGGTAGTTAAATTACCTGGCTGAGAAATTTGAAAATTGAAAGTCCAGAGCAATGATTTTAGAAGATCTTATTAACAATAGAAGCAAACAAGAAGTCACTTAAAACTCTCTGCTGATGGTAAGAACAGTTTATACTCTGTAGAGCTATGCAGGTCTCAGTTTTACTCTACTTTTCCTGTTTTAAAACCAGTTTTAAAACCACACTGATGCATGTTTTTCAAACCTGGGTTCAGTCACAGGAGATCTCTAGCTGTCTCAAATGTCTAGCTAGTTAGCAGACATTTTATAAATAGCATGTAATAGTGTGTCTAAGAGTTCATAATGCTACTCCATTGGGAGGCAACTTACCTCTAGAGAATGCTGTCACATGTCTGTATAGGCATCTTTTCTCAGTATCAATTTGGTTAATAACTACAATTATACTCAACAGATCTGAGCCTTTGTCAGATCTTACCCCTCCAGTGTGCCTTCATACCTTCTTCTTGGGCTACTGCAATAAGTTACTAATTGGTCTCCCTGCCAGCAATCTCACCACCTGCCAAGCCATTCTGTATATTACTGCCAAGACTAACTTTCAAAATGAATTAAGTTCAAAAGCCTTCAAAGGCTCTCAAAGCCAAAATTCCCATAGGCTGAAAGCAGAGGCACTCCAGTCTGTCCCTAACTTGCTATTCCAGAAATTTACTCACATTACT
The DNA here is from genome assembly GCF_040802235.1 of Manis javanica. Taxonomy (NCBI): domain Eukaryota; kingdom Metazoa; phylum Chordata; class Mammalia; order Pholidota; family Manidae; genus Manis; species Manis javanica. The sequence continues at coordinate 31,661,615 of NC_133170.1, read as the reverse complement.
CCATGTGACCCAGGCTAACCAACTATTTACCATTCTTAGACTATGTCCTTCACTTCTGCCTCTCTGTCTTTCATTCCACTGGAAGACCTTTGCTTCCCACCAGCCTATTAATTCTTTCCTAACACTGCAACTAAAAATGGGCATTCTTTTTAATCCTATTAATTAACAAATGTTATGATACATGCATTTTACCACAATTAAATATTTTAATTAAAACACATCCACCCACATATATCACTAAGATCTTAAAATATACCAGAGTCAAAAGACAAAGAAATTATAATTTAGATAGAATGATAAGGCCCAAAGATGATGGAATAATATTTTCAAACTGATAAGAAAAAAATGAAAAACCACTGCCAATCTAGAATTCTATATTCAGATAAATTCTTGTTGAAGACTGCAGACAAAATAAAGCCATTTTCAATGAAACAAACACCAGGAGTGGTTAACATTCACAGATTTTCTCTGAAAAAAAGAAAAACAACTAAAGTATATACTTCAAGGAGAAGGGAACTGAACCCAGACAGAGGGAATAAAATGCAAAAGACAATGGTAAGAATTCTCACCTAATTTGAGTGGGAGTGTAAATTTGTAAAACCACTTTGGGGAACAGTCTGGATTACCAAGTAGGGCTGAATATATAAACATCCTATGACTGAGAAATTCCACTGTTAGGTATAGAAACACCTGTATATGTATAGTAGGAAACATAAAGGAATATAACTTACTATAGCAAAGACCTAGGAAAATAACTGTGATTCCCACTCATCCAAAACCAAATGCAATGGTGTATTTTTCCTTACATATGTGTATAACAATACAATATTATACAGGGCAATAATAGTAGTATAACTTCATTCAGGTACCCAGATACGATTCCAATGTGTGTAAGTATGTGTGGGAGGACCCCCTCCCACACATACTTACACCAAGCAATTCCAAAACACCAGCAGGTGTTCAACTCAGTTCTGATGCTATCTGCCTGGGGACAGCAGCAGATTCCTAGGTTAAGGGCTCCATCCTACAAGACTGCCCTCCACCCCCACTTCAGACTCTGGTCACAATCCCCAGGCAGTTACCTGTGCTTCTGATGTACTGGCTACAGATCAGAGGTTCCTACAACCTCCCCCTTAGGTTCAATTAATTTGCCAGAGCAGCTCACAGAACTCAAGATAAAACACTTGGGTTTACCAGTTTAATAAAGGTAACCATAAAGGACACAAGTTAACATCCAGATACATAGAGCAAGTTCCCAAATAAAGGATCTTCTATCCTCGTGGAGCTTGGGGCCTGGCTTGGTGGCACATGGAGGTGTTCTGGTTCCCCAAGCACAGAAGGCCACTGTGACCAAGAAGCAGGGTCCAACCAAGCAGAGCAGAACAGAAAGAGAACCCTTTTTATGGATTTCTGTAAGGGCTTCACTGCATAGTCATGATTAACTAAATTATTAGCCATTGGCTGATTCAGTCTCCATCCCCTGCCCTTGGGTGGGAGTCCAAAAGTCTCTCATTAACATGACAAAACACCTGTTTCACCTTTCAGACTCTGCAGTGTTTTCAGCAACTGTGGATGAAGACCAACTGTACCTGGGAAATACATGCTGGGCCATATGTATTTCTCATAACTCATTATATCACAATAATAGAATAAGGAGTTAAAATTAATAAACAATAGCTACAAGGAGGAGGCTATTCAAGATGTCAGTGTGGGAAGATTCCCAAACTCACCTCCTCATACAGACACAACAAATCCACAGCTACATATGAAATATAATTCTACTGAAAAATACCTGAAAACTAGCCAAACAGCTCCTCCACAACAATGGAAAGTGGCATATTGAGACAGGTAGGAGAAGCAAAGAAATGGTCTCTTCAAAAACCCCATCTCTGGTGTGGTGACCTACAATTGAGAGGTATCTTATAGATAGATAATTTCTCCTTGAGGAGCAAAGGTTTTGTGCCCCACATCAGGCACCATAGCCCTTGGGACCTACAGCAGAGAGATGAGACCCTAAAACATCAGCTTTTCCATGTCCAGGAAACCATAGGCTGTAGAGAATGGAGATTCCACTCTTACAGGGCTTGCACACAGACTCACGTGCCCTGGAACCCAGTACAGAAGCAACAATTTGAAAAGTGCCTAAACTATACATGAAGAAGATTCATTTGCTAATCTTAAAGCATCTGTTGAAGGGCAAGAACTGGTCAGGACTCTCTACAGGAATGAAGATACTGGCAGATATCATTTTCGCATTCTTCCTCTACCTGGCTAGTGATGTACTACACTGGTGAGTAATGTATTTGCACTCCCTCTAACTTGCTAGCACCTCACCCCTGTGCTGCCCCAAAACCCCATCAAAGCTAGCAGAAGTGCATGGCCAGCATTGGGCATACCCATTGATCACCTGCCTCTGGTGGCCAGGGAGGACTGCATTTCTGGGCCCTACAAATCTGAAATAATTGGAGAGACTGTTCTTGGCAGGTTACCAGCTCCAGGGTACTGCACAGACAGCACATTGAAACCACTCCCACCAAATCTATCTATGAAAAAAGGCCTATCTACTTGTCCTGGAGCTTCAGCCTGAGGAGCAGGTTTCAGGTTTACCATACATCTAGTAGCCACAGAGGTGCTCTCAGGGGCTGTAGACCAGCGGATGCCATCTCTGAGCTCTCTTGGCCTCACTATAGCTTGCCAGATCCTCCCAAAAAGGAGCTCATACTATTATCCAGAGATCCAAGTTTTGCAACTGTCCCTAAGGACACAGCTCTAATGCTTGGTCTGGAGGCCAGCAGAGTCTATGACTGTGGTCCCACAGGAGTGTGTATGTCTGCATACCTTAAAAGCTGCTGCCTGAGGATCTAGCTTCCAGTTCACCTGAAAACAGGGAATGATAGAGGTCCTTCTGTTGGAACACTCATATGACTTGGTACTCCAACAAGTGGAACCTATCAAGAGTAAATCAGGCTGCTTAGACAAAAGTTGGAGAGACAACCAAGTGTTAGGACAAGGTTAAATGATAAGGTTCATCCTACACAAGACAACTCCTTCAAGACTGGGAGAGACAGCTGTTTTTACCTATACACTGGAACAAACACAGAGAATCAAGCAAAACGAAGAGACAGAAGAACATGTTCCAAATGAAAGAACAAGAAAAAAAAGAGAAAATCTTTAATTAAATAGAGATAAGTAATTTACCTGACAAGGAGTTCAAAGTAATGGTCATAAAGATGCTCACTGAACTTGAGAAAAGAATGGATAAACACAGTGAGAACTTCAACAAAGACAAAGAAAATACAGAAAAGACCAAACAAGTCACAGAGCTGAAGAATACAATAACCAAACAGAAAAATGCACTGGAGGGGTTCAAGAGCAGACTAGAAGAAACAGAAGAAAGAATCAGTGAGCTGGAAGATAAGGCTGTGGAACTCACCCAGAGTAGCAAAAAGAAAAAAAGAATTTTTAAAAAATGAAGCTAGCTTAATCTCTTTATGGTACAACATCAATGGAATAACATTCACATTATAGGGGGGTCCCAGAAGGAGAGGAAATAGAGAGAAGGGACAGAGGATTTATTTGAAGAAATGATGGCTGAAAACTTTCCTAATCTGGCAAAGGAAACAGACATCTAGATCTAGGAAGTCCAGAGAGTTCCAAACAAGATACCCAAAGAGACCCATACCAAGACACATTCTAATTTAAATGCAAAGAGTTAAAGATGAAGAAAGAATCTTTAAAGTAGCAAGAGAAAAACAACTTGTTACATATAGAGGAACCCCCATAAGGCTATCAGTAGATTCCTCAGCAGAAACTTAGCAGACCAGAAGAGAGAGGCATGGTATGTTCAAAGCACTGAAGGGAAAAAAGCCTCCAACCCAGAATACTTTACTCAGCAAGGTTATTATTCATTATTGAAGGAGAAATAAAGAGCTTTTCAGATAAACAAAAGCTAAAGGAGATCATTACCACTAAACCAGACCTACAAGAAATGTTAAAGGGAAATATAAATCTTTAAGCTAAAAAAGAGACTTGAATTAGTAAGAAGAAAACATACGAGAGAAAAAATCTCACCTGTAAAGGTAAATATATATTAAGGATAGTGGATTAATTATTATAATGCTAGTATGAAGGCTAAAAGGCAAAAGTAGTAAAAAAAATAGAACTGCAATAATTAGGTGAGGGATACACAAAATAAAAAGATACAAAATGTGACATCAAAAACATAAATGTTGTTGGGGGGGTCAATAAAAATGTACAGTTTTATCATGTGTTCAAACTTAACTTGCTATCAACTTAAAATAGACTGTTGTACATATATATATGCTGTTATATGTGAGCTTCATGGTAACCACAAAGCAAAAACCTATATAGATACACAAAAGATAATGAGAAAGGAGTCTAACACTATGGAAAGCCATCAAACCAAAAGGGAAGAAAGAAATAGAAGAAGAAAGAAATAGAGAGGAAGTACAAAACAGCCAGAACACATTAGCAAAATAGGAATAAATATATACCTATCAATAATTACTTTAAATGTAAATGGACTAAGTTCTTCCATCTAAAGAAAAAGATTGGTTTAGTGGATGTTTTAAAGTCCATCTGTATGCTACCTACAAGAGACTCACTTCTTATGTAAGGACACACATAGATTGAAATTGAAAAGACAAAAAAGGGTGTTTCATACAAATGGAAACCAAAAGAAGGTGGTGTAGTTATACCACTATCAGACAAAATAGACTTTAAAACAAAGACTGTGAGAAAAGACAAAGATGGGCTTATATAATGGTAAAGGATTCAATACAGCAAGAAGATATAATATTTGTGCACCCAACAGAGGAGCAGCTTAATATGTAATGCAAATATTAACAGACCTAGAAGGAGAAATTGACTATGGAAAATAGTATGGAGGTCCCTCAAAAAGTTACAAATGGAACTACTATACAATCCAGCAATGTTACTTCAGGGTATTTATCTGAAAAAAATGAAAACACTAATTCACAAAGATAAATGCACCCTAGTGTTCATTATAGCGCTATTTACAATATACAAGATATGGAAACAACCTAAGTGTCCATCAATGGATAAATGGCTAAAGAAGTTGTATACACACACACACACACACACACACACACACACACAATGGAATACTACTCTGCCATAAAAATGAACAAAATATTGCCATTTGCAACAACATGGATGGACTTGAAGATATTATGCTAAGTAAAATAAGTGAAACAGAGCAAAATAAATACTGTCTGATTTCACTTATATGTGGAACCTAAAAAACAAAACAAATGAACAAACAAAACAAAACAAAATTCATAGATACCGAGAACAGATTGACAGTTGCTAGAGGCTCTGGGAGTTTGGGGTGAACAGAATGGGTGAATGGGATTCAGGAGTATAATTTTCCAGTTACAAAACAAGTAAGTCATGGAGATGTAATGTGACTATAGTCAATAATATTTTATTGCAAATTTGAGTGATGCTAATAAAGTAAATCTTAAAAGTTCTTATCACAGGAAAAATATATTTGTATCTTTCTATAACAGAAGATGGTAACTAGACTTAAAATGGTGATCATTCTTCAATGTATACAAATGTCGAACCATTATGTTGTATATCTGAAACTAATATAACGTTATATGCCAACTACAATTAAAAATAAATAGCTGCATGTCCTAGCGTGGAAGAATCTCAAAACATCACGTGTTTTGAAATAAGCAATCACAGAAGACTATGTACAAAATGATTTCCCTTACACACAAATTTTAAAATAGGTAAAACTAACCAATGTATTGTTTAGTATGGATAGATGAATGGTTTCAAGAAAAGCAAAGAAATGAAGGAAGTTTGATCCTGGATGGCACCCAGGTGATTTTGAGGCATGATAATGTTCTATTTATTGGCTTGGTTACATTTTATTGCTGCTTTTTCAACTGTGCATTTTTTCCCATTCATTCACTAGATGTTGAGAGCCTACTCCGAGTCAGATCTTGTGCTGTGTATTGGAGATACAACAATGACCACATTAGACAAGGTGCCACTCTTCATGGAGGAGTTCGATATGAATTAGACTTATGAATTCTAATTATCTTTCTTGCAGAAATAGAAAATTGATTCTAAAATTAACATGACACAGCAAGGGATATGGAGTAGCCAAAACAATCTTGAAAAAGAACAAAACTGAAGGGTTCACACTTCTCAACTTCAAAACTTACTTCAAACCTACAGTAATCAAGACAGTATGATGCTGGCATAAGAACAGGCATATATATCAATGGAATAGAATGGAGAGTCCAGAAATAAGCTCATGCATCTATGGCCAATTGCTTTCTGGCAAGGGTGCCAAGATCATTAAATGGAGAAAGAATAGTGTTTCCAACAAATGGTTCTGGGACAAGAATTATGCATATGCAAAATCATGAATTTAGACCCCTAATTCACACTAAATACAAAAATTAAATCAAAATAAATTAAAAAACCTAAATGTAAGGGCTAACATTATAAAGTTCTTAGAAGCAAAAAAAAGAGAGGCCTACATATTCATAGTCACAGACTATGCAACAGTTTCTTAGACATGATACCTAAAACACAAGCAACCAAAGAAAACTTGATAAATTGGACTTCATCAAAATTAAAGATATCTGTGTATCAAAAGATGAAATGACAAACTCACAAAATGGGAGAT